>NW_020954590.1:19720096-19747726 GCF_900497805.2 Vombatus ursinus
GGGGAGGAACTTAACATAATCATGGTCTTGAAGTACTCGAAGGGATGTTAGGGGGAAAGGGATTAGATTTGCTCTACTTGGCCACAGAGAATCCAATTTAGATCAATGGGTGGGAGTTACAAAGAGACAAGTTTAGGTTTCATGCAGGAGTAAGGACCCTGAGCTTGAGGCCAAATGCACCCCTTCAACTGAATTCAAACTTCAGAGAACAAATCCCCTTAATCAAAGGATTTGTTCCTTCCAAATTTGATAATGTCTAAAAGTCTACAAATATTGGGCACTGATTGGTGCAGTGGATAGAGTGCTGGGTCTGGAGTCAGGAAGACCTGAGTTCAAATTCGGCCTCTGAAACTTAGTAGCTGTGTGACCCTAGGCAATTCACTTAACCTCTGATTGCCTGTTACCTCATCTATAAAACAGCTATAACAACAGCACCTACATTCCAAGTGAGACTCAAATGAAATAATTTTGAAGGCCTTAGTACAGTGCCTGGCAAATAGTAAGCACTGCATAAATGTGAGCTATTATCATCATTATTATAATAAATCCCCTATCATAGGCACATGTTTTGTTTCCAGCTTTTCATTAGCACAAATCATGCAGCTATGAATTTTGTGTACTTACATTTCTTTTCTTGTCAGTAACTTGTCAATCATTTGTCAAGTGATTTTCCCAATAGCGGAATCCTTGGTCAAAAAGTACAAACAATGTAGCAACGCTTCTCACGTAATTCCAAATTGCTTTCCAGGATAGTTGATGCAATCCACATCTCCACCAACAAAGAATTAACATATCTTTCTTCCTGAAGCTCCTGTCCTACCACAAGAATGAGTTTTCCCATCTTAGTTAAAGTTAATGGGTGTGTGCTGTTCCCACAGATTGTTTTAATTTACATTTCTCTGACTATTCGTGGGTTTGAACATTTTTTCAGCAGGTTGTTGATAGTTTATACAGTATTTCTTCTTTTGGAGATTTCTTCTTTTGAGCACTTGTCTGTTGGGAAGGAGCCTTTAATCTTATAGATTTATGTGTGTGTGGCCTTTTAAAAATTCTGCCTGTGAGAGAGAGGGACAGGGAGAGGCAAATAAGTAGAGGGAAAGGGGAAGGGGAAGGAGAAGGGAGAGGGAAAGAGGAAAGGTGCTGCCACTGTCCAGTGCAGTTGACAGGTTTGTTTATGCTGAGGCCAATGAAGGTGGGGGAGGCGGGAGGGAGCAGAGGGAAACCTTCGAAGTTATAATCTGAAATTGGAGGTCACTTGCTGAAACGAGCAACAGGTAAACTGAGAACTAGAAAAGGGTCCACTGAACAAAGAAGATGTTTGCCTTGGATGAAGGAATTCAGTGCCTTGGGTGGATCACCAGTCAAGTCCTAACTAAATCCTGCATTCTTACAGAATGGCCAATTTCATGACCAGTCATTACATTTGTGGGTTTTCTCCAAGTATAGATGAGGGTAACTTGATCTCCTACTCAGGGTAAGGACTGATTGTTGGCAAAGATTAGCTAAGAATTTCTCATTTTAGGCACATCCCTGAACAGCTGGCCACAGGAAGTGGCCTCTTCACCTGAACCTGTAATCTGAGGCTTTTGCTATTATCAGAATCAGAAAACCTTAAGACCACAGATCTGGACCTGGAAGGAGATCTGAGAGGCCACCTTGGCTGACCTATTCATATTGCAAATGAGGAAACTGAGGCCCAGAAAGATGAGAAGATTAGTCCAAGGTCACCCAGGTAGTGAGTGTCAGGTAGTGAGAAGCAGGTTTGGGGCCCTGGTCCTCTTACTCCAGTACCAGCACTTATTGGGGTACACCTCACTTCTTCCTGGGAGGAGTCTTATAGAGAGGTCATCTACTAGGATTCCTTCATTTTACAGATGGAAAAACTGAGGCACAGAGGATTTAGCTGTGTTGAATTGGACACAGCACCAGATTTAGTGTCAGCTCTGGGTTCACCTCTGCCACCTTTATTAGTTATGTGGTTCTGGACGAGCTACTTCCTTCTCTGAACCTCAATTTCCTCGTTTATAAAATGGGAGATAACTGACCTATATAACAGGGTTGTTATGGGGACAATGCCTTGTAAATCTTAAAGCACTATGTGAATGGAAGCTATCATTACTAAATTTTATCTCATGATATACAGTCTACCATTCTATCCTGCCAAGATCTTTTGGGACCTTTTGATTCTGTCTTCCATTTATCCCTTAAGCTTTTTGTTGTCTGCAGACTTTATAAACATGCCATCCTTACACTTTCATCCAAGTCACTGATAAAAATGTTGAACAGTGCAGAACCAATAGAAGTTCCATGAGGCACTCCATGAGAGGCCTTCTTCCAGGTTGACATCAATCTATTGATCACTATTTATAGGATCACAAAATCCCAGATTTAGAACTACCGGGAACCTTATAAAGCCAATCCTTTCATTTTACAAATGAGGGAACAGAGGCCCAGAGAGGTTAAGTGAGTTGCCAGAGTCACACATTGCTAGAAAATGGTAGGCCCAGGATTTGAATCCAAGTTCTCTGACTCTATATTCATTGGGTAAGGTCATGTAGCTAAGCCTAAATCCACCTGTATATTATTATCTACATCATATCTCTTCATCTTGTTCATACAGTATGAGATACTACTGAATATCAAAGTGCCATCCCGAAATCTAAGGACACTATCCATCCAGCAGACCCCCAATCTGTAAATCTAGTCACCCTGTCAAAAAAGGAAATCTCTGGCATAAAATCTTCTTGATAAAGCTATGCTAGCTGTTAGTGATCACTGCTTCTCTTTTAACGCTCACAAATCATTCCTTAAATAACATGATCTAGAATTTTGCCAGCAACTTTGGTAAAAGTCATTGACCAATATTCTTTAAAATACTTTTTTAAAAATTGGGACATTTTGCTCTTTCCTAATCCTATAGGTCCTCTTCTGTTTTCCACGATTTTTAAAGACCTCCAGTAGTAGTTCAGCAATTATGTCCATCAGTTTTCAGAAGTTATTTCATCTAATCCACATCTGAGCAGAAAAACCCTCTGCTTGAGGGCCACCAATGATTGAAAATACACTACAATTCCCATATGTTCCCAAATGATATAATATATATAGGAAGCTTTGAAAACCTTAAAATGCTACAAAATGTTTATTATTATTATTATTATTATTATTATCATTTTATTATAACTACTATTGCTATTATACCCCAAAGGACTTCATTACAGAGAATCACAGAACTATAGAATGCCAGAGCAAGAAAGAACCTTTTCTTCAATATCAGGAAACTAAGACCCAGAGAGGTTAAGTGATTGACTCAAGGCCACACAGCTGATTAATAGAAAAGCCACCATGAAAACCCAAGTAAAACTTTGGCCTACTGGGCCATTGCTCTTCCTTCCTCAATAGCAACACTGCCTTCCAGGACTGCTGGGCTTTGACCTGCTACAAGAAAAGTAGGGCCCTCACTAAATAAGTAGAGGAAACAGATGAGGAACGGACCCAAAAAAGAATTATTATTTTATACCCTTTTGGGGAGAGATAACTCAGCTTGCATAAAACCTTCCCTAATCCCAGCTGGAAATGATCTCTCCCAACTCTCATAGCATTTATGGTCTCTACCAATCATTTGCAATTTATCACTAAGTTCTTGAGTTATTAATTACTTATTTATGCCTTTTACCTCTTTCAAGACTAGGAATTCTTCGAGAGTAAGGAAATGTTTTATTCATCTTTGTGCTGACCCCATTGTCATATGCCTGTGAAATCTGGACAACTTACCAGCACTATGCCAGAAATTGAATCTCTTCCATTTCAATTGTTTTAGGAAGATTCTGAAGATCACCTGGCAAGATAAGGTGCTGGACACTGAGGTCCTTTCTCAAGCTGAACTGCCAACAATTCAAACTCTGCATCAGAGAGTGCTACTGGGATGGGATGGCCACATTGTTTGAATGTCAAACATTTGTTTGTCTGAAAGATTATTTTATGGAGAACTCATAGAACTCACAGAGGTCAAAAGGAGCAATACAAGGACACTCTCAGGATCTCCCTGAAGAACTATGGATCAGTTGTGAGACAAGGGAGACATCGGCGCTGCCTGCATCAAAGAAGGCACTGTGCTCTATATGCAAAGCAGAGTTGCAGTAGCCCAAAAGAAACATGAGCTGTACAAATTTAGAGACACCTCCATTCCAGATGTTCATATGGACTATTTGTGCCCAACCTGTGGTAGAGCCTTCTGAGCTCAAATTGGTCTAATTAGCCACAGTTAGACACTCTGTACATTGACTCCAACATAGTGATACCATTTTGGTCATCTTCAGCACAAAGGACAACCACCATTAGGTTTAATAATAATACCTCAGGGGGCAGCTAGGTGGCGCAGTGGATAGAACACCAGCCCCAAAGTCAGGAGGACCTGAGTTCAAAGGCGGCCTCAGACATGTAACACTTACTAGCTGTGTGAACCTGGGTAAGTCACTTAACCCCATTGCCTAGCCAAAAAAAAAAAAAATATAATAATAATAATAATAATAATACCTCAGCACCATATATTGTGTTTTTCTTTCTTTCTTTCTTTTTTTTTGGTGAGGCAATTGGCATTAAGTGACTCGCTCAGGGTCGCACAGCTAGTAATATATGTGTCAAGTGTTTGAGGTTAGATTTGAACTCAGGTCCACCTGACTCCAAGGCTGGAGCTCTATCTACTGCGCCACCTAGCTGCCTCTAATTTTCTTTTCTTTAAAAAAAAAAGTACAGAACTTAACAAGTGCCAAATAAAATGAACATTTCCCATTATAAAGGGGGACAGAGACAGAACATTGTATATGAAACCTTGAATTTCTCTCTTGCCTTTATGTAAGCATAAAGTAACTTCAACATGAAAATTTCAAAAGTTGTCTTTCATGTCTGTATTTCAGGATTTCTTTTTGTTCTCTTCTGATGCACTGTGTTTTATACATAGCAAGTGTTTAGTAAATGTTGCAATGTTGCGTCAGTGTTTTTTTTTGAAGAACAACAATGAAATTTTTTTTAAAAAAACAGGAAAAAAGCTTTGTTTTATACTCACTGAAAGGCTGGCCTTATGAAGAGGAACAATGGGTGTGGCACTGGATTTGGGGGTCAGGAACTCCTGGGTTCAAGTCCTATTTCATACAGTAGCTGTTTGACCCTAGACAGACTCCCTTATCTTTAAAATGAAAGGACTAGACTCAGGGGCTTCTTGGGTCCCTGTCAGTTCTAAACCTATGGTCCCATAAGCTTTTCTAATGTAATATAATGGGTACCCAGAAGACCCCCCTTAAAAAGCATACAATCTAACTTGGGGAATAAGGCACATAGATGTGAAAACATGAACAATACATGTTTCTACCATGTGTTACAAGATTATAGAGTAGGGTAGGATAGGGTAGTATAAGCTAGGCTTCATATCTTAATATAATGACAAGTTGGCAGTTGCCCTAGAGTCCCTAGTTTTGAGTTTCCAAAGCTCCATTTTGCCTTACAATTTGTACTATAAATTTTAATTAAGAAAGGAGGAATTCAGAGAAGCATAGGAAGATTTGTATAAACTGATGCAGAGTGAAATTAATAGGCCAGAAAAAATATGCAATAATGTCAACGAAAAGAATTTCAACAGGTGAAATTGGATGTGGGACGGGTCTGAATTCATCCTGGGCACAAGGAATATTGTGAGGGTGGGCTAACCATCATTATTTCTTGAGTCATTTGCAGGGATATTCTAATCAAATATTAGCTGAAGAAAGAACAAGACAATCTTAAACAGCTCATCTGTCTATCCAGTTGGTTTTGAGCTGAGTTTGAGGGCCTCTTCAAAGCTTTTAAAATCTATTTATTCACCTAATCTATTTCTAATCACTCAAGAATTGGTCTCTAGTGTCTACATTTCAGGACTCTTAAGCCAAATCTTGAAAGATTTAAGTGGGAAATTATACATTATTTCCCTTTGGAGACTTGGGGAACCTATCCTACCATGACGATAATGGAGCTAACAGGTAGTATAAAGCAGCTTCCTAGTAAGCATCACTGCTTTGAACAGGATTCACTTGAACTCTAGAAAAAAGTTTTGTAATAGCCAGTGACTAAGGCAAAGCAAGAGTACACTGACTGAGGAATGCTTGGACAAATTGTGGTACATACCAAGTAATGGAAGAATATTGTGCAATAAAAACATGATAACTATGAAGTCAGAGAAATTTGGGGAGACTTGTATAAATTAATAGAGTTAAGAAAGTAGAACCAAGAGAACAATTTACACAATGACCACAATAAAGTAAAGGAAAACAATGTGGAAAAAATTCAGAACTCTGACGTTGTTCCAGTGACCAGTTGTGACTTTAGAGGGCTAACAATGAAATCTGTGCTTCTTGCCTTTCAACAGAGAAGTAGTGGGCCATAGATGTAGAATGAGTCCTCTTTTGTCAGACATAGCCAGTGTATAGTTTTATTTTGCTTCAATGTAATTCTTTATTACAATGGAGGTCACTATTGTAAAGGTTGGGAAGAGGTAGTTAGGAAATGTCAGTGATTTTTTTAAACAGGAAAAAAGCTTTGTCTTATACCCACTGAAAGGCTGACCTTATGTGTAGGAGCAATGGGTGTGGCCCTGGATTTGGAGTCAGAAATTACTGGGTCCTACTTCATATACTAGCTGTTTGACCCTGAAGAGACTTTCAGTGCCTTCTAGGGGCCCTGTCAGCTCTAAATCTATGGTCCTATGAGCTTTCCTGGTATGATCTGGAGGGCACCCAGAAAACCTCCCTTTAAGGAGCTTATAATTTAGGTTGGGAAATAAGGCATATAGATGTGAAAACATGAATAATACATATTTCTACCATGTGTTAAAAGACTATAAAGAGCTTTCCTCATAAAAAGATAGAGGCCATATCTTATTCATTTAGCACAACACCTTGGCTACAGTAAAAAAAAATCAATATATATTTGTTTGCATTTTAAATTGAATTGCCATAAAATATCTCCCCTATCTGCCTTCTACTAATATGCCCCAATTTAGGTTTTGGCCATAGACTGTCATCTGAGGACAAGCTGAGCAGAACACAGCAGTGGAAAGAACCTTGGACTTGTTGTTAGAAGACCTGGCCTCCAGTCCTGGCTTCGTTATTCATTAGCTATGTGTCCTTCTCACTTGGGACCTATTTCCTCATTGATTAAAAAACATGGGGGACCCTGTGATTCTGAGTTTCTTTTAGTTCTGACATTCAGTCAACTTGAGTCTTTAATTCTGGAGAGGCTCATTGCCAGAAAGTGGGTCTCAAGGTGATGAGTTATTTTGGCCATGGCATCTCATGAAGACCCACTATGTAATCTTGGAGGGACAGTCACATGGATGGCAATCACAGATCTTCAGAGAAAGGAAAAACACTTCATTCCTAGAATTTAAGACTCTGTATCCTGTTTAAAATTACAAGACCCTTGGGAAGGGGGAGCCTATCAAAGCCATTTACAGTCATTTACACATTAGTGTGAATTAATTTATCAGGTCTTTTCCAAAATTGACAGCAAGGTGTGGACAGAGTCCTGGGGAAAAGTGGCACAAAACAACTGAATTTTGATAAGGGAAAAAGGGAGATCCAGAGCATGCATATTTGCTCCAGAAAGATAATGACTTAAGATGAAGTAATGTTCCTCCAAGCTAGGGGAATAGGGGTCGAGGAGAGATACAAGAGGGGGTAGGGCAGAGACACAGTTAACACCATAACAGGATCTGGCCACCTGAGCATCAGGTTCAAAGATGTGTGTGGCCAGAATGACAAGAAGACTGGAGAAGATTGCCTGACAAAACCAAAGATAATTAACCTGGATAAGAGGAGATTTTAGGAGGCCAGGACCTCTGTCCTCACACATTTGAAGCTGTTGTCCTATAGAAGAGAGATTTGCTTTGTTCAGTTTTGCCCCGGAGGGCAGAATGAGGAAAACAGGTTTAAATTGCAAAGACAGAAGATTTCATCCATATTCTCTAAAAGAGAAATGGGCTATCCCATGACTTGAGGTCTCCAAGCAGACAAGAATGAGAGCTTGTCAAGGATTCACAATGGGATTCATGATCTGAGCAGGAGATTGAAGTCCCTTTAATTTCTCAGGTTTTATAATTGCATACAAATGGGTCCAGAACTCATGTGCTGATAACACTTCATGCGTTGTTTCAAGACAATAATAATAGCTTTATTTAAAGATAATAATAATACATGTCTGTGTGTACATATGTATGTATAAATATCACTTTAAGATTTGCAAAGCACTTTACATACATCATGTCACTTTACTAAAGATGAACACTCAGTGCGAATATAGGCATGTTATAGTTTGAAGTGATTCTGAAGGTTTTCATTGTGAAAACATTTGAGATCAAGGCCATGAGAGTGGAGGGAGGGAAATATATCTCAGATCTCTAGGAAGGAAGCAGAGACTCTGTCCCCCAAGCCCAAGATATGATCTCCCTGGGGTGGTGGACAGCATCCTAAGAACCAACATATTCCAAAAGAACACGTGTTGGAGCCTGCCACCATAACGTAATGTGTTACATTTTGCAATTTGTTATAAGTTAAGTTAGTTTTTCTGGTCCTGAGTCTAATTTAGTTCTTGGAAGGATTTCATTATAATGCTACCTTAACAACAGACTACCACCTAGGGTTTCAGATTGGTTAGCCCGGGAGCTGAGTGAATGAGCTATTTGTTTCTTGGACATCTTGGTGCCAGGCACAGTGCATGTACCCTTTTCTTCTCCCCTCTTTCCTCTCTACCCAGAACATGAAACCTTGTCAAATGCTTTACTAAAATTTAGGTACACAGAATTTGAAGTTTTACCAGGATCTCAGTGATAACTCAGGCTGGGGACCTGCAAGCTTTTAATGAGTCCATAGTGGTCTGATCCAGGGCAAAATTTGCTGACCCTGGCCTGAGGTCTGAAAGCTGCTGACCTGGGTCTGGACTCAGCCACAATCAGTTAGCTGGGAAGCTCTCTGCTGGTTCAGTGGAAGTATTATAGGCTCCCCTTTCGTCAGGGATTCCTGCCCTGGGTTATTCCTCTACAGGCAGGCTAGATGCTAGAAATGAGACCTTGCTCTGTTCCTACAGTCTGAACCACACCACTGTATGGCCAAGGGCCTGAAATTATTGGGGGCAGATGCAGGTCCCCTCATCGGTCTGCCCTGGATCTATGACCTAGCACTTGGTAGTGGGCAACAAAGCTACCAGTTTGTACCTGACCCCAACACTGTGTCCCTGGATGGGTCTGGAGTACCGCACTCGGGGTCTGGGACCCCTTCTTGTCCTGGTTCACAGCCTCTCCTTGGGTGCTGGTGTGCTCTGTGAACAGTGTAGCAGGCCCTGGCCGCGGTGTCTCAGATCTCTGTGTATGTCTGTCTCCCAGCCAACCTGTGCTGGAAAAATGACTCACTATGACTTTTCCTGGGATTTCCCCATCAGGCTTCAGTCTGGTGAGTTTTCTAGATCTGTTTGGAGAAGCTGGGTTTTTTGGGGGGAGGGGGGTGGGACAAGAACTCCTTGCTGCACTGCCTCTTGTTACTTGATCATGTTAGCTCCCCATCATTCAGTTTCTAATTGTTTCTGGCCATCCCATCAATTCTGATCACTACCATCCTATAAAAGTCCATCAAAGACCTGGCATACTAGGGCTGCAGAGTAGGGGCAATGGTACTCCAAGCCAGAGTAAGCCCTTCTAACACCCCAATTCAGTGCTTCCATGTGGCTTACAAGATGAATTCTCTTTCAATTTCTCCTTCCCAGAAGTTTCAATGCCAAATTTAAAATGTCACTAAACTGGTGAGTTCCAGGACTGAATTTGTTCATTAATTTCCACAATCTGACAGTTCCGTGGCAATATTCTCTAGG
Organism: Vombatus ursinus; assembly: GCF_900497805.2. Taxonomy (NCBI): domain Eukaryota; kingdom Metazoa; phylum Chordata; class Mammalia; order Diprotodontia; family Vombatidae; genus Vombatus; species Vombatus ursinus. Next base: position 19,729,982 of record NW_020954590.1, read on the forward strand.
CAGTGGCCAAGGAAAGGAAATATGCAACTCAATGCAATCACATATCCATTTAAGCACTGAGTGTTTGAGGATCCTACTATCCAATCTTTGGACCACTTGAAATCTGCTCTTCCTAAATCTAGGTTGTATGTCAGATTATACTTACCTTTCCTCTCTTTTTCTAGTAAGAATTTTTAAATGGAATGACCAATTCCCCACAAGTTCTGTATTTCTACTCCAACAATCAATTCCTATTTGTTGTTGAGAATTGAATCTAAAACAGAAAGTTTCTTTGTTGATTCCTTAACTTCTTTCTGAAGGATGAAATTGTTATTAAGACAAGCCAATAAATTATTAGTGACCATGTTGGGTAATGGGGCAGATAGGTGGCATGTTGGATAGAGCACTGGGCTTGAAATCACTAAGACTCATCTTTATGAGTTCAAATCCAGCCTCAGACACTTACTACTTGTATGACCTTGGGCAAGTTACTTAACCATGTTTACCTCTGTTCTTTATCTGTAAAATGAGCTGGAGAAGCAAATGGCAAACCATTCCAGTATCTTTGCCAAGAAAACCCCAAAATGGGGTCACAAAGAATCAGACATGTCTGAAACAACTGAATAACAATACTTAGGGTAAAGAGAGGCCTATAGCAGATATCTGGATGATTGAAGTCCTCTCCTCACCTCATTCATCATTATAATCATTGACACTCTGTCAGGCTTGTAATTTATTACTCAAACTCCTCATCTATTTCTTTTTTTCTGTTCAGACGATCTATGATATATTCTGATGACAATATGCTACTGTTTCTGCATCTATTAATCTTTACCCAAAGCTCTCCTGAGTTCAGATCTGGTCTCAGACACTTACTAGTGGTCTGAGTCTGGGTAAGTCACTTAACCTCTGCTTGCCTCAGTTTCTTCATTTGTAAAATGTGGATAAAAATAGCACCCACTTCTGGTTGTTGTGAGGAACAAACAAGATAATAATTGTAAAGCATTTAGCACAGTGTCTTGCACATAGTTAAGTATTATATAAAGATTAACTATTAGCCATTCGTGATTTCCGCCTATAAATTATTCATAACGTCCTCCTTTTTTCCACCTCTTAGGATCTCTAACTTCTTTCAAAGCTTAGGTCATGTGCCTACCTCCAGGGAAACCTTTCCTTATCACTCTAATTGCTAGTATACTCCCTACTCAAGTTATTGTGAACATGCTTATGTTTTCATATTGCTTTTTTTTTACCAGTAGAATGTAAGCTCCTTGAAGGTAAGAATGATTTTTCCTTTTTGTCTCCATATCCTCAGTGCCTAACACAGTGCTTTGCACATGGCAGATGTTTTATTAATGTTTGTTTAACTAGATTGGATTGCGAAACTAGAGCCCAGATCTCCTAACTCCAAGTCTAGAGACATGTTTTTCAGTGCTCCCCAGGGTCTGTATCTAATGGTTAGAGTCTAACCTACCCTTTTCTCATAGGACTCCCCATCATCTGTTCTAAGGTCCAGACAACTTGGACCACTCACCATCTGCGTGTCTCACATTGCTCTCTTAAATCCTCCCATCTTCATTCCTGCTGTCTTCCAAACCTGAAATGAACTCTCTTCCACCCAAATACCTCATCCCCACCCGTGGAAATCCCTCAAGGCCTATCTCAGATACCCTGCCTCCTGGAAATCTTCTCTGATCCCTCCCTTTTTCAAAGATCTAGCACTTTGGGTGGACTTTTGCACTGATTCCCCTCTTCCTTTTTCCATTCTTATTTGTGCACCAGTTTTATCCCCATATTTCATTTTCATCTTTATATCTATCCTGAAACCTAGCACAGTGCCTTGCACATAAATGGATGCTTAATAAATGTTTAATTGAATGAAATTCTACAAGTCTTTGCCAAAAGTAGAAATATAAGTTCCATTATTGATGATGCAATTTTCTTTTCCATGGGTCTCTTTGCTATCCTTTATTTTTGTCATCAAAGTTGTCCCAAACTGCTGGTTAGAAAACCCACTTCCTTCAATGTCCTTATGCACTAATGTTCCAGAATACATCAAGTTAATGATTTCTAGGTGTATTTCCTGGCCACTCTAGCTCCAGGTTCCCACTAATGGGCAGTGTTGCTGGGCAGAGAGCCATAGAGACAGGCAAAGGACTGTTGCCAGACACCCTTATATATGAGATTCTCCTTACTCTCTTTTTCATGATTTTATCTGTGTCAGGCGGCATAAGGGTTTAGTATTTGAATATGGAACAAAGAACGAGTCACAAGTGATGCCCCAAGCATTCAGTCACAGCATCTATCAAAATTTTCTTTCAACCAGCCCAAGACAAAACTTGGAAGTAGCTAGAGTTTGTTTTAGTGGGGTCTCCAAACTTGTTCCTACCATCCTTTACCTTCCTGGACTTCTCTTTTAGGCGGCCATCCCTTCCCAAAATCCAAAGCCTTCTTGCCCTTCCTCTAGCTGGCCAGGAAACCCCAAGCTCTGAGCCTTTTTAGACCCTTTCCCTCCAGGAGGACTTCAGTGAATCTCAGAACTCTGCTTTTCAAAGGCTCAGCTATTCAATCTAATAAATATTCCATGATAATGCATCAATAATTACTAATGTATTATTCTTCTGAGGCAGATAATTGCGTTTTTGAAAGACTCCTCTGGAGATAATGTCCTGATTACTTAAAGCAGAGACTCTAATGGCAAGGATTTTAAGCATTTTAGAAGGTCAGTGGAGAGGATTTTTTTTTTCTATGTGAGGTGGGGAAGGAGAAAGGGCATTTGGAGCCCCTTCAAATCATACCCTACAGATCTTAGAATTTTCCAGTCAAAACTCTGTCTAACCTGTATTATTGGTACCTGAGCAACAGCCACTCTAAGGTGGAGGCTTGGGTCCAAAAGGAGCCTACGTCATCATTCCCAGGCCATCTGCCATTCACACAGGCACACACACACAGGCAGAGCTGAGACTCAGGAACCTTTGTGAAAACTTGAAGGGCTTCCCACCCAGCTCTTCCTGAGCCAGCTCCCCTGATGTCTCCGAGAGGAACACAGTCAGAGTCATCTCAATGACATAAGGGAAACTCCTATTTCCAGCAGTTTCTCATTCAGCTGCAAAAATGTACAACAGTAGGCCGAGCCTGGCCTTTCAAAGTCTCTGCAGGAAGCAAAGTTGTTTTTTAAACACCACATCTGAGAACATCTTTTGAGCAGGACTGTATCAGAGAGCGGCTGGAGCTCAGCTGGGGTCCTGGCCCTTCCCTTCCTTCACCCTGACGGCCACAATGTCTCAGGGCAGCTCTGCAACTGCATGGGGGAGGGGAGAGGGAAACTATCAGGGAGGCCTCGTATTGCTCCAGATTTCCCCTTGGCCAGAGAGGATCGAAGGTTTTTTCCCCTCCCCACATCCTCCCCCAATTCACAAAGGCAGTACATGATCACTCCAGTTAGTCTCTTTTTTTTTCTTCCAGTTAGTCTCTTAAAGGAGGGATCCTTTAAATTAGAGACCTAAACCAGGGCATTCACCTATCCACAATGGTCATTTTATTACATTGTCAATATTACAAGGAGTACATCCCAAAGAAAACCCTTTTGTCCTCTGAAAATGTAGCTGCTATCACAAATCAATCTAATCAACCTGTCTCACAATTACATTCACACCCTAATGCCCATAAGAGTACGAAAATAGAGTCCTGTACTAAGAACATTAGAAAGTTGACCAGGTCTGAACTGGTTCAAAGATGGTCCTTTCTGGAGACAGGATACAGAATTGGATTATCTCCTGAATGTTCCATTCTAGTCTTATGAATTCTACTTTTTAGTAATAAAATTTTATTTTTAGTATCTACAGAACCTCTCCATTGTCCATAGAATAAAATGCAAACTCTTTAGTATGGCATTCAATGTCAGTCATGGCAGATCTCTATGATTTGCCTTTACAGATTTGTTTCCTTGTATTTTCCTTTGTGAATTTTATGTTCCAGAGAAACTGTACCAATCACCCTTCCCCAATGTCATCCTTTATTCTGCTGCCTTTAAGGCTTTGTACACATCATCCCACAAAAATGGAATGGACTTATTGATATCTTTCTCTTCATTCAAGGCCAGCTTTAGGCCCTCCCTGATTTTCCCTGGTAGAGGTGATCCCTGCCTCCTAGAGCATCAGGCCCCTCTCTTGGGCTTCTGCTATGTTTTTAATTATTTCTATCTTGTACCCCAGTTATTTTTGTATATGTTTCATCCCTCCATTAGATTATAAGCTCCTTAAAGGCAATGGCTATGTTATTTTTCATTTTTGGCTCTCCAGTACCTAATACAATATTTTGTACATCAAATATATTTAATAATTTTTTAAAATTGCATAATAGTGACTATAATTTAGGACTAATTTTCCCTATTAATAATGATCACTATTTTATGCCATTTGTCACAGGATTACAGATTTAAAGCTGGAAGAGTCCTCAGAAGTCATCTAACCCAATTCTTTTATCTTTACAGATGAGGAAATTGAAGCCCTGAGAAGCTAATTGATTTGCCCAAGGTCAAATAGGTGGTAAAAGAACTGAGTTTGAACCTCCATTTTCTAACTATAATCTAGCACACTTTCCACTGTAGTCCCCTCTCAACACATTCAACTCTGCAAGCATTTATCAAGCATCTGCTGTGTTCAGGGAATTATATCAGGCACTAGAGGTACAAAGAGAAAGATGAGAAACAGTCCCTGCAATCAAGAAGTAGATACTGGGAAATACAGTATACTATGAACATATGTAGGTAAATACAGGATAAGTGGAAGAATATAAAAGCACTTAAAAATAGGGGGAACAGGTAACACTTCTGTGGTTTTTAGTAACACCTGAGCTGAGCCTTGAAAGAAGCTAAGGATTCTAGGTAGCTAAGGATTCTATTAGCCATTAGTCTAGGTAGCAGTATATTAGAAATGGGATACTATGCTGAAGGAATAGAAAGTAGATCGGTTTAGATGGAATGTAGAAGACAAGAAGGGGAGAAATACGAAATAAATCTGAAAACGTAGGCTGGAGCCAGATTATAAAGGGCTTTAAATCCCAAGATGAGCAGTTTGTATTGTATTCTAGAGTAAATACAGAACCATGGAAGCTTCTTGAGCACAGGAGTGATGTAGTCAGACCTAAGCTTTTAGATATAGCTGAAAAGGTAGGGTTGCACTACACTGTGGAGCTTTGAATGCAAGGCAAAGGACCTTGGACCCTGACTTGTATTTAACAAAATAAATATCTCTCTACCCTAGTTGGACTTAGTTCTTTTCTTTTTCAAAGTTATACAAAAATAAGATTCCAAAGCTAGAAGCCTCATGAATGTCTACTAGCAGGTTTATGGTTTTGTTTAATTTATTTATCATAAATCAGAGGTAACTTCACTAATTACTTATAATGATCTTTCAAAGTACTTTGATATTTGAACTACAGTTGGCCGTGTGTTCTAATGAAAGAAATAGATTTTAAATTTCTGACTTGGGTAGCAATACTCATTCTTTCACTTATTTGGACAAGTCATTTAAAGCATCTATGCTTCAGATTTCCTTATCTGTAAGATTGGGGATAACTATCCTCACACTTCCTACCTCAAAGAGTTATCATTAACTTTAAAAGGCTGTGTAAGCTATTCTCATTTATCTCACTGGGATGACATCCTTGGGACCACTGGTTAGGGGATTTATTTGCAAACAGGCCTACTGACATATCTGGGTTCAGTCACTAAAATATATATTATATTACTATATTTTCTCCATAATTTCCAACTTTTTAAAATGTTACTGTAGTACTTCACCTTTGTCACATGTGGGGTCAGTTCAAGGTACTTTGTGGGTCCACATCTATTCAAAATGATGGTTCCTGAGTCCCCACTCATGGGCTTAGTTTTTTTCTAGTCAGCCAGATGATACAACTAGTTCAGACATCTCCTAAGACATCTCCTCATTTTCCACCACAGCTGCCCTTATTTTGGACTTCTTTTGACTTCTCCAGTTACACTCATTTTGGATTTCTTTGACTTCTCCACCATCCTCTTTCCTCCCCTCCTGCCATGGCACAGTGCCAGGCATATACTAGATTCTTAATAAATGTTTATTGACTATTGATTCAAGGCAAAGGCATTTAATGAAATAGCATAGTAAGAAAATTTGCATCACGACATTCCCCTCATAAACATAGATACCACTCTACCACAAATATACACCCTATTAAATGGGTGAGTAAGCATGTATAGGACTCATACCTGAGAGGCCTACACATAAACAATCAACAAACAACCAATAAACATTTGTTAAGCTTCTACCCTGTGCCAGGTACTAAGTTAAGCAATGGGGATACAAAAAGATGTAAAAGATAGTCCTTGCCTTCAAGGAAACTTACAACCTAATGGGGAAGACAACATGCAAACAAATATACACAAAGCAAGCTATATATAGGATAAATAGGAAATAATGAACAATGGAAAGACACCAGAATTAAGAAGGGCTGAGAATGGTCTCTAGTAAAGGATGGGATTTTCGTTGGGACTTACAGGAAACCCAGGAGGTTAGTAGTCAGAGGATAGGAGGGAAAGCTTTCACGCAGGACAGCCACATATTCTCACATATTTGAGAATATGCTCAAAGCCAAGAGATGGTATGTTTTGCTCATGGAACAACCAGGAGGCTAGTGTTATTGGATTTCCTTGGATCTAAGAGTATGTATTAGGGAATAAGGTGTAAGACTAGAAAGATATAGGAAAGGGCTAGGTTATTAAGGATTTTGAATGCCAAACTGAGCATTTTGTACTTATTTGATCTTAGAGGCAATAGAAGCCACTGGAGTTTATTGAGTAGGAGGATGATATGATTGCACCTGTATTTTAGGAAAATCATTTTCGTGGCTGAATGGAGGATGGATTGAAGAGGGGAAAGACTTGAGGTAGACAGCTCTACCATGTAGGGAATTTGTGTAGAGGAACAAGTCCAATGTTGCAGAACCCCTGATGTTATCTGTTGATATCATTGAACTACTCTCCCAAGGTATGGTCTTTGTTAGGCATCCTCTCTTTAGGGTGAGTTACTTTCTTGACTTCTTTGGGTGCAGCATCTCTCTTCCACTTGCCTCTATCAGTCTCAACATGTAGTCTCGACTGGCATATTGTTCTGCTGGTCTCTGTGTTCTCAGCTAGCTCTCTTCTGGGTTATCCCTTTTGGGCCAGCTAAGCCATCTCATATTCAGTCTGCCAGGGTACAGTGGATAAAAGTTCACCTTGAAAAGGACTGGGTGACAGCCATTCTTGGGCACTATATCTAGTTAACCAAAACCAGGCAGTGTGCCTTCAGACTAAGGTTAGGTCTTTCCTTTTCTACTCCTAAGTGTGGATCAGAGATCAAAGTCTTCTGTTACAAATAACTAGTAATAGTTAACATTCATATAGTACTTTACAATTTGCAAAATGCTTTACATATGTAATCTTCACAACAACCCGTGAGGTAGGTGCTATCTAGTTTACATCATCCAGAGATTTTCTCTGGTTTAGCTGAAAATAAATTTAAGCAAGAACAAAAGGTAGGAAGTCAATTCTCTACCTAAATTTAATTAATTTAGCCTAAATTCCTGTCTTTATTTTGCTTATCTGTTAACAATAAAGCCTGCATATACTGGTGCTGTATTTTGGTCAGTGAAAACCTCAGTTTCCCTACATTACCATAAAAATACTTTCTCCAAATGGGGATGTTTCCACATATGAACTATAACATATTTATGACACAGCTGGACTAAGCCTTGATAAAATAATGGTGTCTAAGGTATGTAAGAATGTGTTATGAAAGACAGTGGGATAAAAATTGGTAGGAGAATTTCTTTCTGCTTTTTCCCTCCTTTACCCAATATTGAGCAAGTTATTTCTGTAAAATGGTAAGAATAGTAGATATCTTCCCTACCCACGCCTCACATATTCAAGTACTTTGTAAGCTGTAAAATATTATCTTTCTTTTGTGGTGACCTCTGTGGTAAGGTGGAAAGAATTCTGCACATTCCTAGTTGTTGGGGAGTCTTTCTTTCCACAGAGTCAAAATCTGCCTTTCTACAAGTTCCATTCACCTCGTTAGAATCAGAGAATTTGGGTTCAAATCCTCATCCTTTTACTTACTACCTATGTGACCTTTGAGAAGTCAACTTTCTTCCCTTGGGCCTTAGTTTTTTTTCTCTGTTAGATTAAACAAGGATTCTTAACCTGAGGTCTGTGAACTTAAACAAAAATTTTGATAACTGTATTTCAATATAATTGGTTTCCTTTTAGCATTGGTATTTTATTTTATGAATTTAAAACTTTCTGAGAAAGTGAATACCAGATTGCTAAGTTCCTGACACAAAAAGGTATTCAATGACCCTTGGATTGGAGGATCTCTAAGGTACTAATGAGCCCATTCCACTCTGAATCCTCAGATTCTAAGACCTAAGTCTCACTACTGGTTCTGCCAATTATTAGTTGCGTGACCTTGGACAAATCACTTTGGACCTTTCAGCCACAAAGAAAGGCAGGACCTAGTGGGAGGCCACATGTGACCCTCTAGGTCCTCAAGAGTGGCCCTTTGACCGAATTCAAACTTCACAGAACCAATCCCCTTAATAAAAAATTTGTTCTGTAAAACTTGGACTTAGTCAAAAGGCCAAACCCAAGGACCTAGAAGGCCACGTGTGGCCTATAGGCCACAAGTTTCCCCCACCCCTCATAGAGACCGTTGATGGGAGGCATTCTGAGAAGGAATCGCATAAGCAGCTGGGGGATGATGAAAGGTCTGCAGAATATGAGATTTGAACTGGGTGTAGTAGGAAGCTAGGCAAATAGGAAAGTTCATAAGATGGATGGGGGAAGGGGGAAAGATAATGAGTTCAGTTTAGGACTTGTAGAATTTGAGATTCCCAGAATCCCAAAACCTCAAAGTTGCTCTATCCCACCAAGAATCCCCAGGAAAACATGCAGGACAAATATTTACCCAGCCTCCCCAGAAGACCTTTAGGGAAGAGGCACCCCCTATATCCATTAGGTGCCTCCAATGAGAAAATGTTTCTAAAGTGCTTTGAAAAGTGCTATGGAAATTCGAACTAATTTACTTTTGAGGGAAAAGATGGGAATTAGGCAAAAGCAGTTGCCCCTTCCAGCCTCTGATTTCCTCTATTCCTTGCTCATTTAAAAACAAAACAAACAAACAAACAAAAACCCACAACCAAACCAAACCAAAAAACTAGGGCCATGGTTTCCCTGAACATCCAAAAATAAATAAATAAATAGATAAATAAATAAACAAAGGTTTCCCTCCCTTCCTCCAAGTCAGTGTCTATCTCATAAGGCTTACTGGCAAATCCACCTTCACGACGTCATTTGGGCAAGAAGTTATAGGAAACCAGGCTGAGCGCCACCTCCGCCGGGAAGCCCGGACTTCCTGGGAAGCCAGGCGTCCACTCGGCCAGCCCAGGGCGTCGGGGGCGGGAGTCGGGGAGACTCCTGGGCAGCCCTGAGGAGGAGGCGGGGCCCGGAATGGACGGACGTCGGGGCCGAGCCCTTTCCTCCCCACCCTGCCCACCCGCGAGCCGGAGAACACTCCCTTCTTTATCTCCCACTCCTGCGGGCCAGGGAGTTTCTCCTTTTGAAGGAAGAACAACCGTGGGGCCGAAAACACTTCGTGGGGGATTTCCTCGGGCATTCCCGAAAGTGAGGCGGCTTTACCGCCCCGCTGCCTCCGTCCCCCGGAAAGAGAGGCGCAGCCGCCCCCGGCTCCCCGGCTCCCGGGGCCCCCGCGCCTCTGCCCTCTGCCCCTCGCCGCGGCTGCTCTGTGCGCCCAGCCTTTCATTCATTGTCCGTCGGGTTGACTTTGGCTCGAAAACGCAGGAAACTATTCGCCGGCTTCCCTGGCACAGAGTCGCGGCTCTAGCTCGCTCCAGCCCGGGGGGCTTTCAGACGGATTTCTAAAGCGAAGCCCTTCTCCCCGAGAGAAAGGCATTTCTGTTTCACCTCCACATTACTGGCCCAGACATTCCGTGGCCCCCTTTCAAACAAAGCCTCGGGTCATCAGGCATGGCTCTCGGGCAGCCAGGGCTCTTTGGAAACCAGGCCGGCCCTGGGCGCTGGGCTTCTTTGCCAACCGCCTCAGGCATTAATCAGGAGCCTGGGGAAATCATTCGGAGGGCATTCACAGGGTCTCTCCCGCCCCAACGGGACCGGGGTCAGGACGGAAAGCCCAAAGCCCTGAGGGGGGTGTGGAGGAGGACAACAGCTGTAAAAAGAAGCAAGTGCGCGTATACACACACACACACACACACACACACACACACACACACACACACTCAAAGGCCTAGAGATGGAAAGGACTTCAGAGGCCAGCTAGTCTGACTTCCTCATTTTACAAATTAGGAAATCGAGGCCCACATAAATTAAGCAACTCGTCCAGGGACTCACAAGTAGTAAGCACCTTAGTAATAAATCACCTTAGGAACATTTTGTCATTGGAGTCTCACAAGATCCCTGTGAGATAGGTACCAAATGAATACAGGGGATACTTCTTCCCTGGGAAGCTTGTGGAGGAGGCTGGATGAATATTTTTGTCTTGTATGTTTTCCAGGGGATTCTTGGTGGGACTAGAGGACCTCTAAAGTTCTGGGATTCTGGGAATCTCAAAAGAGGCAATAAGCATCAGAGATCAAGATTGGAAAGCAGGTCCTTTAACTCAGTCTGGAGGTACCCCAGAAACCATCCTGTTCAAAGAATACCTACCTCAACAAGAACACCTTCTAGAACAAATCTGTCAAGTGGCCAACCAGCCTTGGCTTGAAAATCTCCACTGAAGCCATCAATTCCACTTTTGGAGAGCTCTCTTAGGAAATTTTTCCTTAGAGTAAATCTTAATTTTCTTCTTTATGACTTCCACCTCTTGTTCCTAGTTCTGTCTTTTAACACCAGCCAGCTAAATCTAAAGTCTCTTCTACTTGACAGACTTTCAAATATTTGAGCTGATATATGGCTAGTATTTACAGAAGCACCATAGCCTAGAACAGTAGAAAGAGAACTGGAGTCAGAAGACAGGGGTTCAAATCCCACTTCTGTCATTTACTACCTCTGTGACCCTGGGCAAGTCACTTACCCCTTCTTAGCCTCAGTTTCCTTAACTGTAAAATGGGGATAATATGCCTACCTCACATAATATACCTACCTATCTCAAATGAGATATTTGTAAAAGCATTTGGCACAGTGCCTGGCACAGAGTAAGCAAAACATAAATGCCCCTTCCCACAGTCCCTAAGGTCCCTTCCAATTCTAAATCTATAATCCATTGAACTCCACAAAGTAAAGATTCGTTGTCCCCATTCTATAGATAAGGTCATCTAATGAGCAAGTATCAGAGCCAGAACTTGACCTTAGGTATTCTGCCTTAAAGAGCCCAGAATCCTTGTGCCAACATTCAGCTATGCTCACTTATCAGATTATCAATTTATCATGGTCCTCCACCTCTAGGGGAAGCATATTAGTAGGGGCTCAATAAATACGTTTGGAATTGAAAGAAACTACTGCTTCTCCTTGCTGACTGCTCCAGTAAATACAAAAAGTAAGGTTGAATAACTATAGAGAACAATTAAACAATTTTCCTGGGACCTCTGGGGTTCCCCCCCATCCTCTTTTAGAACAAAAAAGGTAAGATCCCATACAGTGTCCTGGCACCCTAGACTATGTGACCCTCCTTCACATTTTATACCAGCTTTACTTCCATCCAAAAAACATTAAGTACCTCCTGTGTGTAGCACACTGTGGCAGACTCTCAAGGAAATACAAAGTTTAGATAAAGTGCCTGTTTCATGGCATTTACAGTAGGTGCATAAAAGATGCACTAGCAAAGTTTTAAATAGGGTCTGTATAAAGAGAAGACTTGAGATCAGGAAAAGCCTCATAGAGGAAGCCTTTGGAGTATTTGAGGAGGGTTTTAAAGGATGAGTAGTAATTCAGTGAGAAAGGATAGGCATTCAGACCTTTGTGGGCACTGAAATCAGAAAGGGGCAATGAATAGAGAAAAAAAAAGTGGTGGGAAAATTGGTAAAGGTCCTACTATATGCAAACCACTAAAGGTCTTACTATGTGCAAACCACTATAGAAAGTGCTGGAAGTATAAGGATGGAAAATGACACAGTCCCTGTCCCGAAAGAGCTCACAATCTGATAGGGAGAAAAATAGCATTTGCATGGGGGGAAATCACCAACTGATGGTACAAGACAGAATGTGATAAGGGCATAGGAGAGTTTCAGATAAAGAGTTCTAAGAAAAATTGAAGTTAAAACGACCACTTTTAGATGGCTGAGATCAAGGAAGGTTTCATTAGAAGAGGTGGCTCTTGGGTTGAACTTCAAAGGACAAGAAAGATTTCAAAAGATAAGAGTTGAGGAGGGTCTGTATTCCAAGGCATGAGGTACAGCGAGTCTATATCACTGCATGGAGGTAGGAAAGGGCATTCTTCCCTGTGCTCCCAACTTCCTCTATCATTCCCTGGCTCTTCATCCTGAAGACTTACTTCAGCTCTAGGATTCCCACATTGAAAGAATCCTCTGCCCCTTCGGCCTCTCCTCCTGATTAGACGACTCCTTCCAGGAGGAGGGAGCCCAGGCCAACCATGTTTCATTCCTCTCTGGCCTTCACTCCAGACTTTCTCTACCATGCCCCCACCTTGATTGTTGCCCCCCTCCTCCACACCTCTTCCTTTTTTGTCTTGTCTTCCCCTATGAGAATGTAAGCTCCATGAGAATAGGGACTGCCTGTCTTTCTGCTTGTATATGTATTCCAGCACAGTGCCTGACATACATAGTAAGCACTTAATAAATGCTTACTGGCTTGACTTGACAGGTTGAGCTCAGGAAACAGCCATTAGTCTAAGTTGTTTGGAACCAAGAATGTGTGAAAGGGAGTAGAGCTCATAGGTCCATAGGATCATAGACACAGAATTGGAAGGGACCTTTGAGGACATCTAATCTAACCCACTCATTTTACAGACTAGGAAACTGAAGCATAGAGAGGTTAAAAGATTTGCCCAGGGTCACTCAACTACCATGACCGAGCCTGGATTCAGACCCCATCAAACCGTCTCCAAAGTACATCGAAGTTAAGCAATATTGGAAAAGTAAAGTGTATAAAGATTGGTGTGGTGGAGAGTTAATAGGTGGCTAACCAACCTGTCTCTAGATATCTTGGGTCCTGACAAATCCTAAATCTATCAGAACTAGAAATGTTACTGGAAAAATAATTACACTCAGGTCTGGGCTATTGTATCTGAAGCAAAAAACTATCAAATTCAGGTCTGTACACCTCAAATGCTGTAGATCTAAGGATGACTGTGGCTTAGGGCTTGGTCTGTTTTCCCAGATAAAGCCACTGTTATGTTCTCAGGGCAAAACTGGACCCTATGTGGCTGGGTACCTTTCAGAACATTCGACAAACTTTTTTCTCTGAGAGAGGAAGGATTTGTGTGATCTAAGTGGGAGGCTTGTAACTGTTTCCTGTGGTTTGGGCTTTGACGTTCTGTTCTGCTAAAGGCTAAATGGGTAGAGTTAACACTAAGTGAAGACTTCAGTTTCTAGCCAAAACAACAACAACAAAAGGAAATATATCCAAGAGCATAACTCAGTGGACTAAATCTGAGCTACCAGGCACCATGGATCTCAGTCTCAATTTAGCCAGCTCCACTCTAGGAGACTTTGAGCCAGCCTTAGACCAATCCGTTCATCCTTCCTCCAGTAAAACAATGGTGAATATCTGTCATGCATGCACATACCACCTAAGAGGCTGAAGATTCATTAATGGGCAGTATTTTAGCCCACTGCTCACGAAGGTAGCTGGAATGATAATTAAGGGATCTACAGACCACTAACTCACTACCAAACCCCTGAAGCTACTTTGTTTGGGATGTGGTGTAGGGAGCAAAAAGAGTGTGTTATTCAATAGCCTTTGTATGAGAGCAAGCAAAGGATATTAATTCAAAGATTTGTAAATGGCATCTACTCATCTGAATTGGCTGAATACCAGCATCAGCCTCAGAAAACACTGTTTAGTTTCCCACCTGTATATAAGGCCCTAAAAGCAAGTTGAACAAATGAATTTTGCCTTATATAAATTCCAGTGTTATAGCTTCTCCCAAAGAATTACACATGCATTCATAAGCAACATGGTTTAATGGAAAGAGTGCTGGTCTTGTCAGGAAGTTCAAATTTGACATCACTAGCTCCATTACCCTGGGAAAGTCACATAACCTCTCTAAGCCTCAGTTTCCACATCTATAAAATGGAAATAATAATGCCTTTAGTATCTATCTCACAGAATTATCATGAAGATCAAATTAAATAATCTCTCTCTCTCTATCTCATATATGCGTGTGTGTGTGTGTGTGTGTGTGTGTGTGTGTGTGTTTGTAGAGAGGTATATGTCAACTACAGATTTGGGTATAATTCTGCTATATATATTTCCCATTGCATATGACATATACATGTATACATAATTGAAATATGCACACATGTAATTAGAAAAATGTATAGAGGAATTGTAATGAATATAACCAAAGTATAAATAAATGTAGTGAGGAGCTCTGAAAAAGAGCCAAGTAGCTCCTTGCCATAGTGTCATGGGTTCAAGGCTGAAAGGACCTGAGAAGCTTTGAGAAAGTCTAGTAATTTTTTTTCCATGATGCCATAGACCTTATTGCACGTGTAATACAGAGAGAAAGATAGAGCTTCCAGCAGCTATGGGGAACGTATTGGCCACCAAAGAGTACATGAGCTAGACTTGTAGTTGCAGAAACCAGGACAGTTGGTGAACTATGTCTCAAGAGCTGGGAAATGTATTGAGTATGTGAGAGAGAGAGAGAAAGAGAGAGAGAGAGAGAGAGAGAGAGAGAGAGAGAGAGAGAGAGAGACACAGAGAGAGAGAGAGACACAGAGAGAGAGTCAGAGACAGAGACAGAGACAGAAGGAGACAGAGAGAGACAGAGACAGAGAATCTGACACCAGATTGGCTCTAGGACCCATAATAGTATTGAATGAAGCAGGATCTTGGCTAGTTGGTGCTATGAGTTTTGCAGGGATATTCCTTTATTAACCAGGTTAGGTTGTGGGTCATTATTCTTTCTTTACAAGCTTTTAAATAAACCCATTCAATGTTTAAATGTTTTTGTTAACCTAGAGTGCTTGAAAGGAACCAAAGGTACTAAAAGAGAAAAATGCAAGCCAAATTCAATTCATTCAACATTTATTAAGAGTCTACTACGTGCCAGGCACTGTGCTAAGTGCTGGGGATACGAATAAAAAAAAATAGTTCCTGTCCTCAAAGGGCTTACAACCTAATGAGGGAAGACACACAAAAGGAAGCTGGGGGAGGAGGGAAAGTGGTGAGGAGTCCACTAGGTGGTATGATGTTCTGTGTAGTTGAACCAAGCAGAGCTGCTGGGGGAAAATCAAGAGTTTCCAGATGTTTCTTGGACTTTCTTTGGGGGACTGGGGTAGGGGAGGGGGAGCAAGACATGGAAGTTATTATTAGAGAAACTTAACCTAGTCTTTGGGAGATAAGAACTTTGGTTCTGAGTCCACAGGTTACATGAAGATGTGTGTGTCTGCGTGTGTGTGTGTGTGTGTGTGTGTGTGTGTGTTATTTAATAAACTTTCCTTCATTCTAGGCCTTTTCCTTTCCCACTCTTTCTATCATCTGGTACTCATGAAAGCCTGGCTCCCTATGAAAAACACGAGTCTCTGGCCACCTCTTCAGAACTGGGTGTTTCATCTTTCATGTCTTGTGACACATAGACCCAAGAGGAGGAGGAGGAGGAGGAGGAGGAGGAGGAAGCATAGTGTTTGCTCGTTGCTGCCACTCTGCAGCCTCTCTTTTGAAGTTCACTCCATAAAACCTGGTCTAGATCCTTGTTTCAGCCATTTACCAGTCTCTGGGTTACTCGCCTTCTTATTTCAAGTAGTTCAGTAGCTAACTTACAGTCTCTCTCCACTCTAATCCATGCCCTCATAGCATAAAACTTTAATGGATATGTTCACGTCCTTCAAACACCCTGGATCCCTAATTTATTAACTTCCTCAGCTCCCTGACCAACATTTTCATTTTACCTTAGTCACCCTCAGGGATGATGCCACCTTCATGATCCCGTACTCTGAAACTTCCCTCTGATCAGAAACCAGTATCCTTCCACCTCCCCATGTTACTGCTCTTAGCCCCTGAGAATCATCCACTGCTTCTATTCTTTACTTTTATCCCAGGCTATCATCCTTGTTCTAGCTTCCCCTCACAGTCATGACCCATTTTTGTTTAGTTTAACTGAATACGGTCCTCCACTCTTAAATATTCCATATTCCTGTTGTATCCTTGTGCAGGCCTTGCCAAACACCAACCTGGGTGGCTTTCACTATCTCTGCTTTTACTCATGCTAATGAATGCCTCTGGAGGAAGTCATACAACCCTGTCAGTTTGGGACCCTTAAACTGGGTTTTCTAATGTTAATTGGGCCCTTAATGCAGTTTTTTTATATTCTTTTCCAATGGCCTCTTTACCACAGTCCCTACAGGTTTGGCTGTTCCAAACCTTCTCTTTTTTCCCTGAGCTTTTTACACTACACTTTCTCCCCTCTCTTGCTTTACTGAGAAAACAGAAGCCTTTCCCTCTAATTTCTTCTCCATTATTGTACTCCATCCCTCATTCTCTCCTTTTCTCCAGTCTCTTAGAAAAGGTGGCATCTCTTCTTGTGGTCATGGAATTATATATTTAGAGGGAGTCTCAGAGGCTAGTTAGTATAACCCCTTTGTTTTACAGATGAGGAAATTGAGGAACAGGAAACTTGCCCAAGCTCACATAGGTAGTAAATGTCAAATGTAGTTCAGGATTTGAATCCAGGCCTTCTGATTCCAGAGCCAGTGCTCTTTCACTGTACCATGCTGCCTTACCCATGCTAACCCCTCCATTTATGCCCTTGCCTGACTCATAGTAGACATTTGATAGAGTCTCATTGATTAATCCACTAACCTCATCTCTTCTGGGAGCTTACCTTTCTGTCTCTCTTCTTTCCTTCCTTTCACACCAAATGTTCTTTGTCTCTCCAATCTCTCCATCTTTTGTATCTTTCCTTGCTTATTATAGATATGTCCAGGTCTAACTATGCCCAATGGGCTATAAAACTGTGCATACCCTTTGACCCAGCAATACCACTAAGAGGTCTGCATCCCAAAGAGATCCCCACCAAAAAAGGAAAAGGACATGTTTGTACAAAAATATTTATAGCAACTCTTTTTGTGGAGGCTAAGAATTGGAAATTGAGGGGATGCCCATCAATTGGGGAATGACTGACCAAGTTGTGGTATATGATTGTAATGGAATACTATTGTGCTACAAGAAATAATGAGCAGGATGCTTTCAGAAAGTCCTGGGAAGACCTACACGAACTGATACAGAGTGAAGTGAGTAGAAATGGGAGAACACCGGGCACAGTAACAGCAATATTGTATGGTGAACAACTATGAATGACTTAGCTATTCTTGGCAATACAATGATCCAAGACAACCCCAAAGGACTCATGATGAAAAATGCAATCTATTTCCCGAGTCAGAACTGATGGTGTCTGCATACAGATGGAAACATACCATTTTTCACTTTCCTCCCTCTCTTTGTTCCTTTCTTCCTTCCTTCCTTCCTTCTTTCTTTCTTTCCTTCTTTCTTTCTTTCTTTCTTTCTTTCTTTCTTTCTTTCTTTCTTTC
>NW_020954590.1:19747736-19834844 GCF_900497805.2 Vombatus ursinus
TCTTTCTTTCTTTCTTTCTTTCTTTCTTTCTTTCTTTCTTTCTTTCTCTATTTTTTCTTTCCTTCCTTTCTCTCTCTCTTTCTATTTCTTTCTTTCTCTCAGTTCAAGTTTTCTTCCACAAAATGACTAATATGAAAATATGTTTTACATGATTGAAGGTGTATAATCTAAATCAGATTACTTACTGTGTCAGGGAGGGGAAGAGGAAAGAGGAAGAGATAGAATTTGGAACTCAAAACTTTAAAAAATGTTAAAATTATTTTTACATGTAATTGGAGAAAAATAAAATATCATTTTTTTAAAATGCCCAGGTCTCCTGTTAGAGAAAAAGAGGGAAAATTTTTGGAAAACACTACATACCCTCTACCAAGGGTTATTGATAGAGAAAAAGAGGGAGAAATGTAATAAACTCTACACATGCATCTTCTACTTTCTTTTTATTGAGCCTGCCACACGCCAAATCTGTTGAGGGCCAATACTCTAAGGATCATCTAGGCATTGACCAGTAGAGCACCTGGAAACTGGACCTCGAACATTAAATACATAACTTTGCTCAGGAGAGCTATTTAATGAGAATTAACAGGCACATATGCTATAGGGAAAATTTGTAGCCCAATAACAAAAATACAGACCTAGTATGAACTGAGACCTTGAAAGCACATAGATTTCCAGGGGAAATTCCTAGCTTAACAAAAACATATAAACATGTAAAAATATTCCTATCTAAGTAGGGTAGAATCCTTAATAACAATTCTAAAAATATAAGATCACAATTATGGCAATGGGTTATTAATCAGTATCTGTTATTGTTCTAGCAAGGC
This sequence comes from Vombatus ursinus, assembly GCF_900497805.2. Classification (NCBI taxonomy): domain Eukaryota; kingdom Metazoa; phylum Chordata; class Mammalia; order Diprotodontia; family Vombatidae; genus Vombatus; species Vombatus ursinus. The sequence continues at coordinate 19,748,558 of NW_020954590.1, forward strand.
CTGCCATGTCATCAGCTAAGAAGAGTGTAAGAACCAAGGAGTACTCCTTAGACCACCAGAAAATGAGAGAGACTAGGAGAGAGGGAGAGGTGAGCTCCTAGAAGAGATGAGATCAGATGAAAGAGTTGGAGAAAGAGATAAAAGAGAGGGAAGACCTCAGCCTCTGTTCTCTTCATCATCAACTGGGAGAAAAGAGAACTAGGACAAAGAGAGGGCCAAAAAAGTTTTTACTCTCCTGTTCAGTCAAAAGAAAAGAGAGAGAGGGTCAATAGAAAGACTCAGAAAACCAACTGCTACAGCCAGTCAATTCTGATTATGCATTCCTAGTTATGTCCCTTTTTGCTAGGGTGCAGATCTGTTCCATAGCTCCTCCTCCAATGATAATATCATTGGAGTAATATCTCTTCTCCATATTCCAATGTCTTTCAACTCTTTTGGGTCAGTAGGGGTGGGGTCCCTTTTCCAAGAAAGGAGATGATTTTGAGTCTAGAGGATCTTGCCCTATTAATAAATAGAAAGCTCCCCGCCCCATGTTATCCATAAAGACTGCTCTTCCTGGCACCTATTGTCCTGGTTAGAGAGAAACAAATGAGGTACAAAGTGACTCTCCTTCTTCCTTCCCTTCCAATTACAAACTTGGTGCCAGTTCTTAACTACAGTTTTGCCAAGGATGGCTAAACAGGAAGGCTCATAAAACTAAAAACAAAAACAAAAACAAAAATCTTGGCTTGACCTGCCATAACCTTGAGCTAATGTCCTAGGTATTTTCTACTTTTTACCACCAAACTACGGAAAATATTGTCTATACTTGCTTCCCAAGGCCCTATCCTGGGTTCTATTCTCTTTTCTCTATACATTCCCTCTTTCAGAGATCTCATCAGCTCCCATGGGTTCAATGATCTCCAGTCAGATGATTCTAAATCTATATATCTAGTCTCTTGACTTTCTTCTGCATTGCCAACTCCTGACTAGAAATCTCCACCTAGAAGTCCCAACAAAACCTTCACTTAACACCTTCCAAATTCTTTTCTTATCCCTACTCTCCATCACTGCCATTAACAAATCAATCCTCCTCCAAAATGCTCTATTCTTTTCTTTTTTAAAAGATAACACCAGGGGCAGTTAGGTGGTACAGTGGATAGAGCACTGGCCCTGGAGTCAGGAGGACCTGAGTTCAAATCTGGCCTTAGACACTTGACATTTACTAGCTGTGTGATCCTGGGCAAGTCACTTAACCCCAATTGCCTCAAAAAAAAAAAAAGATAACACCATCATCCCAGTTACCCAGGTTTGCAACCTTGAAGTTATCCTTAACTCTTTCTTCTCTCTCTCTCTCTCTCTCTCTCTCTCTCTCTCTCTCTCTCTCTCTCTCTCTCTCTACCTCCCCACCCCCCAAATACACAGAGCTCAATCAATTGCTAAGTCTTGATTATTCTGCCTCTACATCTCTGGCATTCATCTTCATGTTCCTACTCACATGACCATTACTCTAGCTCAGGTCCTTATCACTTATCATGTGACTGTTTGCAACAGCCTCTTAATTGGCCATCCTGCTTTTGGTCTGTTCCTTCTCCAATGTACCCTCCACAGAGTTCCAAAATAAACTTCCTAAATGACAGATTTGACCTTATCATTCCCTTGTTCAAAAATCTTCTGTGGCTCTCTACTGCCTCAAGGATAAAATGCACATTTCTTAGCATGGTAGTTATAAGTTTACACTATCTGGCTACCATCTAACCTTTTCAGATTTACTTCATATTATGGCCCGTCCCACATTTTCCATTCTAGTCAAACTGGCCTGCTAGCTTGTCAAGTTAGCTCTATGCCACCTTCCATCTCAATTTCTTTGCACAAGCTGACCCTTATGTTGGGAATGCATATTTCCTCACCTCTACTTCTAACTGCCTTCAAGGCTTAGCTCAGGGTTTATCTCTAGTAAGGGACCTTCCTTATCTCCCCAGTCACTAGTGTTTTCCCTCCCCCCAAATTTCCTTATATTTACTTGTATATGTACACATTGTCTTCCTCTACTTATTGTAAGCTTCTTATGGGCTGGGGTGATTTCATTTTCATCATTAGTCCACAGAGCTCAGCACTGGGCTTCACACATAGAAAGTGCTTGATAAATGGTTGAATTGAATTAAATAGGTTGTCTGAAGGCTCAATCAATTCAGATACTACCTTTTCCAAAAAGACTTTCCTGAGTCCCTTTGTTTGTAATGACCTTTCCCCTCAGACCTTGCAAAGAAATTTGTTTTGTAATTTTCTAATATATTTACCATATTGTGCTGTATATATCTATCTATCTATCTAGGTTGATGCCATTTCCCCATAACTAGATTGTAATCTTCTTAAAATTTTTTTTTGTTCATTTAAAACTTAAATACAAAAGGAGAAAAGAAAAAAGGACATTTCCTTGCACATAGCAGAGCATAGAGTATTCAGTATAAAACAATAAATTTCCATTTCAAACAGTTTACTTTTTTTTGAAACCTATGTAATAAATACCACACATTGTTTTCAAAGCTACTCAGCTTTTCTGTGCTTCTTTCTAAGTTTTCTTTTGTTCTCTGCTATGCATTTATTATTTTTTTCTCCCTCACTCCCCACCCTGCCCTAGAGAAGGCTGTAAGTAATGACTATATACATATACACACACATACATACATACATATATACACATACATATACACACATATACATATATGCAAGACCATATTGCACATCACTCTGTTTGTCAGTTCTTTCTCTGGAGGTGGATAGCATCTTCCTTCATAGGTCCAAGTCTTTTCATGTTCTTCTAAAATAAATCAGCTTGTCATTTCTTATGTCACAGTAGTATTCCATCATAATCACATACCACTACTTGTTTAATCATTCCCCAATTGAAGGCTATTTATCATTTTAGCCAATCTAATAGATGTAAGATGATATCTCAAAGTTGTTTTAATTTGCATTTCTCTAAGCAGTAATGATTTAGAACATTTTTTCACATGACTATACATACTTTTGATTTCTTCATCAAAAACCTGTCTATTCATTTCCCTTTTGATTGTAATCTTCTTAAGAGAAGGGACTATGTACTTTGTATCTCCTCCAGTGCCTAGCACAGGGCTCTGAACACATTTGGTACTAAATCAATGTTCAAGTATTTATATGGCTAAAACGTCACTAAATTGTACAAAGAAACAGAGTGCCTTAATGGATAGAAAGCCAGGAACACCCAGGTTAAATTCCTGGACACTTACTTTTCAGGAGCCCCAAGAAGCATCCTAAGACCCTAAGTCCTAGTAGAGAAGGTGCTGCCCTGCATTTGTAGAAGGAGTTCCCTTGCCTTCCAGTTCCCTGGGCCAATGGAATCTGGTGTTTCTTTTGCAGCATAAGCCTCTGGAACCTTCCTGTTCCTCCTGGCCTCACTTCTTTCAGCTGCTCAGGATTCCACACCCCAGCATTCCACTTGACCCTTGTCCATTCTACCATGGTTCAGAACTTTCTCTCCTACTTCACCTTCAACAGAACAGGGTAGTATGGCAGAAAAAAAAACAGTGTACTGAGTATCAAAAGGCCTGGGCTCTGACATTCAACACTTTGATGACCTTTAAGGGTGTGTTACCTTCCTGAAACTCAGTTTTCTTATATTTAAAATAGGGATAACAATACTTGTACCATCTGCCTCACAGGGTTTATGGGAGGAAAACTTTGCAAAGCAAAAAGTGCTACATACTGTTGAGTTATTGTTATTATCAAATTTTTCCTGGCTCATACCATATCCCCAGGGGTTCTGCTAGGTGACACACAGGCTAATCTAATGAAATTACATGTTAATTTCATTCCATTCCATTCAGATCAAGAATGACAGGATGTGAGCACAAACTCATTGAACGGTAAAACAGCAGAACATCATGATTACTTGCATATATATATGTCATAATAGCTAGCCTTTATATAGTGCTTTAAGGTTTGCAAATTGCTTTCCAGATAATATTTAGTTTAACAATGATAATAACAATAACTAAAATTTACATAGCACTACTTATGTGCCAGACACTGTGTTAAACACTTGCAATTATTATTTCACTGATTTTCACAACAATCCTGGGAGGTAGGTGCTATTACTATCCATATTTTATGGATGAGAAAACTGAGACTGAGGAAAGTCAAATGACTTATTCGGAGTCACAAAGCTAGTAAGTGTCTGAGGTGAGATTTGAACACAAGACTTCTGACTCTGGGTCCAAAGCTTTATCCACTTTACACTTAGATGTTAGTGATTAATTATTGTCAGTAGATGGTTGAGTAGCCATAGATCAGTATTCAACCCTGGCACTTTCCTCCCTGGCCTGTAAAGCAATACTTGTTGGCCTAAGGCAGAGTTGCACCCAGTATGCTGTGACTTCTTCATTCAGCTGGCTTATTGTGGCTATAATCCCTCTTATTATTATCCCTCTGTATTGTCTGAGGATATGTATTCTTTTCTGATTGGTCTATGCTGGTATAGGCTGATACCATCCTCTGTACTAGCCTCACCCAGCCTCACCCAGCCCTCACTTAGGGCCTTCAACTAGAGCACACTCATCTCAATGATTTATGAGTCTGCTTCCAAGTCCTCCATGTTTAGCATGTCATTCCAAGCCAAGCTCCTACCCAACAATCATTTAGGCTATTGACCTTCGGGAAACAGTGGCTTCTTCCTACACCTCTGGATGTGTTCATTTAGCTCAGTCATTTAACACTTTACTAATCCATCCTGCTTGGTGAAAGCGAATGGTAGCAGGTAGAGGGCCAAGGGCACTGGCCCTAAGACACTGAGAGGAAAGCACACAGTACTCTCTGTTAATTAAGGCTGACCCATTGGTGACCTAGGGTGAAACATTTATCATTTCATAAAGGGCTGTCTTGAGCTCAGAATCGAATAGGAGGAAAAGGGCAGGATAGATTGCACTTAGAAATGACTTAATGCTTTTAGTTATCCCACACTTATGCTGACGAAAAAACTACATCTTTTTAATGTCAGTATTCTTCCAGTGATGCTATATGACTGAAACACTGAATGCCACATTCTCCAAAGAATCAAAATTTTGAGTGAATCAAAGAACATTAGCAAGATAAATGTTGTGTATAATAATGATGGCTTATACACAAGAAATGGAAAAAAGAGAGATCCTTCAGGAAGCACATGATCAGTAAAGGGAGTTTAACCATCATTTGGTGAGAGCTTGTGCCTGCCTATGAGATATTAGAAGACCCAGAGATTTGGGGGAAAACTTGACATACATTGGGTAAATCCTCTATGGAGAGTTTATGGGAGGATATGGACAGGAGTTGAGCATAATGAAAAAGAGCAAATGATTTGCCAACTGCTGGAGGGATTATTCACATTGATAAGAGCCCAGATCTATTGAAATATTGAAGTATAAAGGTCTATCAGTGCCTTAACTGCAAGAAGTGAACAGTGTGAGAATATAAGGCTTTAGGGAAGAGAGTGTGGAGGAAGGGGGTCATAGGATAATGGATTTACAGCTGGATTAGACCTTTGATGTTGTCCTGTCTAACTAAGGTCATAGATGTAGTAAGTGGAAAAGCCAGTATCTGAACCTGGGTCCTCTGACTCAAAATCCAGGGTTCTTGAAATATTTGTTACTGCTCAGTCATTTTAGTTATGTCTGACTCTTCATAATCCCATTTGAGGTTTTCTTGGCAAAGATACTGGAGTGGTTTGCCATTTCTTTCTCCAGTTCATTTTACAGATGAGGAACTGAGGCAAACAAAGTTAAGTGACTTGCCCAGGATCACATGGCTAGTAAGTATCTGAGCCCAGATTTGAACTCAGGAAGATGAGCCTTCCTGGCTTGAGGCCCAGCACTCTATCCACTGTACCCCTAGATTCTCTTAAAATATACTATGCCATATAGGTAACTGTATCTACATTTCCACATAAGTTCAGAATAGATTTTCTTGAAGAGTTCAGAGTTGGTCTTCTTTCTCTTTACTGAGCACCTCCCTGTTCTGCAGTATGTTTCCATGTTGGTCCATATGTACAAATAACTAGTTTCAGGTTCATGCTTTGCCAGTAGAGCCCATGAAATGTCATATTCAGGTGAAGTGTAATATCATATTTGGACTCATGGTCTCAGGGTTCTATTTATAATTTATCTATTCCAACCAATTCATTTAACCTTTATCAGTTCCAGTTTCCTCATTGATAAAATGGAGATAATAATAGTATCTACTTCACAAGGTTGTTGTGAAAATCAGATGAGATGATATGTGTTTCCCTTTGGAAATCTCAAAGTATCATATAAATGTGAACTACATTCAGGATAGAGGGAAGGATGCTCCAGTAAGACTTTAGTAAAAGTTGAAGTTATATGAAGACTAAAAGATTTAAAATGTAAAGAGGAAAGACTTCAGATGCAAAATAGATATTTCTGTCCCTAAAAGGGGTTGGAGGCTTAAATTGTTCAATTGTTTAGGGAGAAGCCAAGTGAGATAATGGCTTACTGAGATGATTCAGCAAGAAATATTGAAAAGGAGAGGTACAACCTATTCTATCTCTTGCCTAAAGTCAGCATGGAATAGCTTTTTGAGGGAAGGGCTCTGGTGTTGGGAAAAATGCTTTGTAAATACTGCCATTTGAGTAAATGCCTTTGCTAAAGAATTGTGTCTACTGGCTGATTATTAAGGGGAAACACACTGGTGGGGGCTCATGAAATAGTATTTAGATGGATAACAACCCACAGGGTTACCTATAGTACCCTGAAAGTAGTTATTACTCACTCCTCTTGGGACCCAACCTGCTGGTGCCAGTGTGAGTTGAACAAATGAGCCCTAAAGACTGTTACGATGATGAGATTGTTATTTTATTGTTATTGTTAGTATCTAAAGTATATATTCTTTCTCTCCACAATTCTGGGAAATATACTGGGCCCAAATGGTTCTTGCCAAAGCCCCTTCAAGCAATACCAGGGATGGAGAGGGTGTTTAAGGGACAGTCAGTGCCCAATTAGTGCCTGAGAGTCTTGATCTGAGCCAAGTGTCTTGGCCCAGAATCTAAACCACAGAAACCAAAAATGTCATAGGGGAAAAACAACATTGTTGCCCTTGTGTGTATGTTCAACAGCCACAGACAGTTTGTATTCTTGGATTTGTTAGTGATGTTCAGTTGCTCTGTTCTGGGGCATAGTGACCAATAGGAAACCAGACCTCTGTTCTCAGCCCTTTGCAGGGTTTATAATTACAAGAGATCCGGAGAGAGCTCCCAAGCAGGCTGGGGCTAGCCAGAGACCAGCTGTTCTCACACACAGGACAGTTTGAATGCAGACCTGGAGGACAGCGATGCCTGCAGACAGTAAAACATGTTCTCATATTAGCATCTCACTTATGAGTGCTTCCCCCACCACTGTTAACACAATCACTGGAGTCAAAGTGCTTTCGCTGTGTGTGTTTCTCCCAAGAACTTCACCCCCCCATTATTTTTTAACATGGAGTTTTAAATTTCACGTTCTGTGATCTAACTTCTCATTTCCCACTCACAAACAAATGACATCTGGCCACTCTCAACAATAAACTTGGAAAGATGAGACATTTCCTGTTAGTTCTCCATGTAACCCCTGCTTAAACTTTCAAATTCCTTAAAGAATTGCTTGAAAAATAAATGGGTCATTAAAAAGCAAGGAAAAGGGGGGGAGAAGAAAACCCCACAAAAAGCCCTTTGACATTTAATGCTGATAAGTTTTAGTCAGTGTTTTAGTGCTCTATATTTTAGCAGCCAAAAAAGCACAACTTGACTTAATCCATGAATTTAGCTATCTCATTTAAAACCACTATGGGTAAAAGATTCTACTGTGTCTGTTGTATTTAACACACTGTTAATTGTCTATTTCCATTAGCTGGTACTAGAAAATATTATCATACAGTAATATCTGCATCCTTGGCCCTCAGTCAGCCCTTCTCTCTCCATTTTCTCCTTTTGAGGTTTCAGCAGGTCTCACAGGTTCAACAATTGTCTCTTCAGGGATAACTTTCAAATCTCATCTCTGAACCCTGCCCTATTTCCTAAGGTTCAGTCCTGTAGCTGCAAAGCTGGGAGAAGGGACGATTAAAGGGATGGGTTGTGAGTCATATGCTAAAGTTCTCCTCCAATATCTCATGGTGGTGTTGAGGTGTGCCTGAGTTCTCAAAAGCTATACCAGTAGAATGCAAACTGGCAATCAATAAGCCAATCAATAAGCATCTATTAATCACCTAATATGCTGGACACTATATCAGGTTCTGGGACACAATGACAAGAAATGAAACAGTCCCTCCTCTCAGGAAGCTTACATTGTACTGAGGGAAACAATTTGCACATATTCCATCCTTGACACTATCTGTGTGATCTTGGGTAAATCTCCTTGGACCTCAGTTTCCTCATCTGTAAAATGAGATGCTTACCCTAGATGACATGTGACGTCCTTTCTAATTCTATATCTGTGATCTTATGGTCCTCTGAATACACAAAATATATGCAAGATGAAGAAAATTTGGGTGAGGGATGCATAAACCTCTGAAGGGACAGGAAGGGCCCAATGGAAGAGGAGGTACTTGAGTTAAGCTGCAAAGGAAGCTAGAGGTTCTCAGAGGCAAAGGTCCTACTGAGCTCCAAAGGCCGTCATTTAAAGACCAGCCCAGCTAAGTCCAGAGAAGCTCATCCATAAAGGAGGGAAGATACAGAAAGTTTTATCCATAGCAACTTTTGAAGACACCTACTGAACCTGTAAAGAGGTTGGAATCTGTAAAGGGCAGCGTTCTCATACCAATGAAATTAGACATCCTTAACTTATGGAGAAATTGAGTACTTGGAAGGAAGAATGGTGATCACTACACTGAAAATAAGTTCTACTAACATCATCCCTACTTTTTTCTTTCTTTCTTTATCCTTTTCTTTGTTTCGGATAGGATTATTAGTACATTAGGACAGTGGTTCCCAACATATTGAAAGTGTGAGGGTTTTTTTAAAACATCAAAATGCTTTGTATCTAGCTTCCTGACATTTGCATAGGGCTTTAAGACTTACAAAGCACTTCACATATATTAGCTTATTTATTTTTCAAAACAGCCCTGTGAGGTACGTTTGCCTGTTACTCCCATTTCACAGATGAGGAAATAAGCTCAGGGAGGTAAAACATCTTTTCCATGATCTTACAGTAAATAAGTGGAAAAGTATCAGAAAGGGGATTTGAATCCAGGACTCTTTCCATTATGCCATGCTGTGTCCCTAATATCTATATTATAATACACATGCATATGCATATGTGCATGCATTCATAATGGAGGTAGCATGGTATAGTGGAAATATCAATATACCCTCAACATATTAATGCCAGGAGGACCTGGGTTCAAGTTCTGCCTCTGATATATACTGACTCTGTGATCGTGGGCAAGTCAATTAACTTAATGTTCTAAGCAACTCTCGAAGTTATGGAGAAGGTACTGACCTGAATTAGCAGAAAGAGTTTTCTCATCTGGGAATTTCTTATACTAATGAAATTACAGGTCTAGCCCATGTCTTATCTCTCTCTCTCTCTCTGTATCTATCACATATCTATATATGTCATCCATATAATATTTATATTTGACTCTGGTGTCAGAGGTCATGAATTCAAATCCCACCTAGATACTACCTGTGTGATGTTAGGGATGTCTGGGCCTCAGTTTCCTCACCTATAAAATGAAGGAATTAAACCAGATGGGCTCTGAGGTCCCTTCTAACTCAAGATCCTATGATTTCAGTAAGACATTTGCAAAGTAAGTCTCTTATGACATATTTGTGGACAAGACGGCAAAATGTGGGCTGGATAATATACTTAGGCGAATTTAGAACTGGTAAATGACTGAACACAATTGATGTCAATCTGGAAGGAGGCTTTTAGGAGAGTTCGGTTCTTGACCTAGTTTTATTCAACGTTTTTATTAACGACTTGGATGGAGGCAATAGAGGGCATGCCGCATGTTTGCTGCTCGTGTGAAGCTTGAAGAAATAACCAATACTGAATACTGCATTGACTGAATTGGATTCTAAGAGGATCTTGATAAGCTGGAAGAGAGGACTGAAGCCACAAGATTACATTTATTAAGGGTAAGAGTAAAATCCTGGCTTGGCTTAAGAAAATTGGGCTACATAAGGTCAGAATATGTAAGTACACAAGATGAGGAGCAGATGGAGATACGGACAGAAAAACATTCCATCTGAAAAGGACCTACAGGTTTAGTGGGTCAAAAGCTCAGAATGAAATAGGAGTTTGATTTGGCAGTCAAAACTAATAAGACTATGTTGGGCACATTAGAAGATATGCCGGTCTTGGAGTCAGGAAGACTTGAGTTCAAATCCAGTCTCAGATATTTATTAGCTCTGTGACCCTGGCCAAGTCACTTAATTTCCACCTCAGTTTCCTTATCTGTAAAATAATAGCACCTCAGTCCCTATCTCAGTGCTGTAAGAATAAAATGTGATTACATATGAAAAGTGCTTTACAAACCTTAAAGCACCATATCACTGCCAGCTATCATTATGTATGATGTACAGAACAAGGAGAAGTAGCACAACTGCACTCCTCCCTACCAGACCACATTTGAAGTGCTATAAGTGGACATCACACTTGAGAGGGGAATTGACAAGCTAGATGGAGCCCTGAGGAGATAAGAGGACTTGAAACCATGATGCAGGACACATGGAAAGCTATGAAAATCTGTCCTCACATATTGGAAGGACCAATGTGTAGAAGAGGCCCCTGGCTTGCTCTGCTCCATCTCAAAGGGCAGGATAAAGACAAAATAAGGAGGTTACATGAGGCAGATTTCACCTCAATATAAGGAAAAACTTCCTACTGCTGAAATTAGAGATCCTTAACTATGGCTACAATTCACACACCATTTAGCTTTTGATATTCTCCATTTTGTGGTGTTCTTTGGCTATCCTAAATCCTTTAGCTCCTCCAAAGGGTTACAAGGTTCTTGGTGCAGGGACTGTCTCATGTATCCTTATAGTGCACACAGCACAGTGCTGGGCACACAGAAACCAACAAGCAATTTGTCAAACACTTTTTAATCACCTACTATTTATAAAGAGGAGCATTTCTCAAACTTTTTGGTCTTAGGAACCCCTTTTTACCCACACTCTCTCTCCTTAGAGGCGACTGGAGTTAAGTGACTTGCCCAGGGCCACATAGCTAGTAAGTGTCTGAGGCCGGATTTGAACTAAGATCCTCCTGACTCCAGGGTTGTGATCCATCCACTGCTCCACCTAGCTGCCCCTCCCCCTTTTACTCTTAAAATCACTGAGGGCGGCTCAAAGAGCTTTTGTTTATGTGGGCTGTAGCTATTGATATTTACTATATTAGAAATTAAAGCTGGTAAAACTTTAAAACAATCATTTATTAATTCATTTAAAATAAAATAACTGACCATTACAAGTCAATACAAAGAACATAATTTTGTGAAAAAGAACTATTTTCCAAAACAAAAACATTTAGTGAGCAGAGTTGCATTGTTTTATATATCTTTTGCAAATCTCTTTAAGGTTTAGCTTAGTTGGAGACAGCTGGATTCTTATATCTGTTTCTGTATTCAATCTGTTGTGTTATGGTGTTTTGACTGACGTGTATAAAGAAAATCGGGCTTTATACAGCTGTGTATTTGGAAAAAGGAGGAGTATTTTTATAGGCAAATAACATCTTAGTATTATTATGAAAATAATTTTGACCTTGAAGACCCCTGAAAGAATGTCAGGGAGCCCCAGGGGACCACACTAGATGCTATGGATACAAAGATAAATAAGGCACAGTTCCTTCCCTCGAGGAGCTACCAATCTAATGGAAAAACAAGGGCAAAAATTAGTATTTCTCACTGAACTTTGCCTGAGCCTCTCTTTTGCATTTACCTCATTAATGATTCAGTGAAAACTTGGGATAATAGCCCCAGAAATCTGTGCTTAGCCCTGTGTTGTTTGACATTTTTCATCAATGCCTTGGGTAAAGGTAGACTTATCAAATTTGAAGTTGGGACAAAGCCAGGAGGTTCAGCTAACCCAGATATACAGATAATAATGATAGCGAACACTAGCATTGTAAAGTTTATAAAATGCTTTACAAATATTATCTCATTTAATCCTCAGAATAACCTGAGAGATGGGTGTTATTATTATCCCCATTTTATAAATGGGTAAACCGAGGCAGACAGTGGTTATGTGACTTGCCTAGGGTTATATAGTCAAGAGGTATCTGAGGCAGGATTTGAATTCAGGTCTTCCTGACTCCAAGGCCCATGGCTCTATCCACTGTGCAATTAGCTCTACATAGATGGAGACATCCAGCAAGCATTTGGTGATGAGGGACTGGTGTTCAGGAGATATTAGAGCTTGGATATATAGATTTGGGAGTCATCTGCATATAGACAGTAAAACCCATGGGAACTGACAAGATCATTAGGTAGAAAGGCCTGGAGAAAAGAGAGGATTCAGTGCAGGGTCTTGAAAGATGCCTATACTTAGTAGCAAGAGAAGGATGACCTAGCAAAAGAGACCTAAAAGAGATGGTGGGAGGGGACAATATGTGTCATTTGTGTGACATGGCAGCTAATGTAGACATAGACTGCATTCAGAAAGGATTCTCGTCTAGAACTAGGGAGGTGACGGTCTCACCACCAAACCTTGGCAGATGATTTCTAGAGTATTGTGTCCTGTGCTGGGCACCACATTTTAGGAAATACATTGATAAGTGGGGGAGTGTCCAGAGGAAAGATGTTAGGATGCTGATGGACCTCAAGAAATGCCATATGAGAAGCTGAACTGGGGATGTTTAGCCTGGATAAGTGAAGGCTTTGGGGGGGGGGAGGCAGATGATAATTGTCTTCATGTAATCAGAGGGCATTTGGAAGAAGGATTTAGACATTCAGTCTGGCTTCTGAGGGAGGAAGTAGGAGCAGTAAGTGGAAGCTGCAGAGGCAAATTTTGGCTGAATAATGTAAGGGGAAAAAAAACTTCTTAAATAAACAGAGCTATCCAAAAGAGGATTAGGCAGCCTCATGGAAGTAGTGAGTTCCTCATTAGCGGAGGTGTTTTAAACAGAATTTTGATGAACACTTGTCAGGGACAGTGTAAAGAAGATTCCTATTTAGGTATAGGTTGAATTGAGGTTCCTTCTAACTAGGAGGCTGCTAGGTGGCGCTGTGGATGGAGCACAAGACCTGGAATTGAGAAGATCTGAGTTCTAATACTGCTTCAGACATTCCCTAGTTGTGTGACCTGGACAAGTCACTTAACCACCATCTACCTCAATATCCCCATCTGTAAAACGGTGATAATAATAGCACCTACCTCCCAGGGCTGTTTTGAAGATCAAATGAAATAATATATGTAAATCAATTTGTAAGAGTTATATAAATGTTAGCTATATTTAAAAATTTGGTAATTTGACCCATTGACAGCAGAGTCTGTGTCACGTCCATCTACCTTTCGATCTCAGATCCCTAATATATAATTCTTAGCATATAATAGGTGCTTAATAAATGTTTGTTAAATTAAAAAATACATATCAGAATGTGTTATAAGTAGATAGAAAAGACGAACAAAATGTTACTGATAGGTCTGAGGAGGAAAATCTCTCTTCTAAGGGGAAGAGGCAGCCGAACTGAGTCTTTTAAGATAGGAAAGATTTCAACAGGGAGAGCTGATAGTACAGTCATTTCCAGGAGTTAGGACTGGTGTCAGCAAAGGTGAATGCTGAAAGGGCAGCATGAGTTCAGGGAACAGTGAGTAATCAAGTCCGGCTGGAGGACAAAGTAAGTGAAAGGAAACAGTATGAGATAAGAGTGAAAATATAGGCTAGAGCCGGAATGCAAATGGCCTTAAATGCTAAATTGTCATTAGCCTGACAAATCAATCAATTAACGAGTCCCCGCTCTGTGTTCAGCATCATGTTGGTATATTTCTGGGCATGGGGTCATAGGATCATAGCTATAGGGTTGGAAGGGACCCCAGAGGTCATCGAGTCCAACCCCCTCCTTTTATAGATAAGGAAACTGAGGCCTAGAGAGGTCAATTGACTTTTCCAAGATTAAAAAGGAAGTAAGCGTCGGAAGCAGGATTTGAACTCCGGTCCTCTTACTCCAGAGCCAGTGCTCTCGGAAGGGAGAGGGATACAATGGTGAGCTATGCACTCTTAAGTGATGCTAGAAGTATAACAGAAACCCCAGGATGTCTTATGGTTCAAAGAACCCTAGCCAAGAAGCCAGGAGAGCCGAACTCTTATCTTAACTCTCCCTCCCTAATATGCTGTGTGACCTTAGGCAAGTTGCTTCCCTTTCCTGGGCCTCAATTTTTTCATTTATGAAATGAGAAGGTTGTACTACATGATTTTTAAGGTCTCTTGCAGTACTAGCATTTGGTGATTTTGGGCAAGAGATAAAGGGAAATAGATTTTGGGCATATCGATACTCCTCATCTATCACGGCCGCATTAGTATAGGTGCACCTTGTACTCTCTCCAGATTGGCTGGCTGCTTGTTGTCCTTCCTGCTTGAAGAGGGCCCAAATGATGTCACTATGTAGAGGTCAAGGTACAGTGTGTTGACTGTGACTGATCAGACCAATGTGAGCTGCTCAAAAGGTTCTACCACAAGTTGGGCACAAATAGTCCATATGAACATTTGAAGTGAACATGTCTCTAAATTTGCACATCTCACATTTATTTTGAGCTACTACAGTTCCGTTTTGTTTATAGAACTCAGTGCCTTCTCTGATGTGGGCACACCATGCTGGGCAGCTCTTTGCCAGTGTCTCACATGTCTCACAATCGATTCCAAAGTTCTTCAGAGAGACCTTGAAGGTGTCCTTGTATCACTTCTTCTGACCTCCATATGAGCCCTTACCTTGTGTGAGTTCTCTGTAAAATGGTCTTTTAGGCAAATGTACGTTTGACATTCAAACAATGTGGCCAGTCCATCAGAGTTGCATTCTCTGCGGTAGAATTTGAATGCTTGGCAGTTCAGCTTGAGAAAGGACCTCAGTATCTGGTACCTTTCCCAGGTGATCTATAGAATATTCCTAAGACAATTCAAATGGAAGAGATTCAGTTTCCTGGAACGGCGTTGGCATACTGTCCAGGTTTCACAGACATGCAACAATGAGGTCAGCACAACAGCTCTGTAGACCTTCAGTCTATTGAGAAGGCTATAGAAGTGTTCAGCATGTCTCTCCAGGATCATGTCCTTATCACTAATCAATGTGGCTCTATCAGCGCTGAGGAGTTGAGATGCACCGTAGGTCTTTGACCCATAAATAGTCTTCAGAGAATCATAAAAGCACTTTGGATTGTTACTATCAATGTAAAACCGAATTTCATCTACTCCTTCTCACTGGGTCAAGAGTCCTACATTTCTCTAAGCTTCACTTGCACTTTACTTTTGATGGAGTTAAACACTGCCTTGTTAGAGAGGAATGAACTACCCTGCTAGGACATCCTGTAGAGTTCTTGTTTTTTTGCTGAGCAGCTTCTTAATTTTCCCATCATTTTTGTCAAACCAATCTTGATGTCTACAAGTGTTCTGGCCCAGATGAGTAAATGCAGTGCTGTACACCAAATCTCTGAAAGTTGCCCACTCCTTTTCTGTTCCACTTTTGTCAGCTGTGCATTGGCTCACCTTTCCCTTCAAGTTAGCAACAAACTGTTCACACAAGGAGAAGTGCTCCAATCTGTTGGCATTAAGTCTTCTGGTAGTCTTCTTGCCTTGGAGCCTCTGCTTTTCCTAAATGCAAATGTTCAGCTTGGAGAGGATAAGTCTATGATTAGTACAGCACTCTGTACTACACATCACCTTTATCACTCTCACATCCTGTCTGTCTCTTCTTCTTACAATGGCATAGTCTATTAAATGCCAGTGTTTGCTGCAAGAGTTCACCATGCAGTTTTACTGTGTCTATATAGATGGAAGACAGTGTTGGTGATAAGGAGGACATGAGACTTACTGCTTTGTCACTTGCCTGTGGCCACAGGACTTTGAGGTAAGTAAAAATGGTAAAATGGTATGGGTGATGTCTTTTGACTCATACATAAATTGGATTTAAGTGAATCAGAGTTGCTCAAAGTCATCAGCCTCACTCTCTCTTCTAGAGTCAGTGGAGTCTAGTGGCAAGACAAAAGTCAAGACAAGTGGTGATGGCTTGGCATGTGGTAGATGACATCTTCAATATCTAACCAAATTCTAGCCACCTAGGTAGCTTCGGCCACCATCATGGCCATCGGAATAAATTGTCCTCATCTACCTATTCTGATGGGGGAAGTCTGCATGCTTAAGGTAGATAGCCCCTTAACTCATCGGTTACCCTCAAACTGGTTTAGACCATCTTCCAAAATGGTTTACCGAGGTGTGGCCACTGCTCATGCTATAGCTTCTTGGAGCCACAGGTGAGAGTTGGGTGACTAGTTGGACACCAAACATGGAAAGAAGTCTGAAAAAGGCTCAGCAGCCCTCACACCAGAGGTACTAGCCTTCCCTGAACACCTATATACCCCACTCTCTCGAGAACAGCTACCGTAGAGGAAAACCATGCAATAGACCAAATAGAAGAAATAACTTTTAGTTGAAGATATTTGAAGAAAGGGCTCTTGGAAAAAGTGGGTTTGAATCTTAGTTCTGACACTAGCTATATGACTCTAGGGGTGACATTTGATCTCTCTGGGCCTCAGTTTGTGCCTCTGTAAAATGAATGGGTATAATATTCTTACTACCTACTTCACCGTGTTGTTAATTGGAAAATATAAAACTTAGGGCACTATGTCATTATTATTTTAAGTCACTGAGTGGCTAGGGTTTTTGATACCCTTAAGCCATAGTCATTAAGTATAAGAAGTAGTAATAATAGTAAAAAAGTGGTAATAAGCTTAATACTGGAATGAAAGAAAAGTAACTTCCTGATGGGGACCTGGTAAGTAAGTGATGAATTCCCCAGGGTTCGCACAGAAATGATGCTTTTGGTTTTTTCTTTCCATGGCTGACAGCAGGTGGGAGACACCAGTAGTCTTGCCTGTTTTTAAAGGCCATGATATCACCCTCAGCTGAGAAGCCAAGTGATTGAATAAGTCCCAGGGGTAAAATAAGCCCTAAGTAGAATGAACAGTCAGACTTGAGGACTGGCTGTAACTTCTCAATTAAATTCTTGGTATCCTGGGCCAAGAAGACAGCATGGGCAGTTAGTGGAAATGATGCTTAATCCCTGAGTCAGATAGCGCTAGGGGAGAGACTGTGTGTTCAGAGGCATTGCTATGAGAGAGAAGTCAGAGACATGTGAAAATACAGCTCACACAAGAGTAGGGGAAGGATATTGGAAGTCTCCCAAATGGCACAGAAAGAGAACTGGGGGGAAAAAGTGTAGCCTTTTCGAGAAGACCGACAGTGACTAAGAACGCATTGCTTTCTCAAAAAAGGACATTCTACATTTAGATAGCTCTAATTGTTAGGATGTTTTTCTTCACTTGGATCAAAATCTGACAAACAATTGTTCAACTGTATTCATACAGATGAGTTTTTGACCTCAAGGGTAGCCCTAATAGATCTCATCTTATTAGTTTTTACTTATCATTCTAACCCACTGAGTTCTTTTTTAATCTTTATTTTGTCATCTAGTCTTCAAGTTCTCTTTACTAGTCTCATGCCTCCACAAGTTTGATAACCATATCACCTGCACCTTCATCCAATTCATTGGTAGAACTGAAAAAGGAGAAAGTCTCCTTTCAAAGAGAGGTTGCAGGTCCACTCCACTAAAGAGCTCCCTCCAGGCTGATCTTGATCCATCCATTGCTGCCTTTTAGTCAAGTCATTCAATTAATTCTCAATCCACTAAACTGTATTATTGTCTAGCTCATATTTCTCTGTTTTATCCCTAAGACCTCATGGGAGCCTCTGTCATAAACCTTTGTGAAATCCAGGTCTTCGATATCTATGCCATTCTCCTAATTTATCTTTAGTAGCCTTGCTTTTTTTAAAAAAAGAAAGGAATGGGGTTAGATTAGCATGATATCCTGTGCTGGCTATTAGTGATTACCCCTTCCCTTTCTAAGTGTTCACAAACCAACCCTTTAGGAATATATTCTAGAATTTTACTGAGAATAGAAGGTAAATTTGCTAGCTTACTGTCTGATGTTTTCATCTTTCATAACTATGCCTGTGGCATTCATCCCATTCTCGGTCTTTTTTTTTGTTTTGTTTTGTTTTTCAAAGATCACAAGAGGGTAGCACAGTGGATAGAGCACTGGCTCTGAAGTCAGGAGGACCTGAATTCAAATCCGGCCTCGGACCAAACCCTTTACACCTACTAGCTGTGTGACCCTGGGTAAGTCACTTAACCCTAATTGCCTAAAAAACAAAACAAAAAAACAAAGATCCCAAGAGAGGGTCAGTAATTATATCCACCACTTCCTTTTATTTGTCATTAAATAACAGATTGTCATTCATCCTCCACACCACACCAATCCTTTCCCTCATTCTAGGTGCCTTTTTCTGGACTTTTTCCTGCTGCCACGTATTTCTTTTTTAGGTACAAAACTTCATGGCCTCTGTACCATGGTGGGAAAAGGTATGGGTTTTGTTCCTGATCCCCTTCTGATGATGCTTAGCATTTTGTTGACCTGTTTGGCCATGATGACATTTGGGTGGATATATAAGGGAACAGTCGATAGTGACAAATCCTCTATCTCTTTCCTGAGTCACAGTTGAATGCTCAGAGCCCATCCCCATAAGACTGCAATCTGGATTCTTTTTTCTCTGACTGTACAATTGTACCCTTGCCTATATAGAAGATGATTAGCCACTTATTTCTCCACCCCCTCATGCAACCTGGTCAGAACTTCCTGCTTTGAGCTCCATCCACTTGGCATTTTGCCAGCTAAAAGAACTTAGCACCACCTAGAAGTTCAGCAACTTCATTGAATACACCCTTCTTCCAATTACATACAAAAAATGTGAAAAAATACATATCCTTGCACCAACTGAAAGGGAGTGTAATGCTAACACTTTTCCATTCACAAAAGTGTCTACTTACATCTAGTCTTTGTTTCTTGACCCCAAGCCAAGTCCCTGTCCATAACAAAACATTCTCCTCCGTGTCATAGTGACTCAATACTTTTTTATTAGTCTTTGGTGTGGAAACCTGTTGAAGGTTTTTTGAAAGTCTAAATAAATTATATCCACTGGCTCCCCCTTGTCCCTGCTTATCTTTTCCAAAAACTTAAGTAGATTAATAAGAACTCACATTTGTATAGAGCTTTATAATTTCCGAACTGCTTTCACACTTACTACCTCATTTGATAGATTGATTCATTCAATAAGCATTTATTAGGTGCCTGCTATGTGTTCATTTTCACAGCAACTCATGGAGTAGGAAGAATAGATGCCTGCCTAATTTTACAGATTAAGCAACTGAGACTAAGCTGGGTTAAATGATTGCCCAAGATCACCCAGTTGGTTAGAGACAGAAGCAGGAATATAATTCAAGGCTTCTGATCCTAGCCAAATATACTTTCTAGACTACACTCTGGTGTATGAATCTAATCCCTTAGGAGTAGAAGTCTTAATAATTCAAAAACAAGGCCTTAATGAATAGTGACTATACTCCTAGGCCTAGGGGTTGGGGGGAAGAAACAATCTCAACTCCTACTTCTAGGTTGATTCTCAGTGCCCAACCTAGGCAAAATGGCACAATGGGCAATCTCCCTTTTGGTTTTTTCTACCCCACCATTTACCACTCTGTGTGGCATCTACTTTGGACATCTAGTGTCTCAGCATCAAACCAACTGACTCCATCTCCAGACCCAAAGTTACCTCCCATCTTTCCTGAGCCAGTCTGGACATTTACCAGGCAAGGGGTGTGGGGAGGTAACTACTTGAGGCTTTGATGGCGGGCAGCAGCTTTAGACCAGTGACAGCAATTGAACTTCCTCTCCCAAAAGGTAAAAGGAAGGACTGGAATTCTTTCACCTTTGAAGGCAGAATTTCTGGCTCCCATATCACAGGCTTTCTTTACAAAGTAGGTAGCTGTTCACCTGCCTGGTCCCTAGGTGAACCTTGGGCTTGGATTCTGGTACAAGTTCTAGCTCCTCACTTCTGGCATGTACCCTCTTTGGCTGTTCTCAGGGTAAGGTGAAAATAAAAAGTGGTTATTAGGGGTCCACAGCCCTACTACCTGTACCATCTCCCCACCTTTAGGGACTGCTCCAAAAATTACAGAAGCCATCAGGAAAGAATGGTGCCTTGGCACGAGAAGACCGATGATGCTAGGCAATGATCCCAAATGCACTCAGGCCATGCTTTCTTGTAACTATTTACTCATAAATGACAAAGATCTCCAAGAAATAACCAGAACAAAACCATTCTCCTTTGTAGAGTACACATGGTTCAGACCCTTTATTTTATTTTACATTTTCTTTTAGGTTCTGTGGGTTTCTAGGTTTTAAACAAACTGAAGGTAATCTACTAGCTTCTTCTAGAACTAAGGCCTGTTTCTTCTCACCAGACTTTAAATTTGTTTTATAGTCAGTTACAGGGCAGTAACTAGGATAGGGTGGCCTGAGCTTTGCCCCAAAGTACCAAATTTAAATGATACTAAAGGCACTAGAGCGTCTAGAAATGAGAAGTTTAGTACCTAGTTAGTAAGAATACAAAGTTAAGATGGGAAAATGCCAGAAGACACATTTTAATCCCCTGGAGACTGCACCTTTGCTAAGCTTTTCTCTGCTTCTTCTCCCCTACCCCCAAGCCCACTTCCATGAAGAAGACCTATTTAATAAAGCCTGACTCGGGTACAAAAATTTCTGGATACATCTCTAGTCAAGTAGAAGAGAAAAAAAAAACCCCCCACCAAAACCTTTGTTTCTGCTTTCCCAGGCCCCAAACAAGTCACTAGGAAGCTATGCCCAAGTAATAGGTTGTTACCTTGACACTCAATCTGTATTCAATGGAACCAAAGGTTTTGACCCCACACCAGGATACCTTAATGGAAAGCTACATTTCAACCCAGAGCTGACCTCTTCTGCAAGAAGGTGCAATATCACTGTCTAATAGTACTCATTAACAGAGCCATGCTTAGCCAAGACAAAGTGTCCCAAGACCAATGGGTAATGGGACTTATTTGTTCCATAGACAGCCTTCTTCACACATAGATTATAATTAACATGCTTTTGTAAGTGTGCAGGCAAGTCAACATTTGGGAAATTGCTTCCAGAGTTAGGGAATAGAACAATTAGTTGCTATCCTCAGTGTAACAAATTTACCAGGGAATTTGGGTTTCTGGAAATGGAAATGGTCAGTACCATTGTCCATGGCGCAATGTAGTTATGTGCTGGCTGCTGGATCCCTGCATAGCAAGAGTTTCGTTTTTACATTTAGCCTGACTGAGGAGATTTATCTGTCCCAAGGAACTGTGCTAGGAAGGGTTGCTCAAAGAGGGCTAGCCATGATGAAATCTTGACTGTCAAACATGTTGGTTTCTTCAGTGGTCCCAGGCTTCAGAGATTACATCTTTAACACATCAATAACTTAGCCTCTGGTTAGTGGGGTTCACTGGGGCATGACTAATCAGCAGATGAAAGTGTCTTTGTGGGGATTAGCTTTAATGAAAAGAAAAGGGATAGTTATTTGGGGAGTTTGAAATCTTTCATAAATCAAAGTGAACACTGACAAAGCAGGTTCATAAGGTAAGAATGAAGCCATTGTGGGGAAAATGAAGGGCACAGCAACTTTGTATATAAATCATAGGTCAGGACAACATTGGTAGAAGAATCCATGGGAACGGGATCATTTAACTTCTTCAGGTGTAAATAAGTGATGTTTAGGGGCAAACAGCATCTCCCTAAAGAAAACCAGATGCCCTGATATCTTTATTAACTCTTTCTAGTCATCTTCAGGGACATTGAACACCTGGTTTGTTTAATCTGTGAGACAGTACACATTTGTGTGTGTGTGTGTGAGAGAGAGACAGAGAGAGAGAGAGAGAGAGAGAGAGAGAGAGAGAGAGAGAGAGAGAGAAAGAGATTGAGATTTCGAATCAGGCAAGGTCAGTTCTGGGATAGCCAGGTAGTGTGGTAGATGGAGTGCTAGGCCTAGAGTCAGGAAGACACATCCTCTTAAGTTCAAATCTGGCTGCAGACACTTACTAGCCAGGGTCAAATCACTCAACCATTTTTGCCTCAGTTTCCTCATCTGTAGAATGAGCTCAGAAGGAAATGGCAAACCACTCTAGTATCTATCTTTTTAAAAAATATCTCATTTTTTCCCCAATTACACCTAAACACTCTATTATCTCTGCCAAGAAAACCCTAAATGGGATCTTGAAGAATAGAACACAACTGAAAACGACTGAACAACAAGGTGAGTTCGAGTCTCATCTCTGCTACTTACTGCTATGTAATACTGGGCAAGTCAAGGCCCTCCGGGCCTCCATTCATTCGTCTATAAAATTAGGGGTTTGGACTGGATGATCTCAAAGATCTCTTCCAACTCTGGAATTGGTATCCTGTCATACCAGGATACCTGTTACAATCCTGGACATATTTCTCACCTCGACTAAGGAATGTTCCTTCAGGCCAATGGCATGTACCTCTGTACAATATATTAATATAAAATTAAAGGAGTGCTTGCTCTGTTCTGTTGAGGGTTTAGGAATTAGGATCTCATGTTCCTATATAATAGGGATTTTCTGGGATCATTTGAAAACTGTAGAAGAGGGAGAAAAAGTTCCAGTCAATGGCTTCCTGAGTACTGGAAGTTATTTTAGCTGGATTCCAGCAGTGATGGAGTCATAGTCTACAGCCCAGTGAAAGTGTATGTTGTGAAAGTGAGGTTGCTGAGTTTCCCCTCCAAATCATTTCCTCTGAATCACTTCTAGATAAGCAGCCTGGAAAAGGGACCCATTTCCTGCCCCCAGGCAACCTCTTTTGGATTTCCAACTTATAGAGTCATTACAATGAGCAGTTTCTGACAATGAAGGAAACCAGTAACCCAGTGTGAAGCAATAGCCCGCTCCTTGGGGTGTCACTGACTCTGATGGAAACCACATTACATTGATAAAACAATTGCAGCATGTTGACTTCTGGGCTTCCCAGAATGCTCTGTTCCAGCTCAATGGTTGAAAATAGGCTAGCTCCCTGATCTTTGATTTATTTGCCTAGATTCCCTGGATCATTTCCGCTCTGCTCAGGCACCTTCTTTTGGCTGACTTTTCTCTTTAGTGCCCTAGCATGAGAAGCCTATTGAAAGTAACCTGGCAAGCTCCCTGGGGTGTTTGCCTGATGCCGTAATGATCACAAATATATTGTATGCATTTGTGATGTATAGTGCTATTGCACTCTGTCTGTCTTCTCCATGAGGATGTTCAAAGAGGAAAGAGTCTAAGGATAGGAGAGAGTATTTCCAGAAAGTGTTAGCTTGAGTAATTGCAAGGTCTCTGAAGAAAACATAACAGAAAATTCTCTGAACTAGGAGGCTGGAGACTTGGGTTCTAGGCTAGGCTTTGTCATAGAGCCTTGACTAGTCCATGGTGAATGGGCCATTGACCTAGAGCCGTGATGGGGAGGGAATGTTTCCTCCTCTGGAGCGTGTGACCACTCTGCTGTGACTATAGTCCCTTCAGTGCATCTTGAAGTCATCCTCAGGCCTATACTGCTAGTTGGCATAACCATCCCCTAGACCAGGGGTGGAGAATCTGCCACCTCAAGGCCACATATGGCCCTCTATGTCCTCAAGTGAGGTCCTTGGACTGAATCCAAACTTCATAGAACAAATCCCCTTAAAAAAATAATTTGTTCTGTAAGATTTGGACTCAATCAAAAGGCTGCACCCGAGGACCTAGAAGGCCATAAGTGGCCCTGAGGCCATAGGTTCCCCACCCCTGCCCTAGAATACCACCTCCAGGGACTAGTTGGTATGGCACCTTTCTCTCAGCACCCACTTTTTCTTCTAACATCCTTGGAGGTAAAGGCAAAACTTTCTGAGGACAGAACCTTTTTCTGTAAAGGTCTCTCCAGAGGGACCCACAGGTGATGGGGCACAGTCTCTAAAGTACACAGAAATCTTTAAAAAGGATGAATTCCTTTAAGGAAACTGTAAGTGAGAAGTAGAAGGACATCAGGGAATGGGAGGGCTCTGATTTAGGCTCCCTGAGTTTCTGATTTCTAAGAAACTTGGGCTTTCCAAGGACAGGTCTACAAGTTGGAGTGGGATGTACCACGGACGGTTTCCATTTGATTCCTGAGAGAAAGAAACCACAGTTCCCATTCCTGGCAGATGCAACACCCTCAGGAGACTGAGTCTGTAGCCCTTCATGTGGTGAGAAACCATACTCTCCAAGCACCCTGTTCATTCTATGGATTAAGTCTTTACCTCTCATACCATTCCCTAGTAGATAGCACTGGGGCTGATAAGGCAATTTGGGGAGAAGAGATAAGTAGATTCCTAGGTTTTGGTCTGTGGAAGTTTGTGAGGTGGTAGTTTGGGAAATGGGTAATGAGAGTTCTCAACTTCTGACTTACTACTTACAGTTTATTTTTTTTGTATCCTGTTTTAAGTCAATGGTCTTTACCTTACTGTCTAGTCGTATTCTGAATTTTGTTTTTGGTCTTCAGGAGAATCAAAAGAAATGAGGGTTCATGAACATGGATTTTCGGAGGGATCAGCAAGGTTTTAACTTAAAGGTTTTAACTCTTTTATCTCCAGAGCTTCCCCTGGCCCCTCCTCTCCTCCTCCTGCTTATTGACTGCCTCACAAATTAATTGCCTCGTTCACTTCACTCCCTGATCACTCTCAGCAGCCTCTAGAGTTGCCTTGCTGCTCTCCCTCACAAAGCCCCCCTTTCCAATTCTATAATCACGATCAAATCAACCCTCTCATTCTTTGGAAGAGGTTTGACAGTCTGTTTTCCTATGATACCTCTCACCAAGAGGCTCTTCCCTGGCAACAACCTCCCCATACATTATATACATTAGAATGTCAGATCCTTGAAAATCGGAACGTTGCTTTTTCATTTGCATCCCCAGTACTTAGCACAGTGCTTAGAACGTTGTAAGCACTTAATCAATTTATTTTTTCACTTATTCATACATTCACAATGAGCCCAAACAATTTCATCCAGGGGTGGGGAACCTGTGGCCTCAAGGGCACATGTGGCCCTCTAGGTCCTCAAGTGCAGCCCTTTGACTGAATCCAGATTTGAATTTTTATCTATAAGGCTCTAAAAGACAAAAGGGATGAAACTTTTTATTTACCTTCTAAGTCTCTTATTAAGTTTCTTTCCTTCTCTTTGATTCTTCAAGAATCACTGGCCCTTCTGCATTTTTAGGGAGCATTTTCTTTGCCTGGTGGGGATGAGTACATGTGATAGAGAAGAGAAAACATTGGGGTTTCATTAATAGCTATAACTTATTCACATGTAGGCACCCTCAGTGATTTATATATGAACCGTTATCAGAGTAGCTTGCCCAAATATGCCCCTTTTTCTGGCCAATTAGGGAATGTGTAGACAAATCTTCATTGTGTATCCATATAGTACACATCAGCATAATATGAGTGTTTGGTGACGATCAAGCTTATTTTTCCTCTTGTCCCCAAAAAACTTTCTGTCTAAAAGTTCTTATCCTTCTTCTAACCTTTTTTGCCCTCAAGCATCCCCTCTGTTGAAAAACAGAAAGGATATTACCCAAATGGCCCCTCAAAGTTTACTGAGTTTGGGAAGAGGTTGGGGTTGAGATCTGTTTAGAACAGGCCAGGCTGACCTTCCCTTCTTCCTGGGCCCCTGGCAAAGCTGAAGAGAGGAAGTTTGTACCACCACACACCCGCTTCTCTGTCATCCAGCTGGAGCCCTGAGCTGGCAGCCCAAACCCATTGATTTTTTTCTCCTGTAAATTGTTTTTATGGAAAGTTTGGAACCCGACATAGCCACTGAATACAGAGGAGAAAAAAACAACAGAGTTGTGAGATGAACAGTGAGAAAGAGACATCAGGGGGTGCCAGACAGCAGGCACTCTGCCTGGCAAAACACACTGTTTCAAACCCACAGCATAATTGCTTTGAAAATAGATCTTACAGACTTTAAGATCCAATGCCTACTTAACCCTAAGTTTTCTCAGAAGTTATGATGGGAAAGCATGATTAAATATATCCAAATATAAAGCATTAATAATTACTAATATTATCATTTTCATCATCATCATCCTCACTATGCAGAATGGAGAACAATCGGGGGAAGATGAGGGCACAAAGAAATTCAATAAAGCAATTTGTAAACTGGGGTGTCCCAAAAGTCTTAGTGCAGAAAGGAACCACTGGAAGGGAGCTTAGAAGCTACCAGGGGTGGGGAGCCTGTGGCCTCGACGCCATATGTGGCCCTCTAGGCCACAGGTTCCCCACCCCTGGTAGATTCTAAGTCGATCCTTTCATTTTACAGACGAGAAAACAGAATCCTCAAGAGACTAAATGGCTTGTCCAAGATGACAGTACAAGGGACATTGAGGCACAAAAGATTCTGCTTTGGTTCCTTCAACTTTTGTCTCTGCACAGGGAAGAAGCTATACACTGAGTGAAAATAGTTGCAGAATTTCACCAGTTAGAAAAAATGCTTAGCATAAAATGTTACCAGTTTGAATAATAATAGTTTACATTTCTACAGCAATTAAGAATTTCTCAAGTGGGGTGTGTGTATGTGTGTGGATTAATCGTTGTTAGCTTTTGGGTACCAGGCACTGTGCTAAGTGCTAGAAAAAAATTAAACAATCCCTGCCCTGAAGGAGCTTACATTCTGTCATATATTCCAGGATGTCTCAGACGGAGGATCTTAGCTAGGTCTAAAGGCCCTTCCTTTCCAAGAATTTCCATGGGCTTTAGCAACTTTCAATCTGCTTCTAATTAACTTTAAATATTCTACTTTAAAAAACACTCTGATTATTCCCATGATTCAGAGGTTAAATTCAATTCAATTTAATCTATAGGGGGCAGGTAGGTGGTGCAGTGGGTAGAGCACCGGCCCTGGAGTCAGGAGGACCTGAGTTCAAATCCAACCTCAGACACTTGCCACTTACTAGCTGTGTGACCCTGGGCAAGTCACTTCATCCCATTGCCTAGCACAAAACAATTTAATCTATAAATACAAAGTCAATTTATTAAGTACCTAATATGTACATGATACTAGATCCTAAGAACAAAATATTTTTAGATGACACACTACCTTCCCTCAAGAAATGAACAGTCTGCTTAAGGTGCGAAGAGTAGTAGGAATATACACAAATGAGTAAAATACGAAGCACATTGTGATAGTCAAAAGGAAAGTGCAATGGGAAGGCAAAGTACCATAAGAAATTTGAGGAGGGGTGAGATCTTTGACTTGGGAGTGTTCAGAAGGTTGCATGAAGGCATCTGAGTTGGGCCTTGAAAGAAGGAAAGGAGGGCCTTTAACAGAGATGCTGATTGGGAGAATCTATTACCAGCATGGCAGATGGTATGAACAAAGTTAGTGAGGTGGGAGAGGGTGAGAAAAGGAGAGAGGGAAAATCATAGCATTTCTAAGTCAAAAAGACTTATTAGACTATAAACTCCCTGAGGGCAGAGACTTCAGCTTGCTCATTTTTTTTTTTTTATCACTCACAGCACCTAGGATAGTTCTCTGTGCTAACAGGTGCTCAGTAAAGGTCTGTTGATATATTGAATTGGCCAGAAAGAAAGAGATAGTTTAGGGTTTTCTTTGCTAATTTTGTAGGTATAACAGTTGACTGGCCAATGAGCCCAGTCCTTATGAGTGTGCACAGGATGCCATTGACACAATTCCCCATGTGAAAGAGGATGAGGACGCTGCTTCTGAGAGAACTGTGAATGTGTGTAATGAAAGGAGGAGAGTATTGATGACATGGAATGGAAATAAATACCTTGGAGAGACTTTGGAGCATACAAGGACATTCTAACTCTAGTCTGCTAAATGTGGGGAGGAGGACTTGTTTTGATTGTCTAGGGGTAAGCTCAAATAGAGCCTCAGTTCCTTCTCTTGGTCAGATTCCCTTCTCTTCCTGTGACTTCTTCTTGAGAAGAGAGACAATATGATAGGGGGAGAGGCCTTGAGCTCTCCCCAGCTGGGGCTGATATGAATAAGGCCTTCCATTCTTTTGCCTGTCTTGCATGTTTTCTTTTTTTCTTTCATTTTCAATGAAGGAGATTAATCTGAAAGCTACAACCTTGTGGGTTTCAAAAGGTCAAGAGAGCAAGCTATCTGACATTCAAGAGTCTGGGAGCTGAATCCATGCTGAGTTTGCAGCCAGCCCAGCATTGATGTCCCAAGGATCATGGATTTTGAGAACCAGACCATTGGTAGTTGAGACAAGGGCTAATCTTTTGAACTTGTGAACTTGGTGGGACCAATGCTATGCAGAAACTTCATTAAGTCTGAACCAACTTTCCTTGGAGATCAAGGTGCTATGAAAGAAAAAATGCCTCCTGAGGTGTAGAGAGAGATTTTAATACTTTTATTCTTGATATAACTTTGACATAAATATGTCTTTGTAAAAGCTAATGGATGTTAATTGGTTAAGTGGAAGTAAGGGTGTAGGGGAGGGGAATCACACTGGAATAGGGACTTGAGCCAATGGTATTAGAGAAGGTAGATTCTAACCCTCAGAAATATCCCTAGTACCCTGAGGAAATGGTATAGCCTCCCTAACCCAGAAATATAGAGGCCAGAGAGAACTAGTTACCTAGGATGCCTTGATACTTTCTATTTTTATCATCACAGAAACCTTGTGAGATATTGATGATACCAAACTGTTCATCGCAAATTATGGAGCACCATGATATCTGAAGGTTCAAAACTGTGGATGGCCCAAAGGAGAGATGCATGGTGCAATTAAGGAGGCTATGAAATATTCCCAAAGATAATTTGCATGCAAAACAAGGCAGAAAAAATATTATCAGGGAATGTATGATTGGAAAGGGTGAAGGCAAGTCATACAGGTGCCTCCAGTTTCTTTCCTCTCACTGTCTTCTTAACTCCTTACAATCTGGCTTTCAACCTTGTCATCCCACTGCAACTACTCTCTCCAAAATTACTAATGGTCTCTTAGTTGCAAAATCCAATGGCCTTTTCTCAGTCTTCATTCTCCTTGACTTGTCTGAAGCCTATGGCATTGTTTATCACTCTCTTTTCCTCTTTTCTCTCTAGGTTTTCAGGACACCACCTTCTCCTGGTTTTCCTCCTGAGAGCTCTGACAGTTCCTTCTTTGTCTCCTTTGCTGGATCCTCCTCCAGATCATGGCTTCTAACCACAGGTGTCCCACAGGATTCTTTTCTGGGCCCTCTTCTCTTCTACCTCTATAAAACTTCAGTTGGTGATCTCATCAGCTGCCATCAATTTAATTACCATCTCTATGCTGATGGGTCTCAAAGCTACCTTTCCTGCCCCAGTCTCTCATCCTCCATATCTGATCTATTGCCAAGGCTTGTCAAATTCATCTTTGCAATATCACTGCAATGTGCCTGCCTCTCTCTTTCAGCACTGCCCCATGCTGGCGCAGACCCTCTCACCTTACTCCTGGATTATTATAATAGATTGTGGGTGGGTCTGCCTATCTCAACTCTCTCCCTGCTCTAACCCATCCTCTATTCAGCCACTGAAGTGATTTTCCTAAAGCACAGGTCTGATCATGTCACACACACACACACACACACACACACACACACACACACACTCCCCTACTCAATAAACTCCAGTGGCTTTTTATTTCCCCCAGGAACAAATACAAAATGCTGTGTCTGGCATTCATAGCCTTTCATAACCTAGCCCTCTCCTGGCTTTCTAGTTTTTTTTAAATCAACTTATTCCCTCCAACACATACTCTTTGATCCAGGGATACTGGTCTCCTGGCTGTTCCACAAACAAGACACTCCATGTCTTGGAATGCTCTTCCTCCTCTGTTCTGCCCACTGACCTCCCTGGCTTCCTTTAAATTTCAACTAAAATCCTACCTCATACAGGAAGCCTTCCTCAACCCCTCTAATTCCAGTGCTTTTTGTCTGTTAATTATCTCCTATTCACACTGTATATACTGTATCTTGCTTTGTTTGCATGTCATAGGGACTGTTTTTTGTCTTTTTTTGCATGCCCAGGGCTTAGCACAGGGCCTGGCACATAGTAGGTACTTAATAAATACTTAAAAAAAAATAATTGATGTGTGAACAAAGGGTCAACAGCCAGAGCACAAATTGGTATTTCTAAAATGTTCAGACAGAAGAAGGCCTTGAACCTATTGGGTAGCTCTGCCATAGTGGATTTATAAGAGGGCATGACAAGAATTCCATAGGATGAGAATGTGTGGATGAGTTGTTCTGGGAAAGGGAATACTTATGTGATGCAATCACAGATACATTGGATCATGATGGCATACTAAGACGTAATGCTTTGAATAGTGAATATGATTTTTCAATAGCTTTTCTTAATTTTAATAGAGCTATCAGGATTGCTTTGGACAGGGGCTGGAGATCAAATTCTGAACCATCCTGTCTGTTTTCAGGCTGGTCCACTCTCAATGCCCTTGAGCTACAGCCTATCCCCAGTGCTACCACTGCCCTGACCCCTTCTCTCAACAGTTTCACTTCAGGCCTGGGCCTGCAGGGGGTCATGGCTTCACACACCCACCTCTTATGCCCAGGCCGTGTTCCCCCAGCCCTACTCCCCTCACCCCTGGCTCAGCCATATACTATTGGTCTTCATAGTCAACCAGTCCTACTCACTCTTGCCTGCATTACAGTTACAGCCGCATCTTCGGGACCTCCATGAATGTTCTTTTTTTTTTCCCCCCATCACTCTTTCCCATCATTCTCAGTCTTGTGTGATCCCCTAGGGTGAAGCTCTTCTGGGAGAGTCACAGGATTAGCCCAGGGATTCTTGCAGACTTTCCTAGGTAGGGAGTATATTGGTTCTGGTTGGGGTTGTCACTGAACTGGTTACACCCAGGTTTTCTGTTTGTTCAGATCAAATCACCAGGTACTTAATGAGTATCAACTGCAATTATAGCTGACATTTTTGTGGTGCTTTGTGTTCTACAAACTGCTTTCCTCATAATAACCCTGCAAGGGAGGGTTATTATGCAAGCATCATTTTCCCCATTTTTTTAACAGATGAGCCTGAGGCATATGAATTAAGTGTCTTGTCTATAACTGGAGACCTGGCAAATAGCAGAGCTGGGACCCTGCTCAAGTAGTGTGACTTCAAGGTCAGCAACTTTTCCACTTTACTAATATGGTATACAGAGGTGTATAAGACACAATCCTCATTCTCCAGGAGTTTTTAGTCTAGACAAGGACATGACACATTGTTGTTCAATCACTTCAGTGGTGTCTGATCCTTCATGACTCCATTTGGTGTTTTCTTGGCAAAGACACGGGAGTGTTTTGCCATTTCCTTCTCCAGCTCATTTTACAGATAAGGAAACTGAGGCCAACATGGTTAAGTGACTTGCCCAGGGTCATATAGCTAAGTAAGTGTCTGGGGCCAGATTTGAACTCATGAAGATTAGTCTTCCTGACTCCAGTCCCAGTGCTCTATCCACTGCACCACCTAGCTGCCCTGAAGACATATACATATGAAAAAGTTAAATGTTTTTGCTAAAAATAAAACCAAAAACATACAGCAGCAGATATCTGCTGACTCAAGCCACAGTTGCTGGTAAAAAGATTAGCCAGAGATACTGCAAGCTCCCTCCTTAGCTCCCTGCCCTACTCCTCCCACCTAACTCACATCCCTGGCTGGTTCTGTCTCCCCTGGCCCAAGAGCTTCATCCTCTTTGTCACTTGCTTGACCCCTGAGCCTGCTTCATTTCACAAAAGCCAAGCTCCTGGGAGCAAAGGCCTCCCAGCCCCAAAGGCAAGCCCTTCAGAGGGCCATGGAGCCTTCTGTCTAGGAGTCTCTCATTGCTAATTATTTCTAATAAGTGACACTGAGTGAAACTTTAATCCAGTTAGAAACATAGCCCAAACCAGAGTCTGAGCCTAGCAGGAAGGAAGGCACCAAGCATTTATTAAGCACCTATTGTGTGTCAAGGGGTTTACAAATATGATCTCATTTAATCTTCACAACAACTCTGCCCAACACTTAGCACAGGGCCTGGCACATAGTAGGTGCTTAATAGATGTTTCTTTTTTATTGACTGATGTGTGAATGAAGGGTCAACAACCAGAAAGGTAGGTGCTATTGCTATCCTCCCTTTATAGTTGAGGAAACTGAGGCAGACAAAGGTTAAGTGACTTACCCCGGCTCACCCTGATAGTAAGTATCTGAGGCTGGATTTGAACTGAGGTCTTCTTGACTCAAGGCCTAGCACTCTATTCACTATGCAGCCTCGCTGTCTCCTAAGCAGGAGTGACCAAGGCTAGTATCATGGAGAAGGTGGCAGTTACTTACCTTAAATGACTTTGGATAAAGGGGATGGGGAGCACCTGAAAGGAGACCATCATATGTGTATATTGGAAATGTACTAGAGACACAGTGAGCCTATGGAGTGGGCCTGGGGATGGTAAGCCACATTTTCCCAGGCCTAGACTAAGGTGAGGGTTTCTATGGATAATACCAGGAACAATGTGGTACAGTTCATTATATAATAGCAATATTAGATACAGCAATATATTATTATATAATATAACATCTATTATATTAATAATGTGATACACAATAACAAATTACTAATATATAATTATTACAAATTCTATATATTATATATAATATAATTATATGAAATGACAGAATTATACTGTACTTTATATATTATTATAAATAATGTGATATATAATTATATGTAATATTCATTATAACATATTGAAGTTATGTTGGCTGGGACAATGGTATGCAGGGTATACTGATTACAGTAAAAAAGAAAAATGAAAGAACTGTCACAATGATATCATTAAGTAAAAATGAAGCAGCTAAGGACAGTGGAAAGAGTATTGGCTTGGGACCTATTTTCAAATCCCATCCCTGCTACTTAGTCCCTATGTTATCCTGGGCAAGTAACTTAATGTCTCTGAGTCTCATTTTACACCTTTGGAAAATAAGGGGGATGAGCTGGCTGGTTTTTAAGGTCCCCTTTAGGCCTAAGTCTATGATCTTATGAGTGACTTGAGTTCAGAGGAGGGAAAGGTCATTGATGGTCGCAATAGCCTGGAAAGCCTTGATAGAAGAAGGGAAGCTTTAGCTAGGTGTTGAAGAATGGGCAGCAGGGTGGTTCTCAAACTTTCTTTTGCTCACAGAACAAGATTCTTTGAAAGAAGGATTGCTGAACAGTCTGGAGACCTACACAATTTCTCTTCAATGAGAAGAGTAGGTTTTTTTGGTTGTTGTTCTGGGGGTGAGCTCAAGGTCTGAGGGGTTTCAAGATTAATGTGTATGTGAGAATAGACAAATTAGGTTTATATTTTGGGAATATTTTAGTTATCATTCTGCATATGCTGCACACATACACACAGAGAATGGTTCATTTTCTTATGAATTTGACTCAGTTTCCTACATATAAGCTTTCTCTTCCAACTTCATTATGTTGGTTTTGTTTGTGCAAAACTTTTAAATTTTGTTCAATCAAAATGACCATTTTACCTCCTGTGATCTTCTCTTGGTCATGAATTCTTCCCCTATTCACACATCTGACAGGAATTTTCTTCCCTGCTCCACTAATTTGCCTATGCTATCACCCTTTATGTCTGAATCATGTACCCATTTTGAGCTTCTCTTGGTATACTCTGAGGCCTCAAGGCCACATGTGGCCCTCTAGGTCCTCAAGTACGGCCCTTTGTAGTCAAAGGGGCGCACTTGAGGACCTAGAGGGCCTTGAGGCTGCAGGTTCCCCACCCCTGCTGTGGTATGAACTGTTGGTCTATGCCTAGTTTCTGCCAGACAGATTCTCAGTTCTCACAGCAGTTTGGCAGTGAGTTCTTGCCCCAGTCACTGGGACCTTTGGGCCACTGTGGTCATTTGCTTCTGTCTGATGTGAGCCTCATCTGTCCTGCTGAGCATCCTCTCTCCCTTCCCCAGGACCCTTCCCTTGTGCCTCCCTCCCTGCCTTTCCCAGTTCTTTGTTGATTTCCTTGA
Organism: Vombatus ursinus; assembly: GCF_900497805.2. NCBI lineage: Eukaryota > Metazoa > Chordata > Mammalia > Diprotodontia > Vombatidae > Vombatus > Vombatus ursinus. Next base: position 19,782,689 of record NW_020954590.1, read on the forward strand.
TTGATCTTACCTTCTTTGTCATCATTCCCCTGGGCTTTTTCAGAATAGCTGCTCTCCACCTCTGTGCCCCATCTTACTCTTTTGAAGGCAATTCTTGGAGCCCAAATCTTGTTATCATCTGTAAAATGGTGTGGAGAAAAGATCCTACCTTCCCAGGCTGCCAGCAACCTCTGATGATATGGCAGGAGCTTCTCAAAACTTTAAGGCTTTAGAAAGGAGCCTCAGCTATTATTATTATTTCATCTTGTTGGTCCAATGCTGTATTCTATCCATTTCCCCATATCATCTCCCCTTCCAGCTTTGTGTCCTCTATGGCTTTGATCAACTGGCTGTCTATGCCTTTGTCCAAACCATTGACAAAAATGTGAAATGGCACCACATCAGATTTCTGGGGCATTGCACTGGAGACCTCGTTCCACATTTACATCAAACTATCAATGACTATTGTTTGACTGACCTCGTAGCAAGTCCTGAACTCATTTAATTGCATTATTTAGTCCACATCGGGCAGTTAGGTGGCACAGTGGATAGAGTGCTGGGCCTGAAGTCAAGAAGACTCATCTTCCTGAGATCAGATCAGGCTTTAGACACTAGCTATCTGACCTTGGGTAAGTCACTTACTCTATTTGCCTCGGTTTCCTCATCTATAAAATAAGTTGGAAAAGGAAATGGCAAACCACTCCAGTATCTTTGCCAAGAAAACCCCAAATGGGATCATGAAGGGTCAGGCATGACTAAAATGATTGAACAACAATGTGCCTTATGAAGAGTCAGACATGACTTCAAAATGACTGAACAACAAAAATATGCTAAGTTATAACACAATTATTTACAAATTTTCTTTTATTTGTAATCACATAACATTCACAATTTTGTGGCACACTTGGGGAAATTTGTGGTGCGCTAGTCAGCCCATGGCATACCTTTTGAGTGGGAAAGGATTTGACTAGATGGAAAAGGTCAATCCAGCCAGGAGAAACGCAGGAAGCAGAGTCACAAAAGGAGAAGGAGGGTGCAGAGCATATTTCAGGGACAGCCAGGGACAATTAAGTTATTTTGTAGCAAAGATTCCTTGTGAAAGAGGTAAGCCAGAAAGGTAGTTTGGGGCCAGATTACAAAAGGTTTTGTATATCAGGCCAAGGAATTTGATGTGGTTTGGCCCTTCTTTTTAGAGGAGAAGTGAAAAGAGTGATCAGCAATTAAAACCCCATGACACCAGTCAGAAAACTAGACACAACTAAGCAAAATGTTCTTGAATTCTGAATGATCTACTTATTTTTCTTTCTGAAATTTTAAATTCCACTAATTAGAATGTAGGACTTCACCACCCTTCTAAAGTTCAGGGTGTACTTTTCTTGTGTCGATTGACAAAAGCTGGACAGGGTGGGGAACCTTTAGTTATAGAGTTATGCAATTGTCCTTTGTAAAGGGGCCGGTGTCCCTTTTTGCTTTTGGACAGTCTCAGTTTTTGACTACACGTGTCCTGCAACCCACAACGGGCTGAACACAATTGAAGAGGCCCAGGGAAGGGGGGCCTTTGGCCAAGACAGTTAAATCAGAACGCTTTGAGAAGGTTGTGTTCTATTCTGTGAGTCCAGTCCATGCCAATATCTTGTACCTAATGGATTGGCCAGCTTTTTGGAATTCCAAGACACAAAAAGTGACAAGCCATTTCTGTGACAACAAGGATCTCTATTGCTCATAACCTCTATCCCCCCCCCATTTAGCTCAATAACTACTCATCGTCTATGATTAGCTGAGTCAAATCTTATTAGAATGTTCATATTCCAATAGCATTTATTAAGTGCCTACTGTGTGTGAGACACTGTGCTAAGCACAAGTGGTATGAAGATTAAAAAGTAAAATAGGTGCTATCCCTCAGTGAGTTTAATTTACAAATTGCAAGGGAGATATGTTATTGTTGTTGTTGTTCAGTCATTTCAGTCGTATCTGACTCCTCATGACTCCATTTGGGGTTTTCTTGGCAAAGATACTGAAGGGTCAGGTCAGGTTTCAATGATTTGCCATTTCCTTCTCCAACTCTTTTTACAGATGAGGAAAATGAGGCAAATAGGGTTAAGTGACTTGCCCAGGGCCATACAGTTGGTAAATGTCTGAGGCCGGATTTGAACTCAAGTCTTACTGCCTCTAGGCTTGGCTCTCTGACATGCACACAAATAAGTATGAATGTGATGGGGGCAAAGGAAAGCTTCAAAGTGTTAGAAACTTCAAGGAAGGAGAGAATGGTTTTATTACAGGGGAGAACAGATTGTTTTAGGAGGAGGTGGCTCCTGAGTTGTGCTTTGAATGAAGAGAAACTACAGTAGAAAGTACACTGGATTTGGGACCAGAGGGATTGGGTTCAATTCTTTGCTCTATTCCCTCCCATTCCAACTCTGAAAATCAGTAGGATCATTTCAGCAGGGTGAAGAGAGAACGCCTTCTTGGCATGGGATCTTCACAAATGAGCGAGAGTGGAAGGTTAAGAGATGACATTGGGGCCCAGTTCAATGGCTTAACGGCAAAAACATTCCAATTGTGCCTGGTGAGTCTTTACAAGATACGTTGGTGCCCAAGTCGTCAAACTTTATTGTCAATAAGCAGACTCCTGGAGCTGTATTTCTGAAGTCCCATCCTCAGAGTCACCTGAACTTTGGGAGAAGAATTTAAGAAATTTGGTGTAAATAGGTTAGGTTTGCTGACATTAGTCTCTCCATCAAGCTATATAACCTCTTACACCCATTTAATTTTTCTTTGACTTCGGAAGACAGAGTTTCATGAAAGTTCTCCCATGTCCACAATGCTGGATTAGCAAAAAGAAAACATTTGACCTGAAATACTGGGTAAAATGGTGGAAGGAAATTGGCTGGCATGGAGCAGGAGTGACTGAGAACAACTCAAGGACCCTCAGAACAGTCGAGCCTCAAGGGATTTAGCAGATCATCTAGTCCAACATCCTTCAGTGAGGGCAGGAAATGTAGGCTCCGGGCAGGGGGCCACCAAGTCACTTCATTCCCAGAGGGCTTCAGTTTCCTCAAATAATAAAGTGTTGGGCTAGATCTCTGAGTTTTTGTCTAATTCTCACAGCATGAGTCTATTAGGATCAGGTAAAATGGTGGAGGGAACAGCTGACAGTCCAGGTCCCATCAAGCCTCTGCCTGAGACAGTTCTTTTGAATGAAGGCAGAATGAGAGTGCTGCCCTGTCTTAGGCTACCTGCTGTGACAAAGACTTGATGAAGATTAAACAGTAAGCTGGTGCCAGCATTGGATGGCCATAGCATGGGCAGTGGGCACCTCATAAGATAGGACTGTAGATTTAGAACTGGAAAAGTCTTTGGAGGTCATTGATTTTCCTCCTTATATTTCTGTTAAAAGAATGCTTGGTAGTTAGGGTTTCAGTGCACTTTTGCCTAAATGAAGAATGTGTTTTCAGTGGTGCTAATGAAAAGTGCTCTGGATCTCACTGCATATTAACAATGCAGCCCAGAGAGTCCAAGCAGATGGCAGTGAAACTGAATGGAGGAGATGCTGTGAGAAAACATTCAAGATTGGTGACTTCTGGATGCAGCTGGCCCAGTGGGACTGTGTCAAGAGGAATTTGGGCTGCACATTTTTGTTGCATGGAATTTTTCTTCTTGATCAGCATCCCTAGTTCTTTATGCAGCAAGAGATTTCTAACATCTGTTTTATTTGCTAGTTTCAAAACCAAAGCAAGCAAGCAAGCAAAGCCATTGAATCTACCTGCTTCTCCAGGCAGCAGATCAGAGGTCAGGTTGTTGTAAACCTGTAGAGCGCTTATCCTGGAATATTCATGTTGGATGGGAAAAATATATTTTTTTATACCTAGAATGAAGAGGTGGCACCTATCAGTCAGTTTGGCAGGCCCAGTGGGAAAGTCCTGTGGGGGAAAGAGCATGAAGGGTTAATTTTGACCCCAAATGATCAAGCCACAATTTGCCAATGTCAACAGATCCAGAAGGTGAGGCAGGAGTGGTAGATGGGTATGTGGTTTGTGGTGTGTGGTGTGTGTGTGCATGTGTGTGTGTGTGTGTGTGTGTGTGTGTGTGTGTGTGTGTGTGTGTAAATAACAAAGAGGAGAGGGCATGTCAGCCTGGAGTTCATAGTGGATAGAGTACTAGAAGATAGAGTCATCTAGTCTGGGTTCAAATCCCATCTGGACACTTATTAACGTGACGGTGGGCAGGTCTACCATCTTCTCTGAGCTTTGTGCAGCTCTTTAATATTTTACGTTATTCTCTACAGATATTATCCTAATACTGTTAAAAGACAAAGGTCTATGACCATTTTTTTTTAAAATTGATTAAAAATTTTTTTGAGTTCCAAATTCTCTCCCTCCCTTGAGCCCATCCTACACCCATTGAGAAGGCAAGCAATATGATATCAATTATATGTGTGAGGTCATGCAAAACATATTTCCATATTAGCCATGTTAAAAAAAAATGAAAATAAAGTAAGTGAAAAAAGTATGCTTCATTCTGCACTCAGAGTTCATTAGTTTCCTCTCTGAAGATGGACAGCATTTTTCATCATGAGTCCTTTGGAATTGTCTTGGATCACTGTCTTAATCAGAGTAGCTAAGTCTTCCACAGTTGATCATTGTTACAATATTGCTATTAATGTGTACAATATTCTTCTGGTCCTGCTCACTTTACTTTGCATCAGTTCATATGAGTCTTCCCTCATGCAGCCATGATTTTTAAGGAGGTGTTGTGGTGTAGGACAAAGAGAGCTGAATTTGGAATCAGAGGATGTCATTAAATCTTATCTTTGCCACCAAGTCACTTCATTCCTAGGGGGCTTCAGTTTCCTCAAATAATAAGAGTGTTGGGCTAGATCTTTGAGTTTTTGTCTAATTCTAACAGTACGAGTCTATTAGGATCAGGTAAAATGGTGGAGGGAACAGTTGACAGTCCAGGTCCCATCAAGCCTCTGCCTGAGACAGTTCTTTTGAATGAAGGCAGAATGAGAGTGCTGCCCTGTCTTAGGCTACCTGCTGTGACAAAGACGTCTTGAGTGTGGGACTCCACGTGATTGAGAACACAGATGGCTGACCGACAGCACTTTCCATCATGCAAACATGTGGGGGCTGTTTTTTCATTTGTATCCATATGGCCCACTGAAATTTATGACTGTTTCACCGCTGGATGGCAATCCTGGCTGGTGAGCCTCAGTGTTCTACAACGCTGGCCAGGTATTGAACCCTGCCTGCTCTCCTGGGTTCTCTGTTTTTTTTTTTCAAGTCCCAGCTAACATCCCACTCTCTACAGGAAGCCTCTACTAATCCTTAATTCTTGCCTCTCTTGATTGTTTCCTATTTATCTTTCATATAGTTTGTTTGTACATAATTGTTTGCATGTCTCCATTAGATTGTGTTTTGAGGGCAGGGACTGTCTTTTGCCTTTCTCCCTATCCCCAGTGCTTAGCACAATGTCTCACACACAGTTAAGTAAGTGCTTAATAAATGCTTTTTAACTGACTGACTGATTTCAAGGCCATCTCCTTCTATAAGCCTTTACTGATTCCTTGAGTTGTTAGTTCCCCAATTAGTAGAATGTAAGCTCCTCAAGGGACTGCCTCACTTTTGCATCTCTAGCCCAGTGCATGAAACATTATAGGAGTTTAATAAATGCTTGCTCATTGATTGATTCATTTATTCTGACCACGAGTCACCTGTGTATTTTGCTGCTTAGTTTATGGTCTTTCACCCTTTCTCCCCTCCCAGTCAGTCTTACTTCAACAAAGCACCTTTTAAAATTAAACAATTGACCCTTTGGGACATGTTGTTGAATTTGATGCCCAGACTGATCAGACAATCTCAGGTATTTATTCTCATGCTTCTAGAGGCAGCCAAGAGACACAATGTGTTCTTGGTTACGGGATAGCCAGAATGACAAGGAAGTAATTCAATCTAGCAGGTTATGGTGAAATTGCCAACCAAAAGAATAATTTATGAGATCATCTAGACTCGAAGATGGAATTAATTCTGTGGACCGTAACTCACTACAGACCACCTTGTTTAATCATATTTATTTTCATAGTAATAGGAATCTCCCCTGCTGTCATTTAATTTTTCAAACACATAGAAACAATATAACAATCATGCTACAGTGACTGTAACCATGAATCCAGGGACCATCCAGGTGAAATAATGAAATCTTAGCAAATTCTAAGCGTTTGAATGATAGCTAGCAATTATGTAGTCATGTATGACTTACAAGATCATAGATTTAGAGCTACAAGGCTCCTTAAAAGTGTGTTGTCCAGCCTCCTCATTTTACAGATGAGGGAACTGAGGTCAAAAGAAGTTAAGTGATTTGGCCAGGGTCAAACAGTAAACGTCTGAGGTGGGATCTGAACCCAAGGCTTCCTGATCAGAAGTCCACTTAAGCAACTGCACCTACAAGCTCCCCAAATAAGTCAATGAGTTAGGTGATATATTATCTCCATTTTACAGATGAGGAAACTGAGGATCAGAGAGCTTAAGTTACTAGCTCACTGTCAGATGGCCAAGTGGCATTTAGAATGCAAGTGACACTTTGGACTGTAAGCTTCTTGAAGGCAGAGACTGTTTTTTTGTTTGCTTGTTTCTTTTGTTTTGTCCTTGTATTTTTCTAGGGCTTAGCATAGTGCTTTGAACAGAGATGCCTAATAAATGTTTGTAAGATTGGAGTGAGTCACGCCTTAAACCCATGTCTTCTGCTTTCCAAAGATAGTTGTCTTTCCAATGTACTGTGCCACCTTCCTAAAAGTTTTGAGTTCACCGGAAACCCAAACATCCCTCCCTGGTCACTACTTCCTTGTGTTATCTTCCCCTATTAGAATGTAAGCTCCTTGTGGGCAGGGCTTATGTTGTGTTTTATAATTGAATCCTAAGAGCTTAGCACTGTGCTCGGCACATAATAAACATTTGATAAATGAGTTTTCATTCATTCATATGGATTATGATCATCCTTATTAGCTACTGAATCAACCAACCAACAAATATTTATCAAGTCTCAAGGTGTCCAACACTGTACTAGATGCTGATTACATAGACAGCTGTCGTTATTTAGATGCATTGGATCTGGAGTCAGGAAGAACCAAGTTCAAATCCTGTGTCATCAGGATGTAGATACCTACTAGTTATGTGACCAGAAGTTGACACTTATTAGTTATGTGACCCTGGACAAGTCACTTAAACTTTGTCTGCCTCAGTTTCTTCAACCGTAAAGTGAGGATAATAATAGCACCCACTTCCGAGGTTATCATACGGATCATGTGAGATATTTGTAAAGTGCTTTGCAAAACCTTAAAGTGCTACATAAATGCTAGTTATCATCATCATCATCGTCATCATCATCACCATCACCATCATCACCATTATTTTGCTACTAGGACTTTAGAAACAGCCCTCGTTCCAAGTAACAAGATTTTTGTCTTACCTAATAAGAGAGACAGCACAATGGTAATATTTACGCTTCTTGGTTACGAAGCCAGATTGAATTTTGAGCTGGTGAAGAGAGACCTGGATCTTTATTTCAGCTCTACTTAGCAGTCCAAACTCTTTAGCAATCCACATTATTAACTTAAACTAGATTCAAGTACATGGCTGAGTTCATAGCAGCTCGAATCTGTGGGGGGGGGGTGAGCTGATTTTTAAAAATTTACTTATGTTAAGTTTGGGGATTGATGGCTGCTGGAAATATACAGTTCAGTTTGAGCAAGTTCTTTAACATCAAACATGGCAATAAGCCTCCTCACCAGGAAATGAACGTGTGAAGGTGTAGATGTATGTGTGTCTATGAATATATTTTGTTTCCTTTTGATCAAATCAGTACTACTGTTCTTGGAAGGGGTGAGTCAGTCAATTGTTTTATGTCTCCACTCACATTCCTGTGACTTCCTAACCCTACACATCCCTCCCTGGTTCCTATTTCTATTAGAATGTAAGCTCCTTGTTGGCAAGAATTGTGTGTGTGTGTGTGTGTGTATGTGTGTGTGTGTGTGTTTGTATTTTCAACCTAAGAGCTTAGTGCAGTGCCTGGCACATAGTAATCATTTAATAGAAGTGTTTTCATTCATTTATTTAGATGGTGAACTGCCCAAGAATGGATAGAGATTATGCTGGCCAATTGTTTTTGTGGAAGCATTCAAAGATGGTGGAAGCCTTCAGCCAGCCATAAACAGGCAGGCCTTTTCCTTCATGCTTCTTTGCCACGTCTGAGCTGCTGGGGTCCCTTGCACAATATCTAAGATCTATCAGCAGCTTCAGGATTCTGTTGAAATTCATTGTAAGCGTGGATTGGGACTGATATGGGCCTAGTCTGGAGCTACCACAGGGTAGGGGTCTTTCCAGATTTGGGCCTGCTTGAAAGTTTCCCATGACCACTGTTTGTCCAGAAGCTAGGTGATGCTGGTTTGGAGAGAGTGGGTACTGGTCCATAACAAGGCCTCTGGGATAACTGGGGGCATCCTGGACCTATCAATAAGAAGCCTCATAGTCAATATGGGATTCTTGGCACAGGCAATCCAAGAAGCAGAGAGTATGGCTAACCTCCTCATGAAATTTTGGGATCTGTGGCAGTGAGTTTAGGTGCTTTCTTATCTTAATCATACAGTACTATGTAATTCCAGGCAATCTCCACTCCAGTGCCAAGTACTAGGTGAGTATTCAAAACAAACAAAAACAGAAAAAATGGTTGCCACAACAGTTTTCTCTTGTCTTTGTAAAAATTTAAAGGTCTTCATTACTCTTGGTTTAAAAAGATAATAGGCAATATTTGAAAGTTATATTTTAAATAAGAAACACTGAGAATGTTAATTATATAACAAATAGGAGGTACCATGACATTTCTATCCAATGTAAGAGTTTGGGGAGGAAAAAAAAAGCAAACGTCTACATCAAGTTTCATGGGTCATCAGAAGTACCCAGGAAAATGAATCTTGTCAATCTCTGGAAAATGAGGCTTATTTTCCATGGACCTGTTTTTATTTTTCTTTGTGTTCAGGGAACTGGCTAATGTTTTCAGAACCTCACTTTTAAGAATATTTGCTAGAGAGAAGAATGCTAAAGCAACCCCTTGATGAGGTCACATAAGGAAACAATAGGAATAGCAGTGTCACAGAGTGATCCATGATGTCTCAATGCTGACTCTTTGGAAAGTTGTACTGGAAGGGGATGGCCCAAGTTCTAAAGGGATTCAATATTATATTTCCAGATTGAAATACTAAACCAGACCATTTTATAAAACATGCTGGCCCTGACACTAGGAAGTGACTACAAAGTCTAATACTGATTGAGAAAAGCTGAAAGCAGAGACTGTAATTGATAAAGGAGATAAGTCAATCTGTATTCCCTTAAAGAATAATGAGTTCCATTTTTCATCAAAAGATCTCTTTGTGCTGAAGAAACATTCTCTCAATAAATCTAGTTAATGGTTTCCCCACTAATGATATATAACATCACACACTTCCATGCACTGACTCTTGGCAGCTCCAGTCCTATGCATTGCTAATTTAATTCAAAGAATACCCCAACATTTCACTGGAAAAGATGAGAAAAAAAATCAGATCTTTTGGGGCTTTTAAAGTCTACAGAGAAAACTGGATTTTGAATGCCTGATATAGCTTTACCTTTTCTATTGCAAGAAAACTAATTTTCTCTTCACTCTTCTGTGTTCTAGAGGTGAGTCAGCAACACCTTGAGGATGCTCAGACTACAGGACAATCAAGGAGCTAAATGCTTCAGATACTTCAGTCCTGAGAAATGATTAGTCTTGTTTGTTTCTGAGCTCATCACCTTCCCACAGAAATGATTGTGTTTGTGTTGTTCCAGGCTGTCTGCTGCAGAAGCTGGTCTATGTTTACTGTGTTTAGCAAACTGAAGATTAAATCTACTTTTGAAACCTACTGTTAATAATCCATGCCTCTGGGGGTATTGATGACAAGTATATCTTTTTTTCTTAAGTCTCTCTCTGTTGGTCCTTAATCTGAGTCTCAGGCGGTGAATGTCTGATGGGAAGAATATTGCTTCTGGAAGGATGGCTGATGGTTGATAATTGCGGTGGGACCCCTGAATCAATACAATGCTGTGTCTTAAGACTCTTTTTGTAAGCCACAACTTAACAGATGTTTTGTCATTTCCACGAGCACATACCTTTCTGTAACTAGACCTATTTCATCTGAGGGTACCTACCCCTCCAAAGACTGTTGGACTTCCCCACATGGGACTAATTAAAAATAACCCTGGAGTTATTTCCTTATGTTGCTGTTTGTTTATTCTCTGGTCGCGTGTGAGTCAGCCAGATCATGATTTGTGGTGGTTTTGCTTGTGAAATCTTACATAATCGTATTCCTATTGTCATGCTGGGTTGAGCAGTTAAATTGTATACTGCTTTCTTGTTGCGTAAGATTTGAAAATCAATAAAGGGAAAGCGTACACAAGAAGATCACGCTGCTTGGTGAAGAACACCAGCCCTGTGGGCCGTCGGGGAGGCCAGCCACGAAGATTCCCCGGGGAGGCAGCCCGCGGGTGGCACCCGCACCAAGGACATTGGTCATGACTTTACTTTGGGTCATGAGTAGTCATGGAGGTGATTTTTTCATTACTTCATTAGGTTAATATTTTAAATGAGAGGGAAAGAAAAACAACAACAACTTGCATACGGACTAACATGGTTTTACTGTTTGGCCACATGTGGAATCCCAACATGCGGGTACAGAATCAGGGTGCAGCTCCAGGTTCTCACAGGGCCAAAATCAACTTTACTTTTCTTTCAATGCTTTTTTTTTGTTTTTCCTACAACATTAATTATTTTATTTCAATTCTGTCTACGGTCCCAGGTCAGAATTCAGTTATTAAAAACACTTAGTTGATGCAAACGGTGGTTTGATACAACACACAAAATGGGTGTGTGATGTGTTTCACACAACAGACAGTGGACTCAAGGGGAAAACATTCCCTCAGAGGCAAGACGCCTCGTTAATTGCCAATGGAATCATGGAACTCAAATATCATAACTGCTTTTACCTGGAGTATATCATAACTGATTCTTACTAACATCAGTTCATATTTGAAGCAAATACTTGTCATGATTTAAGACTTGTTTGCATACAACTCTGAGTAGTGCATCTTAATGTTATACATATCCATATCGCATGAAGAATGCATGGGATTGCATACAAAGATGAGCTGTACGACTATATATGAAGACAACAACTACAGTTTTCACAGCACTGCCATTGGTTAATTTTAAAATATTCAAACATTGTTTGTAAAAAAAAGAAGAGTTGAACTTAAAACTATACTATGAAAAAAATCATCCTAAGTGAACCAAATCCATCCTTTTCTTTACTATTCATTGATTTTTAAACTTGATCTCTTTTTTTCTAACACTTTTTCACTAAATGTTATTTTAAGCTCCAGTAGCACGATCCGATTTCGGCTGCCTCTAGGCAAATGAGTTATGATTTGATATCAAGTTCCAAGGAAAATGCTCAAAGTTTTATTTTTCCCCAATTGAATAAACAGTACCATGTATACTATCTCTTGTGTTAGAACAGTGTTGTCTTCACATAGGACTCAAATAATGGTATTAGTCATTCATTTCCTTGAACACATACACCCTATTGCGTGTTGACAGGTTTATAAGGATGCAGTGGCAGCCGTGGGTGCTGGCAAGCTCTAGACGACAGCCTTTGAATCCTTGCAGTCATGAGCCGGGGTGCCTGAGTTAGTCTGCTTATTGTCTGCTTTCTCTCCCAGATGCTTGGCTTGTCTGAAAGATTAATACATTAACAAGAGCTTAAGGTCCAGGGTTGCACATCTTAAGACATGTTTATTAGCAGATGGCACATAAGATTCAAAGGTCACCACAAAAGTGACATTTTAAAGTGAAACAACAATATTTATGCTCAGATAGTCTGCTGATGAGATCATGTGGAAATGTTTTTGATTAAATTAACTTATAAATAGTTGCCAATCTATAGAAAACTTAAAATGCCATTTCTGTCTTCCAAAGGTTTTCTAATCTTACTATTATCAATGTTGCACATTTTACCAAATACTATTTGTTTTTTACATTTCTATGTTAACCATAGAATAAGTTTACCAGGATAATATATAACCCTATAAGTATAATTTTCTAAAATATTTTAAATATCCTACAATTGTTCTCTCACAACATATTTCATAGCAAAAATCTAGGAAATTATGCTTAAAACCTGGAGTACTATTATGTAAGCACAATTGCTGACAAAATTTTCAGACAATATTGACTATCTATGGACTACAAGTTTATTTCTTACATAGCATAACATAACAAAACACCTAATTAAAATAAAAAAGATGAAGTGAACTGCAGAACCAAGAGAAAGAAATCATTTATTTAGTTGTTTTCTGTTTCAATCAGCACCAGCAAAACAAATGGTGCCATTTTGGCAACAATTCGGGTGTGGGAGGGGAGAGGAGGTGACAAATTTGGGTAGCAGACGTTAGCAAAGATGAGAATTATCTCTTCCCAACTTCTCTGCCTCATTTCTCTATTATCCACTCCACTCAGAGTTTGCTGAAGGGGCAATCTGAAGAGACTGCCTTCTGAATATTTGGGGTGATCATTTCTCATGTCATCCTTACTTCTAATCATTCTATTTGCTTTCGGTATGTTTTGTGTTAATTCATCAAAATTTGTACATTAAAAAGCAAATACTAACCCACAAAAATAAAGATTGATAAAGAGAAAATATTTATTAAAAAAAAACCAAGATGATTATGTGTTAGTTTTACAAGAGCAAAAGGATTATGATGGAGTTAGAGATTCAGCTATGGCTGAGGGTTTAGCGACTGTTTAATCCACCATCTCATTTGATAGGTGAGTTCAGGGAGGCTGGATAACTTGTTCAAGGTTACACATGAAGCAAATAACAACCGGGATTCAAACCCAGCGTCCCTGCCTCTAAATCCTGCAGTCTTTCCCCTCTACTACTCTCCTTCCCCCACCCCCTGCCTCCCAACCTTTTACATGTTTTTCAAGAGTTAACAAAGTTTACATTAAATAGTTGAACACATAGGCATAAAAATCCAGAGATAAATGTCATTACAGCTACTCAAATCTTTCACAAATCATTAATAGGAGATTTGTAAGTTGTTTTGGTTATTTCCATTACTTTAGATACACTAACTAATTTAAAAAGCCATTAACATGGTTTTGAATCCTGAGGCAGTTCCCTTTCATTCAGTATGCATTTACTATGTAGATATGTGCCCAGCATTGTGTTAGGGGCTTGGGATACAATGACAAGCCAAAAAACAATCCTTGCCCTCAAGAAGCTCATATTCAATTGCTTTGAGTGGATCACACTTGTATGGAATACCTTTTACAATCATAACTGAGAAGAGAATATCAGAAACCAGAGAAATGACAGAGATGGTACCTACTGTTCAAATGATCCATTTTCAATTTTCATTGCCCCTTCTAGTGGATCAAGACCTTGCTCTGAAAACTGTTTCAAGGCATTTAAAGCAGCCTAGAAAAGAAGAACATTGTGAAAAATTCACTAATTTTAATACAGCAGGAATAACATTGTACATTAAACCAACCACCTTTTGCCATTCTGAATACCCTTTGCCAACTTAAATACACATATGACTATACACCCAAATAATATCTGGGAACGTATATATGATATACTTGAAACTTTCTGTTTTTATATCACATTCTGAATCTTTGCTTCCTCCCTCCACTATGATTCCCTTGTAATAAAGATTTAAAAAGAAAGGGGGGGAAAAAGGGGGAAAAAAAAACAACTAATAATCCACCACATCTGATAATACATGCAATATTCCAGAGAGCAAAGACACTTCGGGTGTCCCCTAAATCTTCAAGCTTTACTAGCTTACAGCTGCACTAATACTTTTGGGACATCCAATATTTTGGAAGGCTAAAAATAGAGTGTTTTCTATTTGCTTTTTACAGTGGAATATATTAATTGGTGAGACACAGTAGATACAGTGTTAGAGATGTGAGGATTTTCCTTGGAGCAAAGGGTCCAAGACCCAGAAGATTTACATAGAATATAGGTTATTCTCCAGCATTTGTGCAAACACCACTAGAGCTTTTATTGGTAAATGCAGAGACAACTAACTTGAGGATGAATTATTCTAAGACGTCTTTCCGAGGAGGGGATGTTTGTCAGTGAAGGCTGCATAGTAACATTCTCTTTTTTTTTTAGCCTTACAGAGTGAGCTTTTCATTTGGACGGCATTCACACCAGCAGCTCCCCCTTTTACCTAGTTCCAGTGGTAGTCAGCTCACTATTATTAGCAAGGGAACTACAAAACAGATAATGGCTATGTGGAGTAAATAGTGTTGTAGAAGGAAGAAGAAATCTGTGAGCTCATCCAAGAGGTTTTGGGAGGCACAACCTTCCACAAGGGCTAGATATTTCTTAGGTGCTGATATACTTTATGATGCGTGGGTTGGTGAAGGGTGTTGACAGGCCGGTGGAGTCCAGGCTGGATATCTGGGAGGCACCAAAAATGCAATAATGATAAGATCTACATAACTTGTTGACACTCTTGTGCACTTTCCAAACTCTCATTTCTCTGAGTAAGAATTCAAGTCTCCCCCCACCTCCAACTTTTTTTTTTTTTAAAGCTTGATTAGAAACTTTCTGTTGAGTCCAGAATAGATGTGAGCAGTCAGGATTGTTTTCATCAGTTAGAAATTCACTGCTACACACTGTGGTCAGCTATAAGTCAGCTCTAAGTGGCTTTGAACAATTGTGGATACCAATAGTCTTTAGCGGCATTTCCCTAACTTTTCTTCAGGGGCAGCTAGGTGGCACAATGGATAGGTTGCCAGGGCCTGGAGTCAGGAGGACCTGAGTTCAAATCTGGCCTTAGACACTTACTAGCTGGCACAAGTCACTTAACTCTGTTTGCCTCAGGTTTTTCATCTGTAAAATGAATTGGAGAAGGAAATGGCAAACCACTCCAGTATCTCTGCCAAGAAAACCCCAAATGAGTTAGGCAGGACTGAACAACACCAAATTTCTTCTTCTTTGTTGGTTTGAAGCTTCTGCTTGTGTCCATGATCCCATCCCTTCCTGTCTCCTCCAGAAGCTTGCCTTTTAGATCACCCTAATTTTCAAACTTTCCTTATCCACTGTTCCTGCTGCCTACACACATGCTCAGATCTCCCTGTTCTTAAGCTCATTATCTTCCCTCCTTCCCCCTGCCCCCATCCATTGCCCAGTTTTTTTTTCTGTTTAACTTCCCTCTTTCTGTCAAGGATACCCCCATTGCTCTAGCTGCCTCATGGAATAAAGACCTGGATTTGAGGATTTACAGAAAACTGGTACTTGGGAAGCTAGTATGAGCATGAACTTTATTACTGCGAAGTACAGCAAATAGGCAAAAACAAAAGCACCACACTCTATATGGCAACACAGACGAGACATTCAGCCACATGTAGGGCCAGAGACACTCATGTGTGGGAGATGTGGAGAGCAGCAAAATCTCACTTGGAGCACACACTTAGAGAAGGGTCTGAGCAGGGAAGTTTTGTACCTTAAAGATAGGCTTGGTTGAGAACAGATAATCAATGTCAGATATGAGAAGGGAGCATTTCTAATCAGACGTAGAAGTGGTAGGGAGATTCCCCAGGGTGTTTATCAATACCAGACTCCAGTGGGCGAGTTTCCCAGCTGGGACCAGAAATTGGTTGAGGGTCTGAATCTATAATTGGGGTGCCCAGAAATGGGTGCTGGTACACAGCTTCTGGGAGCCTGGTCCAATCAGGAGCCATGATAGTTTACAAGTTTGACACAGGGTCAGAATGAGTCAGGACAGTGGAAAAGTAAGTACAGGCTGTCTGTCATAGCTTCTATGTTTTCATTAGGACCACTTAGCCTAAGTGACTCCATAATTGAGTCCTATCATTTGTAACTACAAGATCAAACAACAGATTTCAAAAATCACGATGACTGCAACCATCCTTCTAGTTATCTAGGTCTGCAATGTTAGCATCATCTTTGACTCCTTCTCTCTTCACCCCTCACACCCAATCAGTTGCAAAGTCTTATCAGTTCTATCTTGACAATGTCTCATATCAATCCCCTTATTTCCACACAGATACTGCCCTGGCTCAGGCCCTAATTACTTTGCATCTAGACCATTGCAATAGCCTTTTAACTGGCCAGCCTCCGGTCTTTTTTTTTTCTTCTCTCTGATGTCTTTGACATAGCCACCAGATTGACGTCCATAAAGCACAGGTGTGAGCATGTCACTCCCCTCCTCAAGAAGCTCCAGTGGCTCCCTTTTATATCTACAATAAGAGACAAACTTCTCAGTTTAGCCATTAAAGCCCTTTACCATCAGGTTCTAGCTTACCTTTTGGGGCTTACTGCACATTACTCTTCTTCATGCACCCCACATTCTAGCCAAACTGGCATGCTCGTGGTTCCTTAGATGGGAGTCCATTTCCTTCCTTTGGCTTTTACACAGGCTGTCCACCATGCTTCATCATTCAATCCCCTCTTCACCTCAACTCCATCTGATAGAATCCCTAGTTTCCTTTAAAGCTCAGCTCACAAACTACCTCTTACAGTTTAGTACCTGGCTCTCGGTCACTCCTCCCACCTTTCCCTCAAATAAGGTGACTTCAACAAATATATTGTTACTCCCTCAAATACCCTAACCTTCTTCCCCTGACCTCCTCCTCCACCCCACCTCAGCTACCCACAGTGATGGCCATACCCCTTGATCTTGCCATAACCCATAAGTGTTCTGCTTCCATGTCCACGAACTCTGGAAATTTTTTCGTCTGATCACAATCTCCTGTCATTTTACCTCTTCCTCTGTCTTGGGAAAGAAGGACTACAAACCCTGTCCTTTGTCCTCACCATGACCTCCAATCCCTCTGCCCCTCAGTTATTTTGCAGGCCATAACACTGGTACTGGCTACACTCTCTTTTCTTCCACAATGTGAGCCTTTGGTGAACCAATTCAAATCTACACTGTCCTTTCTCTTGATTCACTTGCCCCTTATCCTATCAAAGACCTTGCCCTTCCAAGCCTCTGCGTTGGATTACTCCCTCCATCTGCTGCTGAACAAAGCTGGAGAAAATTATGAAGCCATGTTGATTGGCTTACATACATATTTATATGACATAATTTCAACTGAAGGCAAGGCAATTCTTATACATCTTCCTAATCAATTCACTATCCCACTTACCACAGCTACCCTCCCCACCCTCTCAGCTGAGAACATTATCTCATATTTCACTGAAAAAATGGAGGCCATTTGCTAAGAGCTCCCTCTTCTCCCTTCCTCATCTTATATCACCCAGGTGCCTTCTGACACTATCTCTCCTTCACTCCTGTCTCACAGGAAAAGGTGACTTCCTCCTTGCCTAGCCTAACCCTCTACAAATGACTCCATCTCATCCCATATTCTCCAGCAGTCTGCCCCCTTTATTATCCCTACTCTCTCACTACTGTTCAATCTCTCCCTGTCTACTGGAAGCTTTTCTACTGCCCACAAACATTCTAATATCTCCCTCATCCTAAATAAACCCTCCCATGATCTATCTATCCCTGATAGATATTATCCCCTATCTTTCCTCCCTTTTATCACTAACTTCCTTGAGGAGTCTGTCTACAATTTATCCCTTCATTTCCTTTCACTTACTCTCTTCTCAACATATTGTGCTCTGGTTTAGACCTCATCATGCAACCAAAATTACTCTTTCCAACATTACCAAGGATCTCTTAAATGCCACATATAATGGCCTTTTTTCAATCCTCATCCTTCTTCACTGTTCTGTAGCCTTTGTCACTGCTGGCCACCCTCTTCTCTCCCAAACTCTCTTCTCTCTAAAGTTTTTGTGACACTGCTCTCTTGCTTCACCTCTTACCTGACTGCTCCTTTTCAGTCTCTTTTTCTGTATCTTCATTGAAATGCTACAACACCTGCTAACGGTGGGTGGCTCTGGCTTAGGCCTTTTCCTCTTCTCTCTCTATGGGAAGCTTATTAGCTCCCATAGATTCAATTAAATCACTACGCTGATGATTCTTATCATCTTATCCAACCCTATCCAAAGCTACTTATCTATCCCTAATTTTTGTCCTGACCTCTAGCCTTACATATCTAATTGCCTATTGGACATCTCAAACTGGATGTCCCATAGATATATTAAATACTTCACTCTCTCTCATCACACCCCTTCTCCAACCCCCTTACCAAATCTGCCAAGTCCTACCATTTCTACCTTCAAAACATCTCTTATATTTGTCCCTTTCTGCTATTACCACTGCCACCACCCCAGTGAAGGAACTCATCACCTCACAATGGACTGAAGAAATAGACTGCTGGTTGGTTTTCCTGAGCCATTTCTCCCCACTCCACTCTATCATCTACTCAGCTATCAAAATGATCTTCATAAAGTGCAATGGTGACCACTGTTTAATAATCACGTCCAGTAGCTCCTGATGATTTTCAGTATCAAATATAAAATCCTTTGCTTGGCTTTGGAAGTCTTTTATAACTTGACTCCTTCCTACCTTTCTGTTTTTCTTCCATCTTATCTCACCCTTTACTTCTCCATCCTCCAAAATCTGTGATCCAGGGGCTTCTAGACTGTTTTTTGCACACAACACTCCACCTCTGGCTGGGGAATTTTCTACTACGGTTGGAATTTTTTCCCTCTTTATTGTCTCCTCCTGATTTCCCAGGCTTCCTTCAAGTCTCAGCTAAAGTTCCATGTTTTACAGGAAACCTTTTTGAGTCCTCCTTAATCTTAGTACCTTCCTTTTAAGACTATTTTCAATTTGCCTTGTATATATCTTGTTTTTTCATATTTGTTTGCATGTTGCTCCCCATTAGACTGTGAACTCTTTGATAGTGGGGTTTTAAAAATTAATTAATTAATTATACTTCCACAAGATTTTATGTTCCAATTTTCTCCCCATCTCTCCCCTCCCCCCAACCCAAGACGGCATGCATTCTGAATACCTCTTCCCCTGATCTGCCCTCCCTTCTATCACCCCCCTCAGCTTCTCTTATCACCTTCCCCTTCTATTTTCCTATAGGGCAGGATAGATTTCTTATACCCCATTGCCTGTATACCTTCTTTTCCAGTTGCATGTAAAAACAATTTTTAACATTTGTTTTTAAAACTTTGGGTTCCAAATTCATTCCCTTCCTCTCTGCCCACCAACCCTCTTTGAGAAGGCAAGCAACTCAATACAGGTTATACAAGTGTAGTCATGCAAAACACTTCCATAATGCCATGTTGTAAAAAACTAACTATATTTCCCTTCATCCTATCCTGCCCCTCATTTGTTCTATTCTCTCCTTTGATCCTGTCCCTCCTCAAAAGTGTTTGCTTCTGATTACCCCTCCCCCAATCTGCCCTCCCTTCTATCATTCCCCCCTCTCTTATCCCCCTCACCCCTATTTTCCTGTAGGGTAAAATAGATTTCCATACCCAATTGAGTGTGTATGTTATTCCTTCTTTAAGCTAAATCTGATGAGAGTAAGATTCATTCATTCCCTCTCACAATCCTCTCTCAGCTCTTAATTTTATTTTTTAGATATCATACCCTCATATTCAACTCACCCTGTGCCCTCTGTCTATATATTTTCCCTCCAACTACCCTAATACCGAGAAAGATCTCATGAGTCACAAGTATCATCTTTCCATGTAGGAATGTAAACAGTTCAACTTTAATAAGTTCCTTATGATTTCTCTTTCCTGTTTACCTTTTCATGCTTCTCTTGAGTCTTATATTTGAAAGTCAAATTTTCTATTCAGCTTTGGTCTGTTCATCAAGAATGCTTGAAAGTACTCTATTTCACTGAATGTCCATTTTTTCCCCTGAAGAATTATACTCAGTTTTGCTGGGTAGGTGATTCTTGGTTTTAATTCTAGCTCCTTTGACCTCCAGAATACCATATTCCAAGCCCTCTGGTCCCTTAATGTAGACACTGCAAAATCTTGTGTTATCCTGATTGTGTTTCCACAATACTTGAATTGTTTCTTTCTGGCTGCTTGCAGTATTTTCTCCTTGACCTGGGAACTCTGGAATTTGGCTATAATATTCCTAGGGGTTTTCCTTTGTGGATCTCTTTCAGGAGGTGATCAGTGGGTTCTTTCCATTTCTGTTTTACCCTCTGGTTCTAGAACATCATAGCAGTTTTCCTTGATAATTACTTGAAAGATGATGTCTAGGCTCTTTTTTTGATCATGGCTCTCAGGTAGTAAAATAATTTTAAAATTATCTCTCCTGGATCTATTCACCAGGTCAGTTGTTTTTCCAATAAGATATTTCACATTGTCTTCTATTTTTTTCATTCTTTTGGTTTTGTTTTATAGTTTCTTGATTTCTCATAAAGTCATTAGCTTCCATTTGCTCCATTCTAATTTTTAAGGAATCATTTTCTTCAGTGAGCTTTTGGACTTCCTTTTCCATTTGGCTAATTCTGCTTTTTAAGACATTCTTCTCCTCATTGGTGTTTTGGACCTCTTTTGCCATTTGGGTTAGGCTATTTTTTTAAGGTGTTATTTTCTTCAGTATTTTTTGGGGTCTCCTTTAGCAAGCTGTGACTAGTTTTTCATGATTTTCTTGCATCACTCTCATTTCTCTTCCCAGTTTTCCTTCTACTTCTCTTACTTGCTTCTCAAAATCCTTTTTTGAGCTCTTCCATGGCCTGGGACTGATTCCTATTTTTCTTGGAGGCTTTGGATATAGGAGCTTTGACTTTGTTGTCTTCTTCTGCTTCTCTATTTTGATCTTCTTTGTCACCAAAGTAAGATTCTATGGTCTGACTTTTTTGCACAGTTTGCTCATGATCCCAGCCAATTACTCAACTATTAAACTCTTTGTCAAGTAGGGATCTGCTTCCAGTGTGGAGAATGTACTGTCCCAAGCTTTAGGGGTTTTTTGCAGCTGTTTTCAGAGATACTTCTAGGGACCTATAAATTTTCAGTTCTTCCAAGTTGGTACGATCAGAGGCAAGGTGTCTACTCCTTTCCTGGCCTGTGCTCTAGTCCATGAGTGACCACAAGCAGCCTCTTCTGCTTTGGAACTGTGAGGAGGATTCCCTCTCTACTGCCACTATAAGCCTCACCATGCCAGCACTCCTCCTCACCCCAGGCCTACCACCCAGAGCTACAACTCACCTAGGTGACAATGACCTTTTCTTGTTTTTACTCCCTACTCTTTCATTCCCATCTACCTCAGCCCTTCTTGTCCTTATCCTGCTCTGCCCTCCCTTTCCAGTGTACTTTCTGGAACCTTCTATTGTAAGCACATTTCCCTTCATCTCCTGCTTTTCAATCTCCTGCATTCATGGGTACCTGATTCCCATCAGAAGGCATTGCATCATTGGCCACCTTCTTTAGCACTTGACGTACTTTCTTTTATGTTCCCCAACAAACTAGGCTAGGAGAAATGTGCAGTTTCTTTGAGGAAATTAGGAAATTAGTGCTAAAGTTGCTGATTTAAACTGTTAACTTTTGGTTCTGCATCTTGCAAAGAAACAGCAATTCTGGACACAAATGAGCCACTTAGGTTAGGTAAGCCCAAGAAAACCCTATCACAATGCCTCCTCAAACATCCTTGATTCCTTCTTTACAAGCCTCTTCAATTCCCAGGACCTGTACTTTCACTCCAACTCAGCCACACAAAGGAATGGTTATAGCCTTAATTTGATCTTTGGCCTCACTTCCATCATTTAAAACATTGAAATTTCTCTAACCACAATCTCTTCTCTCTCCTGTGTCACCCTTTCCCTAAACCAATCCTTGGTCTTTATTTCAACCTCCAGTAAATCCATTTCTCCCTGTTCTAGTCCATCATCTCTATTAGGGCCTTGATTATTTTTCCTTGCTACTTTGGCCCTATGGTTAACCAGTTCAATTATATATTGTCCTCTTCTCTCAAAGACCTAATCACTCACACCTCAATCCTGAGTTACCCCTACCATCCACCTTCTTGACTCCTACTCAAATGATGTTCAAGGAAGTCACACAGCTAAGACAACTTGGTCCACTAACTACTGCTACACAGAAATCTTATTTTTCCCTAATTGATTATCATACTTTCCCAAAGTGGCTATTACAAAACTTTTTTTCCTTCCTCAGGCCTTACATACCATTCCTCCCTAGAGAGAGGCCATCTGCCGTGAGATTCTTTTTCTTCCCTATTAAACACCTCACATTCCCTTGACATCATTTCCCATTTTTCCTTCTTTTGTTCTAGTCTCTGATAAAGAAGTGGACCTTTTTATCAACCGTGCTCCCCTCCCCCAATTTCATTCTTGCCCTTAATCCTATTCCCTCTAGTTTCCTCTGGAAGCTTGGCCCTTTGATTATCCCTCATGTCAACTCTAATCTCCAATTTTCCCTTCCCTGATACCTACAAACGTGGCTAGATCTCCCACATTCTTAAAAAAATCTTCAAATGACCTATCATCCCCTTAAGCTACTGCCCTATAGCTCTTCTCTTTCACAGCCAGATTCCTGGAAGAAGTTCTTTTTCATTCATCACTTCCACTTCCTTACCCCCAATTCACCTTGATCCTTTGCAATCTCACCATTCAACTGAAATTGATCTTTCCAAGGCTACCAATTATTTCTAAATTATTAAATCCAATGACCTTCTCTTAAGTATCATTCATTTTGATCCATCTGGAGCATCTGACACCTACTGGACACTTTCTCTTCTTGGTTACTACCTCCTACCTGGGTTTTCATGACACACATCTCTCCTGGTTCTACATCTCCTTGCTTGGCCACTCTTCAGTTTGCTTCTCTGATGCATTATCCATGTCCCATCCTATACTATAGCTGGGCTCTCTTCTATTCTTTCTGTGCTCTACTTTGGTTATCTAACCAACTACCATCATGCTTATGCAAAAGATCACCAGATCTAGGGGCAGCTAGGTGGCACAGTGGATAGAGCACTGGCTCTGGAGTCAGGAGGACCTGAGTTCAAATCTGGTCTCAGACACATAACACTTACTAGCTGTGTGACCCTCGTCAAGTCACTTAACCCCATTGCCTAGCAAAAACAAAAAACAAACAAAAAAAAAGATCACCAGATCTATATATCTAGCCTGAAGTTCTCTACTGAGTTCCTTTAAATTTTTGTACTGTGCTGAAAACACCTTTCTGCCAGGCCTATAGGACATTAATCTGTTGGTTTTTTAAAATTTTACT
Organism: Vombatus ursinus; assembly: GCF_900497805.2. NCBI lineage: Eukaryota > Metazoa > Chordata > Mammalia > Diprotodontia > Vombatidae > Vombatus > Vombatus ursinus. The sequence goes on from NW_020954590.1 coordinate 19,805,913, forward strand.
GCTTTGTGTTTATTTTGTTTTAAAATCAGTAAGTAATAAGCAAATTGCAGTGTAGAGGAAATTCTCTCACCTCAGAGTTTCCTGTGCCAATGAAATACTGGGTCTCATACCTATCCCTTCCCATTCCTAGGCAAATGGCTCCTAGACTTATATATCCAGCCTTGATTTCTCTTCTGAACAACCACCAGGTTTGGAACTTTCTTCACATATCCAATATGTATCCAATAAACATTTATAACACATTCAAAATAGAACTAACCATCTTTTCCCCTGAAGCCACATCTTCTAATTCCCTGTTTCTGTTCTAACCATTATCTTTCCAATAATCCAGGTTCACAACCCAGGAGTCATTCCCAATTCTCATCACCTTCTATATTCAATTAGTTTCCCAAATCTTGTCAGTTGTATCTCCACAACATATCTTTGCAATTACATGGCCTTAATTCTGGGCTTCAATACCTCTCACCTATGCTACTGCAAAAGTCACAACTGGCCATCCAACTTCTAGTCTCTTTCATGTCTAATCCATCTTCCAAAGAGCTGGCAAAATAATTCTCCTGAAGTACAGGTCTGTCTATATATTTTCCCACTCAAGAATTTCAAGGACTCCCTGTTGTCTTTAAGAAAGATACAAACTCCTATTTTATTTTAAAATCTTTTTAAAAATAAAAAAAACTTCTTAAAACTTTTAAAATCTTTTTTTGCTCTTTTAAAGAATCTTTTTAACTCTTCTAGAAATTCTTGCTGGGATTGTGTCCAATCTGTATTTTTTTCCCCTCTGAGGCTTTGCTTATAGATGTTTTCAAGTCACCATCTTCTTCTGTGTTTGGGTCTTGAGCTCCCCTGTCACCATAGTAGCTTTTGGTGGTCAGGTTCTTTTTTCGTGTGTGCTCATTTTCCCAGTATACTTGACTTTGGATGTTATGTTAGCACTGGGCTCTGTTCACCTCTGGGGGAGAGCTTCTTTTATGTGTTTCTGCTGCCCTCACAGCTCACTGTGGGGGCTTGTAAGTTTTCAGTGTTTCCAAAGTGGTGTGATCTGTGAAGAGGTCTGTTCACTGCTGTCATGCTCTACACTTTCCAAATTCCTGATTCAGTTTGGTCTGTTGGCTTGTGTGAGGTTGAGTTTCCATAGACTGCTGCTGGACTGGACACAGTTAGGTAGTTGTGAGGTTCTACATGTACAGAGAGACTGAACTGCTTGCTCCCTTGTAGTTTTGGTGTCCTGGTTTATTACACTGTAGGCTTATATGCACAGCTAAAGGCTAGAGCTGAGCCCCCTCTCTGTTCTTGGGCTCAGAGCCACACATCTGTTTTTGGAACTTGTTTCTTGCTCCATACACAGGAAGGGCCCCTTCTCCCTCATAACCGCTCGTCTCTGCACTAGAACTGTGACTTGGAAGTGAGTAACGGGCTGCCAGATGGCATCCATTCCTGCTCCCAGTACTAATGCAGCGGTCTCCTGCGATCTCTTTCTGTCTAGATGCTTAGTCCCATTACCATCCTGGGGTGCTGGGGTGCTAGGTTGCTCCTTGCGGATGCTGCCACTGGTTGCTGCAGTGCTGCTGAGCTAGGCTCCAGGTTACCACCCAGTGTCTGTACACCTCTCTATCTTCCTAAGGCGCTTTGGGTTATAAAAATAGCTCACACTGACTTTTTCTTGGCTTTCCTGATCAGAATTCAGTTTGGTGAGCTTTCTAGGTTGTTGTAGAGGAGGTTCTGGAGGAACTAAGGGGAAAATGCTATCCTCTCACTCTACCATCTTGACTCCAACCCCTAAGATACAAACTCCTTATCTTGGTAATTAAAGCCCTTCAAAATCTGGCTCCATCTTATCTTCATAGGCACATTTCATATTATTTTCCTTCATACACTATTGCAGCCAAAATGGTTTACTTGCTATTCCAAAAATCTGGCATTCTGTCTTCTATTTCCATCAACCAATCAATCAACAAACATTTTTTAAAGTGCCTACTACGTTCCAGGCACTGTACCGTGGGATAAAAAATACAAAAAAAAATGGGACAATTCTTACACTCAAGTTTACATTCTATTGGTGGAAAGAAGGCAATGTGTACATATATAATTATATACAGTATAAATACTGAATGAATACAATGTAGTTCGTAAGGAAGGTACTAACAACAGAGGCAGGGGCATCAGTTTAGGTTTGGTATAGGAGGTAGTACCTGATCTGCAGTTTGAAGGAAAAGGGATTCTGTAAGATTGGAGGTAAAAAGGTAACACAGACTTTCTCCCATGCTTGGAATGAACTTTTTTCTTACCCTCTACATCTTAGAATCCCTACCTTCCTTCAAGTCCAAGCTCACATACTTCCTAGGAGAAGCCCTTTCTGATCCTCTTAGTTGTCAGCTTTCTCTCCCTTCTTAAATGATCATGTATGTACAGATCTGTTCATATGTTGTTTTCCTTTCATAGAATCTAAGCTCCCTGAAGGCACGGACTGTTTAAAAAATACTATCTTTGAATCCTCAGCACCTAGTAGAGTGCCTTGCACAAAGCAGATGCTAAATAAATGCTTCTTGTTTTGAACTGGAATGGAAGCAAGCTTTGGAAGTAAGGCATTCCATTAATTGAAGACCTGGCATGGAATGATTATGAAACCCTTAGATACCACAATCTGACTCAGCCCAATAAATCAATGGCACCTGTTCTAATTTCATATCAAATCTCTAATCTCTAATTGTATATACATAATCAAGTCCGGATCTCAGAAAATATGCTAAGTATTTCAGCTCCTGCAAAATTTTGTGAAATTTTTTCCCTTATATTTTATTTCTCTCATACACTGTCAAACTGGCTGTCATCACTTAAGGAATTTTATGCAGGGCTGCCAGCAGGCTGTAAAGGCAGTACTATCTTTCATTCAGCACTACAAACATTATCTGGATTTGTCTATAGTTACTCCCTCACCAACATATGTTTACGTAATTTAAATGTACCTCCAAATTCCAAATGTTCTTAATCACTACAATCTACAGACAATTTATAGACAAGGATACAATTATCTATAAGGTCTTTTTTATCTATCTCATCTATCTATGAAGTCTTTATTTATAATATGCTAAAATGTTATGAAGATGGTTTAACAATTTAACAATTCCTGAATAAAACTGAAAAAAACTATTTCGCTTCCCTAACAACCTTCACGAACTGTTTTTCTTCTGCCAGTTCCTCTAGAGAGAGAGGAAATAATGTAGTTTCTCCTTAGTATTGGATTTGGAGTCAGGGAGACCTGGGTTCAAATTCTACCTCTGATACTTTACATCCAGGGCCATCTGACCTCTGAATCTCAATTTCCTCAACTGTAAAATGGTAATTAAGAATACCTGTGCTACCTACCTCATAGGGTTGTTGTTAGGCTCAAATGAGATAATGTATATAAAAGTGCTTTGCAAATATTAAAGGATAATGTAAACATAAATATTATTATTAGATGGAGTTAGGCAAAAAGAAGCTAGAATTTCTTGTCTCATTTAAAAAGACAGTCACCTACAGACTTGTGAAAAATACTGTTCAAGTAATTTGAAGATGCCCACAGAATATAATCACTACCATTTGTTTTGTAGATACCTGGCATTTCCAAGAAGTCACAAAATTCAACGAGTATGGTGAGTAGGATACCTTTGTGTATAATGCATGAGGAGAAGGAAAGCTTACTCCTCAGGTGAGAAGACCTCAGACTACAGATGTGCTAAGGTACAGCATATCCCTGGAGGAAAGGCTGCTAGGGGCCAAGCCAAGAATTTTCTAGTTGCCCCAAAGTAATCGTTTCTATCACTCAGTAACTTCTCTTCCTTTGAGAGAATGCTATTCATACGCTACTCGTATCTACCACCCAATAATCCTGGTAGTTGTCTACAGACCCTGAGGTGACTCTCCTTCCTTCCTCAACGAGTGTGATACCTGGCTTACACTTTTTCTCTCTTCTCTAACTCCTGCCCTCATATACTAGGGGACACTGACTCTTCCTCAAATTCCCTAACCACTTAGCTCCTCAAACTACCTCTTATGAGCTACTCCTTCACCACACCTCAGCTATACACAAGGATGGTAATACCCTTGATCTTGTCATCACTCACAAATGTACCACTTCCAAGTTGAAGAATTCTGAAATCCCCTTATCTGACCACAATCTATTGGTTTTTTATCTCTCTCTCTCTGTGTTCCCTTCCATAACCCTACTCTTTACCTGTACCATGACCTCTAATCTCTTGATCCCTCAATTCTCTCCTAGGCTATCTTCCCTGTATTAGCCACTTTCTCCTCTTCTCCCTATCTAGACTTGCTGAACCAATTCAACTCTACACCATCCTCTTCTCTTGAATCCCTAACTCCCAATTATGCCCAGCCAAGCCTTAGCCTTACATCACTCCCACCATTTATTGCCTTTGCACCTACACAAGTGCTCCTGAACACAGGTGGAGCAAAACATGCAACCATTCTGACTGGGTCCACTACAAATCTATGTTACACAACCTCAACTGGGCCCTTGTTGCTGTCAGGCAATCCTACTCTACCTCCCTAATCAACACACTACCCCACTCTCCAACAGCAGCTCTTTCAAACCTTTTCATCCCTCTTCAAACCTCCTATGGCTCCCCCTCCCCCCACTTGCTCATTTGAGAACCTTGCCTCATATTTTACAGAAAAAATTAAGGCCATCCATCATGAACTTTCTCTTCTCCCCTCCTCCTCATCTATCACTCAGGTGCCTTCTACTTTCTCCTCCTTCACCCTTGTTTTGATGAAATGACTTTACTCTTTACTAAGGCTAACTTCTCTACTTGTTAAAGTGATCTCACGCCATCTTGTCTTCTCCAAAGACTGCCTCCACTCTCATCTCCATTATTTCACTTATTTTCATTCTCTCTGTTTACTGACTCATTTCCTACTGGTACAAACATGCCTATGTCTCCTCTATTTTGAAAAAAACTCACTTAATCCTTCCATCTATAACTATCATCTTTTATCTCCTCTGCTTTTTGCAGTTAAACTCCTCAAAAAGGCCTTCTTCAATAGCTGCCTCCACTTTCTTTCCTCTCATTCTTTTTAACCCCTTACAATCCCACTTATCATTCCTCTGAAAATGCTTTCTCCAGAGTTACTAATGGTCTCTTAGTTGCCAAATCCAAATGCTTTTTCTTTATCCTCATTCTCCTTGACCTCTTGGCAGTCTTTGACATTGTTGATCACTTTCTCTTCTTTGATGCTCTTCTCCCTAGGTTTTCAGGATACCACTCTCTCCTATGTTTTCTTTCTACCTATCTGACTGTTCCTTCTCTGTCTCCTTTGCTGGATCCCCCTCCAGATCATGGCCTCTAAACATAAGTGTCCCACAGGGTTCTACCCTGGGCTCTCTTCTTTTCTCCCTCTATACTTTTCCACCTGGTGATCTCATCAACTCCCATGGATTTAATTACTATCTCTATGCTGATAATTCTCAAAACTATCTTTCCTGCCCAATACTCAATAAACTCCAGTTTATTGCCTCCAGGAGCAAATACAAAGTAACATTCGGCATTCAAAACCCTTCATAACCTAGACCCCTCCTACCTTTCCAGTCTTCTTATACCTTAATCCCCAACACATACTCTTTGATCCAGTGACATTGGTTTCCTAGCCATTCCATGAACAAGATACTCCATCTCTCAGCCCCTGGCATTTTCTCTGGCCATCCTCCATTCCTGAAATACCTTCTCTCCTCAGTTCCAACTACTGAGATCCCAGCCTTCCTTTAAGTCCCAACTAAAATCCCACCTTCTTCAGGAAGTCTTCCCTAACCCCTCTTAATTCCTCTTTTGTTTCCTATTTATCCTGTATATAGCTTGTTTTGTATATATTTGTTTGCATGTTGTCTCTCCAATTAGATTATAAGCTCCTTGAAGGCAAGGACTATCTTTTTGCCTCTTTTTGTATCTCCAGCACTTAACACAGTGCCTGGCACATTCTAGGCACTCAAATGCTTATTGATTGATCAAGGAACAAGGGAAAGTATCTTTCTCTAGCTTTAGTTGCAATGAGAAACCTTTGTACCAATACACAGTAAACACTGCATTTAGGTGATTTGGGAGATGCTAACCTTTTGGCAGCCCAGTTCCAGAAGCATTAGTGTGCTCCCTCTTATGCATATGTAAGCGATATTACATGACTGCTCCCTCTGCCACTTGTCATAGTTTCAGCTACTGAGTCAGAATATCCCTCAATTCATCACCTACTGCCTCCCTGGAAGTGAACTCAGAAGTTAAGAAGTTCTATGGAAAAACATTTGTTTATTCTGTTCCACCACAGAGAAATGTCCAAGATAAATGATCTATATAGAGATGCCCTATATAATAAATGATCTATATAGAGATAACCACATTAAATTTAAGGAAGAGTCAACCACAGACTGATGTCAATATAAAAATATTGTAGCTAAAAAGAGCAACATAGGATAAAGGGGCCTTTCAAGCAAAACCTAAAATATAGCAGCAAATAAAAATGTTTTAGTATCTACCTCCTAACCTGTAGAAAAGTGAATATTATTCTCATTTTTTTCATCACCTGCCCCAAAAAACTGGTACCTGTCAGAGGCCAGTTGTTTTTTTCACATCTGTTTAATAATACTAAAAATTTCATCAATACACTACACAGTTTGAAAAAAAGCTACTATTTCTCATGGGAAAACAAATATAGTAGGAGTAGTAACTACTAGGGTCCCTCCCAGAGAGGCTATGCTAATTTTTCCTAAGGCCCTGCAGGGTGAGCTTTTCCTAAGGACCAACTCCAATTAGGCCAGGCTAGGTTTTCCTCAACTTCCTTGAGAATTAATTGGTTTATGGGGCCAAGAGTTGATTACCCACACAGCTCTTTGGCAACCTAAATACAAACCAAAGAACACAAAGAGTTAGGAGCTTCTTCAAGCTTGAAATCATTCCAACATGGACAACACTGGGGCACGGATGCTACACTCAACTGAATTAATGTTGTATCATTGCGGAATATATTTTCCATGCCATGGTTAGGTAAACCTTCTTTTCTTAACTGCTAAATGGTCTACGAGTTTCTCATTCAATTCCAGTCTTGAGCTTGAACTACCAGATTAGCCCAGGTCAGGTTTGGCCAGTGACATTTGACATTAGTTAAGAGGATTAGATTAGAATGACTTGGTGAAAGTTGAAGAAGATGAATTTAGAGGAAGAAGGGAAATTCCAGGTGGGCAAAGACCCTGATGCAGAAGCCCCACACCCTGTGGTCAAGTTGTTTCTGTTGGTCATTCTGGCCATATACTAAGAGGAGGCCCCCAGTGATACAAAGATATGAAATACCAAACTGTCTATGAGTATTCAGCAATTAGAAAATGAATGTGAATGTACTCTATATATAAGAACTGGATTGTAAAGATGATGAATGTTGTAAATTGTTCTCTGAAACTTTTGTATTTGGGGGTGATAATGATCTCCAAATCCACCAGTTGTGGTTAGCTTAGACCCTCCATATTTTGGGACTGCTAGAGGAGAGGGGTACAATGGTTCAGTACTCTGGCCACATTGCAGTGAAAAAGTAGAGATATAAATGGCAGTGCTGGAGCCTAGAACAGGAAGGTAGCACTCTGGTGCTGGGATAGGAGGATAGCTTTCTGGCCTGGAAGAGGAGAATGTTTCCCCTACTTCCCCCCTACCTCAAAAAGGGGACAGTGCTTAGCCCTGGGTGGCAGTAAGGTATTCCTGAGTACAGTATTCAGGTTTGAGAACAGAAGTGCAGTTGCAGCATTAGTGGACCCTAGCTAGCATGGGGATCATTGCTACACAAGCAAAGAAGTGTGCAGCAGTTTAGGTGCTAAGCACAGCAGGCAGTGGTGTGAGCCACAGCAGATAACAGAATGGGCCCTAGTGGCAGTGGAGAAGGTAGTGTCTTGACCATTCTTGGCAGTGATGAGAGCCCCAGCAGGGTGAGGATTGGTATAAGTAGCAGCAGGCAGTCCCAAAGTAACTCTGCTGTAACCTGGAACTTGATTTCTAGAGAAAGGAGGAAAGTGAAATTGTCTATCTACCCTTTGTAGAAGAAAGTAAGCAGTCCTTAACAGAGGCCCCGAAGGGGGACAATCCTCTATAAAAAGGTATTACTTCCATAGGATTCCCAGGGAGGTAGAGGTCCTATCCGATGGACTGGGGAACACTGAGTTGGTGGTGCTACAGGCCCATATTTGCTATTGACCTTGAAATCTGAACAGGCTTCATGCAAGAGAGTAAGGATCTCTCAGCTACCTTTCTTCAGATGACTCTAACCTGTGATGTGGAATGGTGATGTTCCTTGTAGTGTCATCATACGAACTATGGCCTGAGATGTTTCTGATCCTCATTACTGCATTACATCAGGAGAGCCACTGTGAACTGCAAAGACTGGGCATCATCGACCACATGACCAGATTATTAAGATATGGGATTCAGTTCTTCTGAAGGTGGGAGGTGAAGTCTAGGATTTCAGTTCTTCATTCTCCTCTATATTAGGTCTCCCCTTCAAGTTCACTGTTTCTTTGTTTGTTTTGGTTATCTTTTTGTTTTTGTTTTCCTCCTCCAGTGCTGCCTATAAAAGGCTTTCCATATCTCCAGGGTGGAATTGTCCCATAATGGTATTAAGGCTTTTTCAATGACAGAAGATCCTCTAGTACAGAGGTGTCAAACTTGCAATCTGCAAAACTCCTGAGTGTGACCCAAATCAGATTAAAATGTAATTGGAAAATGTTTGACAAAAAAAATCCAAAACAATATCACATCAATAATGCTAATTTGTGGCTTTCTAAGTCAATATGTGTCCTGTGGGAATCTGTTTCTATTTAAGTTTGAAACCATTTGGATCTTGCCACCAAGGGGTGAGGTATGGTAGGATCAATATTTACTGAAATATCTCTGCCATGTAAGATAGGCTAGTTTTTCCCAAGGCCCTACTCCATGTGGGTTAAGATAGTTTTTCTTTAAATGAAACTATCCTTGAGACTTAATTAGTCTAGCAGGTTAATGCTCAAAGCATTGAAATAACTTCTTGATGGCCTAAATACTGAAGCCAACACAGGAAAAATCAGGAGCTTCTCCTCAGGCATGACTAGCACAACAGCATGGTGAGCACAGACCCAGGGAAACTGTACAGATGAATCAATGTTATATCTTTGCTGAATATATCTTCTATGCTATGGTTAAGTAAACCTCCTTTTGTTAACTGTTAGATGGTATACAAGTATCTCATTTCATTTAATTTCATTCTAATCATAAATTTGAACCTCTAAGAGAACTAGAAAGAATCAGGTCTGGCCTATAGTAGTATATCAATTAATATTAAAATTTCTAAATGTGGAACTTGATGAAGTAGCACATCTAAAATGTGGTACACAGAAAAGAGAGTAGAGCAATAAAGTTTGAATGCTAGTTTACTCCTACTGTCTACAACTCACCATGCTTGATGTAGATATTTTGCAGTAATAAATGTAAACTAATCTCTGGGAGGCGTGGGAAGGAGGTAAATCTGGGCTCTCTAATGAGGAACATCCTGAATGATAATTCAACCCAAATTGTGCAACTTCCCACACAATGTGGATTAGAGCATTTCAAAGCTACATTAACCCAAGTAAGTATACAAAACCTTTCATAAGTCTTTGGCTATAAACAAATAGAAGTCTAAATTATTTCTTTTCCAAGGGCAGAAAATGTTTTCCTAGCAAATCAAAACAAACTCTTACCCAGAATCCTTTTGCACATTACCACAGCTTACCAAGTGGATTTTTTTAAACTTAACATTACAACAATTTAAGTGCTCTGTGGTGATGAGAAGCTATAAGCAAAGCAATAAACGTAGCTTTCAAAAAAGCAACTTTCTTCTGTTTCATTTGTAAAAAGAAAAACTGACGTCACATTTGAACATTTAGAAATCAAAATGAATTGAGTGACAGACATTTCCTCTTCTTCACTGGTGTCTTTTCAACTCCCTACTTTATCCTTTTTTTTTTTTCTTCCTTCAAGGAGAGCATCTGCATAGATACATGGAAATACTTTTGTCCCCCAAAGATTTTATAACAGTTTTGTGAGTAAAGTCCCACAGGTCCCAGAACAGATGTTTTTACGCACTTCATGTTAGTATCACTTGTTTTCTGTGTAGTTATAGCAATGCCAGAAGCACGATGCCAACAGGACGCACTCCACTGCTATTTGTTTGTCTTGGCTGTTATTTCCTTTATAAGTATGTGTGTGTCTCATCTGTGTGGAGGTGAGTGTTTCCAGTCATTTCTGTAATTTCTAACTTTCCTCCTGTCACTTAACAATTAGTAAATACTGCTGAAACCTGTGAATATTCTTCCTGCTTCCTTCTACAGGGATTAAATGTTTTGTAATGACAATTCAGCAGCATTAGGTCATTCTCAGAGAGACAACAGCAGTCTTGATTACCAAAAAGTGAATCTTAACTCATGTAGCTTATGATTCAAAGTTTTCAGTGTAGCCTTTGACCACCATGACCATCAGATATTTTTCCTTTTTTATATGTTAGTGTTTCCTATTAAACTCCAAAATGTTGCCCAAAAGATGCATTAACTTCCCATTAATCATAATGTCAATGTCAAAATTTGGCCCCAGACTTTCCAAAGTGCTAATGTTGTATGTGTTTGTGGTTTTAATTTTTTTATTGTTATCTTTTGTTTTTGTATCACCTTCATTTCCAAATATATAACTCTCCTCTCCCCTGCCCTCCCCAGACAACTACTCCTTGTAACAAAGGACAAAAAAGATAGAAAAAAATTCAGTTTAGCAAAACTAATCAATATGTTAACCAAGTCTGACTATATATAATATTCCACACCCATAGTCCTTTACCTCTACAAAGAGGGGAGGGAGGTACATTTTCTCATCTCTTCTTCAGGACCAACCTTGGTTATTAAAATTCAATCAATAAATCAAAGAGCATTTATTGAGTGCCTACTATGTGCCAGACATTGGCTAGGTACAGAAGATACAAAGACAAAAATGAAACAATCACTGCTCTTAAGTTGCTAATATTCTTTTGGGGGATTTGTTTTGTTTTGTTTTTCTTCTAAAATGTTTAAGTTGGATAACCAAAGGTAGGAAAAATTGTTTGATTTATTTCAGAGGACATACAAGTACTCTCTCTCTCTCCACACACACACACACACACACACACACACACACACACACACAAACATATGTAACTATATTATGTCTTGGGTTAATGAAATCAGTCTTATTATTCACTCTTTTAAGAAGAAAATAATGACTGATTTCTAATTAAAATGGCTACATTTTCAAGTAAGAATCAAGGAGGATTATTTTAACACCTATCTAGTCTCTATATTATTAGAAATCAGACTGTCTAGAAAAATTAGATAGCTCGTTATAGAGTTTGTAGACTTGATTCTCAAAGTATGCTTATTACTATTTATCCAAATTATTAATTTTCATATTTCTAAATTTCTCTAATTCATTTTTGTAAGATTATTTGCTATGTTGAACCTGACTGTGATAAATAATGCTATTAGCTCCAGTTGAATTATTTCTTAATTATTTTAATATACCCACATTAAGTCAATTATATTCTGTGCAAAATAATACTATGATTAAAATTAAGGAAGGCTATATTTCAATAGAGTTGTTATCTTATCAGTCTGAGTACTCAGAGGCACATAGGATCCCAGAGCTGGAATAGATCTCATAGGCCATATAGTCCAACCCTTTTATTTTACAGATGAAGAAATTGAGGCCCAAGAGGATTAAACTACTTGTCTAAAGTCACACACATCAGAGCTGGGGGATTTGAACTCAGGCCCTTTGACTCTAGGCCAGGGATCTTTCCACTGTACTTTGCTTTCTCTGCCTTCTTATCCACATCTTTCTGTATGTACTCCATTGAAGATTGTACTACAACGTGCTGGAGGCTTTCTTCTGATTTTCCAAAAAAAGGAAGAGAGGCTAATATGTCATTAAAGTAAAGCTCTTAGAGACTTGAAGTTTTTAGACATGGTTCAGGTTTTCCATGTATAACAGAATTCTATTAGCTTAGTTAATTGGTATTTGTGCCCATCCAAAATGGAATACTGATTGCACAGAGATGTGTATTTGCTATTCAGAGGCAACGGTGATGGTTACTATTTGAGAGAGAAAGAGAGAGAGAGGGAGGGAGGGAGGGAGGCAGGAAGGGAGGGGAGATAGAGAGAGATAGATATATAGATAGATAGAGAGAGATAGATATATAGAGAGATTGAGAATACGTTGCTACTTATCTAAGCGTAGAATTCAGAGTATAGAATTCTAAGCACAGAACCAAATTGGGCACATAAGCTAAGGAAATCCACAAACATTTCTAACTCTATCAGTCCTTTCATGCCAGGTAATTTATGCAGACACTAGCTTTGAAAGCAACAAAGAGTTGAATGTTAAGTAAGGATAATCAGTGTTTGAAGGATTTTTCTTACACATTAAGAACATTTATCCACAGTTCCGTCTTCTTCCAAATGTTTCTCTTTTCTTTTACTTCATCATAAATTTCAACTGAAACCACTCTCTTCCGTTACCAATGATCTCTTAATTGTCAAATCAAATGGCTTCTTCTCAGTCTTTATCCTTCTGGACTTCTCTGCTGCTTCTGTTACCACAGTTCATCCTCATCTCCTTGATTCTCTTTTCTCTCCATGTTTGTTTATTTTTGTTTTTGTTTGTTTGTTTCTTTTTTTTTTTACACTGCTCTCTCCTGGTTCTCCTCCTTCCTATCCAACCACTGTTTCTCAGCCTCCTTTGCTAATTTTTTTGGGTCTGGGTCACACCCACTAACTGTGGGTGTTCTTCAGATCTACTCTGGGTCCTTGTCTTTTCTCCTATACTATTTGACTTGGTGACATCAGCAACTCCCATGGATTCAATCACATCTCTACGCTGATGATTCTCAAATCTTCTTATCCAGCTCTAACCTCTCTGCTGACATCCAGTTTTGTAGTTCCAGCTGTCAATTGGACATCTAGAACTGGATTTCCTATAGACATCTTAAACTCAATATGTCCAAAACAGAACTCCTTACCTTTTCCCTCAAACCACCCCTTCTTCATAACTTTCCTATCTCTGATGGGAATACCACCAACCTCCCAGTCACTCAGGCTTGCAACCAAGGTGTCATCTTTTACCTTTCACTCTCTCTCATCCCCATATACAATCGGTTGCTAAGTGCTGGTGATTCTACCTTTGCAACATCTCTCATATTTGTTCATTTTTTGACTCTGATAGTGCCAGTACCCTGGTGAAGGCCCTTATCACCTCATGTCTGGACTTTTGTAAATAGCTTGCTGGCTGGTCTCTCTGCTACAAATCTCTCCCCACTCCTGTTTATCTTCCATTCAACTCTCAAAGTGATCTTTCTAAAGTATAGGGCCGACCATGTCACCTCTCTACTCAAAAAACTTTAGTGACTTCCTATCACTTCCATGAGCATATATAAAATTCTCTGGTTTGCAAAGCCACTCATGATCTACTCCTTCATCCACCTTTCCAGGCTTCTTACACCTCACACCTTTTGCAGTTCTGAGATGCTGGCCTCTTTGCTGTTCCTCACATAAGACCAGACATTTTCACTGTCTGTTCCCCATCCTAGAATGCTCTCCTTCCTCATCCACGCCTCTTGGCTGCCCTGGCTTACCTTCAAGTACCATCTAAAAATTCATTCTCTACAAGAAACTTTTTGTGATTCCTCTTAGTACTAGTGACTTCCTTCTCTTTATTGTCTCCAATTAATCTCTTAAATACCTTATTTATACAGAGTTGTTTGCCTGTGGTCTCCCCCATTAGACTGAGAGCTCCTGGAGATAGTAGGTACTTAATAAATGTTTATTGAGTGAATAATTGACCCTTCAGTTGCTCCTGAATAAATTCTGAACCCCTTGGTCTGGATTTCTAGGTCATTCACAAAGATACCCTTACAATTTTTAAAAAATGTTTTATTGATGCTTTCTTTTATATTATAATCATTTCCTTATAATACCTCTCACTGAAACATCCTCACTTAGAGTATTTCAAGATCAGGGACCATGTGGCATACTTCTTCATATCTTCCATTATTCCTAACAAAGTCTACATTTTGTTAATACTGATTTTTTCTAGTTATTTTTGGTAATTCCAAATCCTCATTCAAAAGAACACACAATTAAGTGATGTTAAAAAATCCAACACATAAATTATCTGATCCTTTACCTACACAGACTAATAATAATAAATGAAAAGTATTTTTTTTTTCAAAAAGCTGGGACAATTTACATTTTGTCCTGTGCAGTTTCCATTTATGATTTCTTAAAATATAGCTCTGAAAAAAACAGGTTTTAAAAAAGCCTATTATGTTTCAAATGGAGCTACTTAACAAGTCTTTAAACACAAATCACTCAGGCTTTCATTATGGTCAATAATAGCCCAAGCCTTTGTGGCTCATGGTTTCAGTTTTGATGGATTAGAATGAGTGTAAACAGCAATTGTTTCCTGTTCAGGCCAGAAACTTTGGGGGTTTCCCCTCCCAGACTGATATTTTTGTGATGGCAAATTAGGCCATCTTTTGCCTCCATTATATTATAAGACCTATATCTTAGTCATTGAATGGGCAAACAAACTAAGACCTGGGAAAAACCTTAATTTAGAAAGGCCAAGGTTACCCATTGTATCCCAGGCCATCACCAGTCACCTTGACTTTTGTCTTACCACTGGATTTTGATGACACTGGAGGAAAGAGTGAGGCTGATGACTTTGCGTAGCTCTACTTCTCTTAAGTCCAATTCAAGCACAAGTCAAAACATCAACTTTGTGATACTGTTGGTTCTCTTCGAGAATGAAGGACGAGCAACTCCAACACAGACTACCACCCAGTTTGCTTCTGGAATCCTTTGTTCTTTGCCCTCTCTTTTTTGTCACTATCTATATATTCTCCCTTAACTCTAGGGTCTTCCTTCTGTTGATTATTTCCCACTTATCTTGTATATATAGCTTTCTGGTAAATAGTTGTTGTTTGCATATTGTCTCCTTCATTAGACCATGAGCTCCTTGAGAGCAGGGATTGTATTTTGTCATTTTTTGTATCCCAAGCCTAGAGCCTGGCAAATAGTAGGTACTATAAATGTTTACTGACTGACTGACATACCTACATCATTTTCCATAAATTTAATTCTACATCTCATTCAAGGGTAATCTGTATCCTCTAACCTGAACAACCTCAGGTTGTAATCAAATGGCCATTGCTATTTTTGGTTCCTCTATTTTTTTTTCTTCCATAATTTGCCAATATCCTACTCTAATGACTCATTGTGGTGTTGAAGTGATCCTAAGTTCCTGAAGGCTAAGCCAGTAGATTGAAAATTCCGGAAGTTTCTGCCATGATGAGAACATTTTTTAAAAAGAACCTGGCAAAAGAATGTGCTTTCTGGACCCAGATCAGTATAGCAAAGCATGGGCAAGTGCATCACCAGAAAGTTGGCTGCTGGTGACGAATATTTTCGATGTGTCAATCAATGAAAAAGATAAAAATGCAAAATGGCCCTTGGTTCTTTAATTTCTCATCTCTCCCACTTCTGCAGACAGTGGAGAACAAATAGAAAAGGGGACATAGACCTTTAAGTATTATACAGTTCATAGGCTGTCACCCACTCAAAGGCAACAAAAACCAAAATATCATGGGAAGATATCCTATCTCTCATCTCTGTGCTTTTGTATTGACTATTCTCTAAGCCTGGAATACCCTCTGCCTCCTCCTTTCTGCCTTTTAGAATCCCTAGCTTCCTTTAAAATTGAGCTTGAGTGCCATCTCATATAAGAAGCCTTCCCCAATCCTTCCAGTTGCTAGTGCCCCACCTTCTGAAATTACTTTGTATATATTATTAATGTGCATTTCTGTGTACATTTTGTTTCCCTCACTAGAATGCAAGTTTCACGAGGAAGGACCTATTTCATCTTTCTCAATATCTCTAGCATCTAGCACAGTGACTGACACACAGAAAACACTTATTAAAACCTTGTTTAACGAATGAGACAACTGATCATCTTATCTTGCAATATTCAAAATGAAAATAAGTGAACAACACCATTATGATAACTTCAATTTTGTTCCAAAACGTTGTACAAGATTAAGAAGTATAAAAATTCTATGAAGAATCTGGCAAAATCCTCTAGTCTTAAGTCAATATATATATATGTGAAGAGGGGCACATGGAAACAGGATGAAAACTGTATGGGAAAATGTGGTTTGGCACAAACGCCTATAGATTACTCACAGGCCTTACACCTGTACTTTATGAATATCGTACATATAACAAGGACTGGAAGACATTAGATGTGATGGAACTGAACATGAAACTGACTATTAAGACAGAAGACAACTTGTAATTCACATAGCAGTCATTTCAAAATCTGCCTACTTGCAGTCAGATCATGGATTGATTAGAGCAAAAGTTAAAGTAGAAACCAATTTTGAAGGATGGAGATAAGAAAATAATGGATGCAATAACAGTAGATCCTATTCAATCTTCTTAAACAAGCTTTTGACATTAAAAGATAGGGAAATGATAAAAACCAAAGTAATTAATTTTATCTCCATTTTATAAAAAGATAAATTTCTTAAATAACAAGTAAAACGGCTGCTACAACAAGGAGGACATAATCACCTAGAATCCCCCTTGGTCAAACAACATTTGATCTCCTGCCCAAGCAAAAAGAGAGATGCCTATCATGGAACCTGAATTTTAATTAATGTATCCTTAATTTTAAAAATACACATAAAACAGGTATCAGGGAAATATACAATATCTTTCTATAAATGACTCCAAATTTATTAAAGCATGGAAGTATAAACACTTATACTTGATAAAAGAACTTTCCACATGTGAAACTGTTCCATAAGGGAATTCTCAAATATTCTGAACTTATTTTATATAAATTTTAAGTTCAGTTGAAACTATATTAAAATTAGACTTTTTATTTCAATTATCTAGAAAGCCTAAGTTTTAAAATCTGACATAGTCACAAATTTAACTTTAAAGTTCAAGACCTAAATTATGACTTCTTTTGTACTTCACTCAGTTAAATCTCAGGAGAAAAGCACACAGAAATAATGTCATATTTCAGTTTGGAAATTTTTAGGGATTATAAATAATTTTTCACCAGTTGAGAAACTATTCCACTTTTAGTCTCTGTGGTACATCTCCCCAGAGACCTCCTTTGGTACAGAAGTATATTGATTGCAACTAGACTATCATAAGCATATACCTTTTACTTTCATGCAAATGAGTATGGGAAGAATGGTTCTTTTACCTTTAGGACACATCTATGGTTTTCTCCAAAGTTGTGCCAAAAAATGGCTCTTTCTCAACCAGATTGTCCCATACCAATTGAGATACAAAGCAAAGTTCTTTCTAATTGTTTGGCAGCACGTGGAGATACTGGGCCATAAGAATTTATATGAGCAGTGATGAAACCCTACTGCATTTTAAGACACAGGAATAAATGATAATCCATGATGCATAATGAATATAAAACAAAGTAGAAAAGTCCATTTTTATGCCTAAAAGCATAATGCCTTAAAATAAATTATTTTAGAAAAACTATCCCTCCTCTGAACTAAGTAGCTGGCATTGATATGGCATTTATGTTGATGTGCAAATCTTAAAGTTTACAAAGCATTTTGTAAGCATTATCTCATTAGAACTTCACAACAACCTTGTGAAAGAGGTACTATCCCCATTTTACAGATGATAAAACTGAGAAGTTACGTGGTTTACCCATAGTCATGCAGGCAATAAGAAGCAGCATTCAGATCCAGGCTTTCCTGACTCCAAATGCAGCAATCTATTCACTTTGCTTCTACTCCTACCTAACTAGCACTTTGCTCCTCTCTTATTATTATCCTCATTTTACAGAAATCAAGGCTAGAAATATAGATATGAGAATCATCAGCATTAAACCCACATAAGCAGATGAGATCACTCAGAAAGAATTTATTGAGAAGAGAGAAGAGAGCCTATGCTAGGGATGTCAGAGTCCACTAACAGAGGAACGTTATGGATAATGACCTAGTAAAGGAGACTAAGAAAGATTGTCAGTAGGAGAAGCAAGAAAAATTGTGTCATGAAAACCCAGAGAAGAGAGATTATTCAGGAGGAGACTGTGGCTAATAGTGTCAAGTGCTGCAGAGAGGTCAAGAAGGATGAGGAGTGAGAAAAGATAATCAGATTTTGCAATTAAGAGACTATTAGGGACTTTGAAATTGGCAGTTTTGGTTGAGTGACGACATAGGAAGCCAGACCATAGAATATTTAGAAGACAGGTAGTTAAGACAATTAGCATAGGTAGTTTTTTCAAGGAGTTTGGCTGAGAAAGAGAGAGCTTGAAGGGGATTGTAGTTTAATGAGAATTTGTTAAGGAGACTTGGGCATGTTTAAATGCAGTTAGGAGGAAACCAGAAAGAGAAAGCTTGAATATCAGAGACAGAGATGATACGATAATAAGGGTGATCTTGGGGAAGACAGGAAGGTATACAATGAAATATGGACAGAGGTTGCCCTTGGCAAACAAAAGAGCTACCTGTTGAGACTGGAGTAAAGGGGGAGAGATAAGATGATAATGTCCAAGTATTATGAGACAAAGAAAAGGGTAAAAGAAGAAACTCAAGAAGACAGGCCCCTATTTTCTCGATAAAGTATGAGGCAAGGTCTTCAGTTGTGATAGTGGGGGCAGGGGATGGTGAGGGTGGGGGCAAGCAAGATGAGAAGGTAAAGAACAACAGTTTTGGAGAGTATGATTTAGAATCAATTAGGGAGGAGCAGCAAGGATACAGTATCATTGTGGACATTCCTGTCTTTGGAAGTTCAAAACCTCAAACAGTCCAGAATAATTTTCACTAACTGCTAGTAGCAATAGGTAGTAAAGAGAAATAAATATGAAAGTATTTATGTAGTGCTTTAAAGTCTGTAAAGTACTTTACACATGCTATCTCATGTGATCCTCACAACAACTCTGTAAGGAAGTGCCCTTATTATTCCCATTTTATACATGAGGAAACTGAGGCTGAGAGAGGTCAAGTGATTCACCCAGGGTCACATAGCTAGTAATCTGTCTGAAGGCAGGATTTGAACTTGTCTTCCTGATATGAAGTTCAGTGTGCTATCCATTGTGTCACCTATCCACCTTCATATAGAGGTCCTATAGGAGTGACCCAGGGTTCTTGAAGGCTCTACTACCAATGTAGTAGATCCTACCAAGATTGAACGGCTTTGAATATTGGCCCAGGGACAGGCTCAACCTCTAATTCTGCAGAGAACCACTTTTTTCTTCTACTTTTTCTTCTTTTTTTTTTTCTTTCAAGAAAGACTCCCAAAATACAGGCCTTTATGTTTCCTTTTTTTTAAAAAAATTTATTTCAAGGACTAGCCTTACTGATTATAAGTCAACATCTGCTTCCCTTTTTTCTCTCAAAGGAATTTCCAGGTGGACACAGGGTCAAAAGGATTGATTAGTTATTAACTGTCAGGAGGATGGGCAGCAGACTTCCTTCTTGGAGTATGCCAGGTATATTTTTAAGTAGACTAAGATATGATATTTTGTATCAGACGAGTAGGTTTTCACATCGGGTCTTACACTGATGAAATAACAGGTCTAGACGAGAAAAAAGCAACTAGATGAGGTTTCTTGTAGCAAAGTTCTAGGCAGCACACTTTGCATATGCTTTGTCCATCCTTTTAAAAATATGTGCACTTATGCTAGGGACCTTTCTGGCACAACACTGATTTCCTGGACCTAGAGAAAAATAAAGCAATTCTTAAGTCCTTCATTGCTCTCCTAGCCATGCTTCTGATTTTCTGCACTTCATCACCTTCCTTTCATTTCCTTTTTATGTGTTGTCTTCGCTCATTTGAAAGTAAGTGCATTGAGGGGCAGGGACTGTCTTTCTTTTTGCTTGTATTTGTATCACCAATGCCTAGCACGATGCCTGGCACACAGTAAGCACATAATCAATGCTTACTGACTTGAATAGGTATAATGTCCATGACATTAGATAATCATCTTAAAATCTGGCACAAACTTCATGTCTACCTCTTTGAAATAAAAAATCTGATTCAGCTCTACACAATCATCCACTTAGAAAGAACTGTTTGCTATCAGTGCATCAATACAGACTCATCTGATGTGCTTTTGTCCTGTCTACCTTGTCCACATTCGGGTGCCCGCCAAGTATGGGCTAGAATAGAGGTCAGAACA
Source organism: Vombatus ursinus (assembly GCF_900497805.2). Classification (NCBI taxonomy): domain Eukaryota; kingdom Metazoa; phylum Chordata; class Mammalia; order Diprotodontia; family Vombatidae; genus Vombatus; species Vombatus ursinus. Next base: position 19,826,186 of record NW_020954590.1, read on the forward strand.
GAAGATGTATAAATCCTTGGCATGTCTAGTTCTGCCACCCAGTGACGGACAGAGCAGGGCAGAGGGGAAGGAACAAGGAACTTTTATGGATAGGTTTCTTTAGGGAAAGGTACTCAAGGACTGAGGTTTCATATCTCTTCCCTAGTATCAGTCCTACAACATCAAACAACTCTTGCTTGGGTTTATGGTGGACCCTGAAACACAACTTCTTCCTAAGCCATGTGCAGAGAGTGAATGAATCCCACCAGGGTATGGCCTAAGAAAAATGTGAAGTGTTAGTCTTCAGTACTTCCTTTTCTCTTGCCCTTTCTGGCTGTCTATGTATGTGGTTGATAGTTTCAGAATTTGCTTGATTCTTTCCCAAGTTAGGGAGTGGCAGATTGCTGTAATTATATGCATGTTTACATACCCTAGCCTGGAGGTTATATGTAACTGTGCCAGACAGGCTTTAGGGGGATCTTACCTGGGGTATATCAAAGGTGGCATGGGAAAAAAAAAACAGTGTTCACATCCAAGTAAGCATAAGTTTTTCCCACCAAGGATTAGTTCCATTGAAAAGGAGAATGCTGAAAAAGTGTGAGGAAAGAGTCATTGAAAGGTTGTTTGCTATTTAAAGCCAACCAAGAAATAGTTGAAGCATGCTAAAGTAAAGTCCTGGAGTTCATGTACAAATCCCTCATCAACCTACCATATTCCAGGCCTCTATCAGAAATTGCCTCCTTTAATGCCATTCTTCTCAGATGTATGACAGAGGCAGGGTGTGGCCAAGGTTGTCTCTCCTCACCTCTGACCCTATCCCATTAGCACATTATCAAAGGATAATTCATGAGATTACCTACAGATACATTGTAAGTCAGAGAACACAGGACCTAGAGCAGATAGGGGTATGTTTGTTGTTCAGTCCTTTTCAGCTGTTTTCAGTCATGTCTGACTCTTCATGACTTAATTTGGGGTTTTATTGGCAAAGATACAGGAGTGGTTTGTTATTTCCTTCTCCAGCTCATTTTACAAATTAAGAAACTGAGGTAAATAAGGTTAAGTGACTTGCCTGGGATCATACAGCTATTAAAGCATTTGAGGCCAGATTTGAGTTTAGGAAGATAAGTCTTCCTAACTCCAGGCCTTATACTCTATCTACTGCACCACTTAGCTGGCCAAGATAGAAGTAAAAGACAGGTAAAAATTTCTATTGGAAAGAAAGAATAGAGAGAGAAAAGAAAGTCTGACAGGAAAACAACAAAGGCGAATAAGAATGTCAGACCAGAAAGGGCAATCCTTAGATTGGGAGAGTTGTCTATTGGTGGGATAGTGCATAGCCGAGAACAAAGGTTAACCCTAATCTTCACCTTAATTCTAATTTATTTTTTAAAGTTTTCTGTCAGAGGTAAGAGCATAGATTAAAATGTCATTTCAATTTTAGCTGCAGTAGACCAATAGAAGGTTTGGTTTTTGTTTTGTTTTGTTTTGTTTTTTTGCGAAGTTTATAAATCAAAGGGAAAAAAGGAGTAAGGTAGAATATTAGGCTAAGCATACGATTTCTTCAACAAAAGATCTTGCTTCAATGAAAGCTGAGTAGCCACCCCCTGATCTACAGGAAGGAAGCTCCCCAAATGACTTCTAAGTACTGTCTGCTTCTTCCTACACTGAAACTAACAGGTGGTTTTTGAACCCCAGGAAGTACAGCCAGTGACAGAAAGCTTCACGCTGGAGCCAGGGTTTCTATCTAGTTTCTTTGTGAGGAAGGAAGGATTGGAAACTGAGGCACTTCTCAAGAAGACATTTGAAGAAACTGAATCTAAGGTCCCTGAAAGATTCTCCAATCTCCCCTGAAGCCAGTTATAGAAAGAGTTTTACAGAAATTTCCCCTTAAAATCGTGAGTGAGGGGAGTGGCTAAGGATTTGCCAAAGACAAACTATTTCTGTGATGTCTAAGGATGGCCCTGCTGGTGTCCTAAATGCTCCTCAAATGGGCACAGCTGACCTAAAAGGGAGAGAGGGAGTGAAACATATACTAGGTATACCAAAAGTCTTAGTGCAGTTTCTATTATTAAAAAGGCTTAAAATTGCGCTAAGACTTTTGGGACATCTTGAATAATATCTCAGTTTTGTCACTTGTTAGTGGCAAAGTCACTTAATTTCTATAAGCCTCAGTTGCCTCATCTGTAAAATTAAGGAGTTTGAGTGAATGGTTCTAAACCCATGAATTCAATGGATCTGTCATCTAATCATTGCGGGTAAATCCTCCACAGGTGCAGACTACAAAAGAAAACATAATTACAAAACCCAGAAATACTTATATTGTTTCATTAATATAGTCTTATAAACAATTAGAAATTTAGTATAAAATATCTCTTGTCTGAAGGAGTTGGGTGAAGTAATTACTAATAAAGCTACTTAAATTACCTCAATATTCCTATAAATCGAGCAAGAATATACCTTATCTGAGAAATGAGGAAACTGAAGCACAAAAAAGTTCAATGTTTTATTCAAGGTTCTCAGGTCAAGCCTAGAGGACTCTTAATTTCTCAGGTGACTGCACACCTCGGTTATGTGACTGGGCGTCAAAGGGCAACGACTGGAAAAAAAAATGCAAGTTTCATAATTTTTTGTCCAGGCCATCTTCCCATACTAGATAAGCTGGTCTCTACAATAAAAACAACTTGAATGGTTAAATTGTATCCAAATAAATCTTTTTCTTAAAGCCCATGTTACTCATTAATGATGTTTTCAGGGAAATTATTTCAAAGAACTTGGCTATAGCTGGTCTTGTGCTAGGAATGAACTCAATTATCAAATTCAAGTTTCTAACATACGACCTAAACCAATAATGCAAAGAAAAACATATGCATGTCCTCTCAAGATAATTATTCTTTGATTTTAATTACTCATCCACTTGCATGTAATTCTGAAAACTTGTATTTGCATAACTCATCATCTCAAGGAACCAGTTCAGTTTTCCCTCTTGCTTCCAATCTTGGATTTGTTTATTTGAACCTAATAATATGTGTGTCCCCCATCCCCTCCCCCTCCAAGGTAATTTGATGGTGAATTTCACTAGAAAACACATACGTAAATGTATTCTGTCTTTCCTCCAAACTTACTGGATGCTTCTAATATTATGTATCAAGATACAACAGGGTGTGGTGGCACAGTAAACTATATCACCACCCCTTGGGCATATTGTGAGGCATGAAGGTGACGGCATTTTCAGTTACCAATTTACCTCTTTTTTCTCTAGATGTTTTTGTATTACACATTCAAATGCCAATACACAATGATATGAAAACCACAATCACAAGATGAAACTGAACACAGAAAAATATTGTTATTTGTGTGTAAGCTTTATATCTTATCCATGGAAAATTTAAGTGGTGCATATCTGATAAGCATTTTCTCTTTTCCCTAATTTTCCTCCTTGAACAAGAACTCTGAACAGTGCCTACATGATTGTGTGCCTGCTCACTTTTGGTGAATTCTCTTTGCTCATCCCATTTGAAGTTAAAGCCATCAGCTCCTTTAATGGGTATGTCTATAAAGACCTGCCCTAAAATATGCTTTTCCACTGCACTTAATGTCTTTCCAATTAAATCCAGATGTGAAAAGCTGAAGGAACAGTTCTCAGGACTGAAAAAGATGACATAAATCTTGCAGCTGACAGAGATCCCACTGAGCTCAGTTGGGGAAACTCACAGAGGACTTGTTTTGGGCCAGAAAAGCTGCTGGGTATAAAGACAGATGTGTACACTTTGATTCAAAAAAATATTTTTAAAAAGAAACCCCCCCCCACAATAAAGCACCTACAAATATGACAAGACGCATTAAATAACCCAGAGAATAGCTGGTTAGTTTAACCCCTCCTCTCTCTACCCCTTCCCACATCTAAATCAAAGGCATTGATTGAAATGGTTTATTAGGAAGGGGGGAAAAAAGACAAATGCAGCCATACTTTCTGTTTCTTGCTAATTTCACTTATCAGATAGGAAAAGGGATGACCGGAATGACCATTGCTATGAAGCAAGGACAATTTGTGCAGCTACACATTTTACTCTTTGGGAAATCCATCAGGTATTGTGCACTTTTTGGAAAGTTCGTTTTTTAAAATCCTTGCTCTTCTCCAGATGCTAGGAAGTGCAGGTTCAACCCAAACCAGGTCTATTTCAAAGGGACAGAAAATACCCAGCACAACTACAGTGACAGGAAACTGATGGCATGGAGTCTAAGTATTCAAGGATTAGTTTTCTCTTGCCTTCCCAGCCTTTTTTTTAAACACTTGGAAAATAAATATCTAAAGATCAACATGAGACAGCATAGTATAGTAGAAGAAGCTGTGGGCTAGAGTCAGAAGACAGTTCTGTTTAACAAACATCTATTAAGTATCTGCTTTACTCAAAGCACTAGGTCATGTGATAGGGGAAGCAAAAACTGGAGAGAAGACACTAGTCCCTGCCCTCATAAAGCTTATGGTGGGGGATAAGACACAAACACAGATGACTAGAATACATAGAAATGCAAAAATTACAAGTGCCCCTTTTGGAAAAAAATCTATCTCTACTTGATTTTGTATATACGTAAAGTCCATCTTGGGTTTATTATCTGAATTTTATTGGCTTCTTAAGGGCAAGAAATATTTTTTGCATTTCCTGGGCACATGTGCCAAACCTCTGTTACATCTCCCCAGTCATGCTCTATGCATTAGCCATTGAGTTACTGTGCTTTTAGGTGCTTCTCAAATATTTGTTCAATTGAACTGAATTGAATGTTTACTATTTCCAAGACCACTAAAGGAAGGAACTTTCTTCCATGGGGACATTTTTCAACCCAAAGATACAGCTCAGTTTCTCAAATCTTTGCTTCGAGTCTCAGAATTTAAACTTATTTTCCTGAGTTATATCATTTAGAATTAGTTCTAACATGTCCAGGCACACAAATCAAGGAGACAAGTTTCCTACTCTGCCACTGATCAGCAAGCTATTTGACCTTTTGGTACCTCAGCATCCTCATCAATAAAACCAAGAGGTTGGATTAGCTAGTCTTTATGATCCTGTCCAGCTCTAACATTCTATGATATGATTGAAACTTCCAAACAGCAGAAAATCATGGCAAGGCTGGCAGAACATGCAAAAAGATAGTCGGTTGTTGGGAAAAGAGCCCATGTGATTAGAGGTAGAGACTATCCATTACTATGACTGGGGGGCAGCTGCAGCATAAAGACTATTTCCAACTGTATTAGGATATTTCATTTTCCTAGGGTTTGAAGTTCTTATGAGAGCATGCATATTTCCAAAGGATTTTTTTAAAGGGGGAGTGCAGAAGGGAGAGAAGGTTTTATCCACATTTTCCTTTTTTTCATCCATTTTTGCCCATGTCATGCTGGACTATTCTGCAAGAGAAGATATAGTTCCTTCTAAAGCTCCAGGCAATTAATTTGAGGGGACTTAGTCAAGTGATGTTTTTGCTCCTGAAAGCATTTGACAGCTTCCCCAGCCAAGACTGGCTCAGTGCTCAATTCAGATAGATACCTACTTAGAGGTTTTGCTCCAACACTGATCTCAAGGCCAGCCCTAATTATATACCGTCTTTTATTTACATTTTTATGACCCTTCTCATTTTCTCCCTGGAATAACATCTTTAAAATGGCTCCTTGCCTTCACATGGGGAAGAACAATGTTGTCTTCCTCTTTCTGCTTCCTGCTTGCTAAGCTTCTCTTTTTGCACTGGTTGTCTTAAAATATTAGAAAGTGAGGCTCTGGATCATGGAACCGCACACATAACTTTGACCACTTGTGTTTTCCATGCACAGATAAAAGCCAAAACATCTTTTTTTTCATTTATTTTTTACTTCTCTGTAGTACTGTCTTTCTGGGAGAATTCTAGGTATTGTAAGATGCCTTCAGAAATGGACAACAATTTAAAAGAAAGAAATTGAAGCAAATTATAGCATATCTGTTACATGCTAATTTACGGCACCTCGTGGAGAAAGCTCAAGGTTCTTAAGAAGCAGAAGGAAGTCTGTGGATTGATGGTTTGTGGCAAGAAAAGATTTAGAGCCAATAAAATGTAACTAAGATTTTAGTTAGGAAATGAACTAAGGGGCTCATTTGTTCCAGGTTACTGAGTTTTTAACTTAGATCTGTTTTGAAAATCGATTGCCTTTTGTACTAGTGGTTAGCACTGATCCTAGCTCTGTCTTTATGGGAAAATTTAAAGGAGAAAGATAACATCTCAAGGACATTGGTACCAGGTAACATAGTATTAATTGTGTAATTTTTGTATCCCACCTTTAAAAAAATGTTTCACAGCAGAAGTTTGAGGAAAATGAAGCGAATCTTTGGTGTTAAAAGTATCAGCAACTATCACTCCTGAAAAAGAGTAGATATACCAGCACCCACAAAATCTGACATATTAATAAGCTTGTTGTAGCCATAATAAATTCTAGTTATAGTCATTGGAAGCTAGAATGACAAATCTATGGTGTGAAACCATCAAATTAATGCAAAAGTATGAATATTCATTTCTCTGGCCAATACAATGGATATTTATTTAGGTTCTGAGATCTGAATAGAAAGAGTTAATAGAAGGAACATGTTGCAAAAATCTAATCTTGTAAGAACTAGTATGTGGGCTAGTAATAATCTTGATGCTTTAAGATCCAAGCAGCTAAATCAGCTTGAAAAGTGTTCTCTCTTTATTAAAAAAAAATTCAATGAGAGGCTTTTATTTGGATTCCATGAAATTTTAATGGGGGAGGGGGACAATTTTTCATCTTGAGCCTAAGAAATATAAGCTCTGATTCGATAATTCAGATAACACCTCTTATTAAGATACATCACGCTGCCAATTTTCTTTAATTTTAATGGATCCAGCTCCTGAGTAGGTACATATTTCTATTTCTGTTTGGAAATGAAGTTTTCCAGCTACATGTAAGTTGTTTGTTCAGAGACATCAGCAACCAGGTACCAGCTTTCCCTGGGAATTCTAATTCTTTGAATTGAGGAATTTCTCCAGCTGGCACTCAGTCCCAGTGATCAGGGCTACTTATCTCCAATTACTCAGCCTGCATAATGGTAGCCCTCTGCCTTTTCATAGATGCAATTTCTAGCTAGAGAGCAAACAGACACTGTGAAGTAGTGGAAAGGGCACTGATTTGGAGTCAGAAGACCTGGATTTGAATTCCAGGTCTGTCATTTACTTGCTATGTGCCTATGTATAAGTACCTTAAATTCTCTGATTCTCAGTTTCCTCATGTAAAAAATGAAGGAAGGCAGGAAACAAGCATTTATTAAATCCTTAAAAATGTGCCAGGCATTGCGCTAAGCACTGGGTATCCAAATACAAGCAAAGAGAAAGGCAGTTCATGTTCCCAAAGAGCTTACATTCTAATGAGGGAAGACAATATATAAAAGGGAGCTGAGAAGTGGGCAGGGGTAAGGGGAGGAATGAAGGTAACCCATGTGAGGACATGATTTTGAAGGCTGGAAAGTCAAGAGCAGAGCCAGGAGGCGAGTGAAGGTTGGCCAGCCCGAGCCCTTCCATAAAATAGAGACTCCAGGAAGAACTCAGCAATGTGAGAAGGGGGCTGGCCTAAGGGAAGGATACTCTAGCGTGAGAAGGCCACAGGGGTGGCTGGATGTGCCAGGATGAGGAGGCTAAAATGAGGATAATAATGCCTCTGCTATCAACCTCAAAGGGTTGTGGCTGGGATCAAATAAGCAAGGTATGTAAAATGCTTTGTAAGCTGTAAGTCCATATAAAAGTTATAGCTATCAGCCATCAGACATATGGACAATCAAATAATATGAGGTCTTGTTAGTGGCTTCTAAATAATCATTTACTTCTAAATAACCATTTAATTAAAAAAAACTATTAGGTCTACTACTTTAAATTTACTCTTAGCTAATTAATAGACAACATACTAGTAAAATGTGGATGATATTTTGACCATTAGGTCACTCTAATGTCACACTGTGAGGCAGAGGTGGCACTGGGTTCTTACAGGCTTTATTAGCAGAGGATAAGCTCTGGCAGGTCCTACACTAAACTGGGAAGGCTTTGCACACAGGTAGTCCTGGCAGAGGGAGCCATTTGTTGTCTGAGGACTAGCCTAGCTAAGTTTAGAGAGGCTCACCTTCAGAGGATTGGTCACCAAGTGCAGGATTTTTCACCTCTAACAACTTACAAAGCCAGTCTACCATGGTGTAATCTGCCTAAAGTGATTTGCCTCAAGCACATCTGACTATCATTCCCCTATCACTAAACTCTACTGAATCCCTAATAACAATAAGATCAAATACATATTCTTGTGTATGACACTTAAAGCCCTTCACAGTCTGGCTTCCACCTACCTTTCCAGAACTCTACAGCCCAGTCAAACACATATCTCCTGCCTCCATTCCTTTCCATGGACTGTTCCCCTTGACTGGAATGGACTTTTCCTCACTTAAACCTTTCAGAAATTCCACACAAAGGCTTTCCTGACCTCCCAGCTGCTAGAACCTCCCAAACCAACTACCTCGTAATAGATATATTTGTATGTATGTTTATGTATATGTATATGTGTATGTACATGTATGCGTATATATATACATATATACATGTATGTGTGTATTATATATATATATATGTACACACACACACTCCCTCATAGCAACAGGATCAAATA
>NW_020954590.1:19834854-19916135 GCF_900497805.2 Vombatus ursinus
TTTGCCAAGAAAACCTGCCATTGTCCACATTATATATAATGTGTGTGTATGTGTGTATACATAGACAGAGATACAGCTCTCTCTCTCTACTTCTCCACATATTTAGCAGGATAGGGGCAAACAACTAAAGGAGAAAGGACTGAGCTATGACAGAGAAGGGGGACATCCAAAAGGGACCTCCAGGCAGCTTGGAGCAGAAGACTTACAATGAAATCACCATTTGTATGCAATTTAAATAGCACAGGAATGATGTAATATATTGTCACACTTCAATGATATTTTCTTCATTGGGTTCAATGCCAACTTGTAAGGAGGTTTCCATTGGCATGCAGGGTTCTGTGTTAGGTCCTGTGCTGGGATGTTCTCTCCTCACCTCCACCCCTTAGTGTCCCTGGCTCCCTTGAAGACTTTACTAAAGTGACGGCTCCTTCAAGAGGCCTTTTTTGATTCCTCAAGTTACTAGTACTCTCCCCCGTCCTGAAATATTTTATCTAGTCATCTATGCATATTTTGTTTTCCTCCGGTAAAATGTAAATTCTTCAAGGGCAGGGACTATTTCCTTGTCTCTGTATATCCATTTGCCACAACAGTCTCTGGCACATAGTAGGCATACAATAAACATTAAATTCAATTCAATCATTAACTACTTGGATAAAAATATGGATAGTATGTCTACCATATTGTCTATACTACACAGAGGAATGAATGAATGAAAAAGCATTTATTAAGTGCTTATTATGTTTCAAGCACTGTGTTATGTCCTGGGATACAAATAGAAGAACTGAGATAACTCTTGCTTTTAAGAGGTGGATACTGGGACAAAACAAGATACTTACAGGTCATTCAACAGTTACCAAAAGATTCACTTAGCCGTAACAGAAGGATATTTAACAATGACAAACATTGAGAACTCCTTGAATTGATTCAGTTGAGAGAAGCTCCCACTGATCCACCAGTCAAGCATCTCAGAGCTCCTCCAATTACTTGAGTTAGTCGGTACTTAGGAGATGAGGAAGTGACATGAACAGTCTGAGCCAACCAAGTCTCAAATAATATCTTAATACCTTTTAAGGAAAAGTTAGCCTTAACTGCATGGGGGGAATGGTTATGTTCTACCAAATGCCTCCACATCTTTTATTGTTCTATAACACTTAGTCTAGGGGCAGCTAGGTGGCACACTGGATAGACTACTGGACCTGGAGTCAGGAAGACTCATCTTTCCCAATTCAAATAGGCCTCAGCCACTTGTTAGCTGTGTGATCCCGGGCAAGTTACCTAACCCTGTTTGCTTCAGGTTCCTCCTGTAAAGTGAACTGAAGAAGGAAATGGCAAACCATTCCAGTATCTTTGCCAAGAAAACCCCAAATGGGGTCCTAAAGAATTGGAAATAACTGAAACAAGTGAACAACAACAAAAACACTCAGCCTGTAATGTTTTTTCCTTAGTCTCTCCTCTATAACCTAGCCAAACCTATCCATTTCAAGACCTATTTCAAATCCCTCTTCCTCCATAAATGTATGCCTGGTTTCTCTAACTGGAGTGTGAATTCTTTTCGAACAGGGTTTACATCTTAAGCTCTCTTTGTATCTGTCACAGTATTCAGCAGAATGAAATGCATACAGTAATTATTTTTGCTGAATGAATGGATATTATTTGTATGTTAGATTTCAAAGCTGCTCACCCATAGTACAGGGCAGGAAGTATGGTTTGGTGGGAAAAATTCTGGACTTAGCATTAGGAGGCCTAATTTCCCCCATTTTGGGACTCATGTTCCTCATCTGTAAAATCAGGGTGTTGGACTAGATAACTTCAAATGTCTGTCCTAGTCTTAAAATTCCACGACACTAAAATCAGTTTTTTACTCTAGATAATTATCTACCAGTCATATCTTTTGCTGAGTTCTCCTCCCTCAAGGAACAATAATGAAGGCAGGGTATAGCTCAAGGCACAAAGCGAGATATTAATTTGGGTATCTACTAGAATTCTTTCATATTTTCATACAATTGTTCCCCTGAAATTATTTTCCTAAAACTTGTATTATGTTCTCTAAAGTCATCCCCTTCTGTTCTAAAATTATTTAATTCTATGAGATGATACAATTTTAAAATATTTGATATTTGTATTTGCTAGCGATATTTCTCTGAAACTACCTCCATTAAAGATTTTTTTTTAAAAAAAAATGGAAATAGTTTTGAGGAGCAAAGATTATTTCTTCCATAAAAAAGAAGAGATATGAAATTAAAAAAAACTTAAAATATATCTTTTTTTAAGCAAACCTCTAATGATTCAGGGTCTGGGTTAGGGGAGGGGAACCATAAATGATTACAGGGGAGTAAAGAATCTATTTTCCAATGGAAAAAAGGCAAGAAGAGCAGGGTATTTAACTGAAAATAAGTATGCATAGAAAGAAACCTCAACAACCAAGAAAGCAGTTCTATTATGTTATTATAATCCAACTGTATAATCTAAATGCCAACAAGTAATGGAATAGACTATAAGCAATGGTTTGCAAAAGAAGGAATTGGAAACCACAATGCTCTTACAGTGAACCGTTTCTACTAAGAGCTGACTTGCTCAGCAAGTGAAATAGCCAAATGAGAGCTGACAAAACTACACAGAATTTATTTTTGAACTTTTAAGCAAGTGTCTTACTAAAACAAATTACTTGCTTTAAGCAGTCACTTTTGACAGCAACTGTTTCTAGAAAGAAAGTAATGCTATCAAATAAAAAACTAGAAGAGCAATCCAAATCTCATTCTACTCTACTCTGATAATTAAATTGTTTATATTGAGTTCGGCCTCATTTTCCAAACAAACCATAAATGTTCATGTAACTACTCATATTTCAATTTGTAATCTTGTAGTGAAGAATTCAATTTTGCACTTCTGAGACAAACTGATATTTTAAATATAAACGAGCCTGTATCTATCACAATATCTAAGCACAAAGAGATATCACCACAATAGGAATGGGATGAAGGGAAGAATTTTTGAGGACTTTTATGGATTTGTAAAGCAATTAATCAACTGGGAAAAAAAAGCTATGGAATGATTTTTTTGATTTCTTGCAGTAAGACTTAATACTGTTGGGTAGCCTCATCAACTGCTTCTATCTTTTTTCCTGTCCAGTAAGATCAATCTGATCCTTAATTCAATAGCCAAAGTTTTTGTCCTGTCTGTGGTTTGGTTACTTTTATTTTATTTTATTTTTTGCTTATGTTTCTTTCCTGTTTTGCTAATATCTGCTATTATTTGGCTACTTTCTTTAGTAAGGACTTGAGATGTGACTCATAACTCTGGAATATAGTTTTTAATGTCATTGCTCTATTCAAGAACTTATGTACCACACAAAACTGCTTCTCTGCTTATATTTAGTTTTATAGCTATGCAAATCTTCTCTTCAGTTCTTGAACAAATGTAGTGTTTACAAGCTATTTCACCTTATGATAACCCTTAAAAGAGCATGGGAAAGATGTTACACTATTAATTTGTACAGCAAGAGTTCCCTTTCAGTCAGAGAACTTCAAAGCTCATCAAGCTCTCAGAGGGCATTACATGCCAAACTCTCCAGCAGCTCATTCACCAAGATACTGGGTCATTCAGTCAGAACAAAGCTCGAAGTGAATATAGCTCAATTTGACTCTTTGAGCAAGGTTGACTAACCTAGTCACAGTTCTGATACAGCAAAGGTATGTCAGACCTTCATTTCCCTTTTCTGCTTTTCCCTATCAAACCAGAGGTGGACAGTAAAGAGCAACAGGTGTTTCTATGGGGCTTTACCTCTCTTGAATTCTGGAGAGCACTAAAGAACAACGTCAAAACTGAAGCTCTCGTCCAATGAGGTTGAGCTTCTTGTTTCTTCTTTCTCCTGTACCTTTCAATGACTTGAAACAGAGCCTCTTGGCACTTAAATGACTCACTTTTCACTTAAAAGTTACCTTTAAAAATTCCCTAAGAAATTGACAATAAATACTTTTTTATATGACATTAGCTCCCAAATACTTTTATACATCTCATTTCATATGCTACCTCATTTAAAAATTTTTTACTCTCGGGGGAGCTAGGTGGCACAGTGGATAAAGCACCGGTCCTGGATTCAGGAGGACCTGAGTTCAAATACTACGTCAGACACATAACACTTACTAGCTGTGTGACCCTGGGCAAGTCACTTAACCATATTGCCTAGCCTCCCCCCAAAATTTTTTTTACTCTCTTTGGTGTTAAAACAGTTATATGCAAATAAGCTGAGGGACTATACCTTGCAGCTCTAAGTTTCTAAATTCTCAACATGGTCCTCCATCTCATTTTTTGTCTCTGAACTTTCTTCATATTTGCATTTTTCCAGTTTTTAACAAATAAAAATAATTCTTCTGCCCCTTTAAAACCATCATGCTCTTTTCATACAAACATCATCCTACATATTTTACAAGATTATCTAAGTCTTTATATTTATGCCACAGTTAATTTTTTGTCCAAAATTACTTAGTACACATATTTTAAAAGTTTTTATTAAAGCATTTTCCCTATTCATTTTAGGTATCAAAATGTTCATCCATGACGACAATAATGTTTGACATCCTTTACTGGTTGATATAACTATTTTTATTTATAGAAAAGTTCTTCTTCTGCCTTTTTCAGTACTAAACTGCTCCATGTGAATCAGTCAGACAATAAAATTTATCAGGTGGCTATTATGTGCCAGGCACTGTGCTAAGTCTAGAAATGAAAAGAAGAGCATATCACAGCCTTCAATCTCAAGAAGCAGACAACATGCAAACAACTGTGTATAAAAAAGCTGTACACAGGATCAACTGGAAATACTCAATAAAAGAAAGGCACTAGATTTAAGGGGGTTTGGGAGAGGCTGCTTACAGAAGGTGAAAGTTGAAGGAAGCCAGGGCCGGAGATGAGGAGGGAGAGCAGGGGGCCTCTATTCCAGGCATGGAGGACAGGGTAGCAGAAAGGTAGAAAACATACATTTATGGAGAGCCTACTATGTGCCAGGTACTGTGCTAAGTACTTTACAAATATGATCTCATTTGATCCTCACAATAACCCTGTGAGGTAGGTGCTGTTATTATTTACATTCTACAGTAAAGGAGTCAGGCAGAGGCTAAATGACTTGTCCAGAGTTACAGACATGGAGCTGTGTTTGAACTCAATTCTTTCTGATGCTAGGCCCAGTACTCTATTCTTTGTGATACTTCTAGTACCTTAAAATGGACAGACCCTTACACTACTATATAACTTTCACTAAGAGTCATTAATTACTCTTACTTCTAAATTCTTCACTGCTTATTTTCTTGGTTTAAAATTGTCCTTAACAATACATTCCTAAGTACACCATTTCCAGAGCTTTTACGACAGCAAACTACAGTGTGACTGGTTTTAAATTCTTTACTCCTATCTTCTTCTGTATAAGCACCCCATGATTTAGCCTTTCACTCTCCATTTTGCTTTCTTTAATTACGTATAGTTTGTCTTTTTTTTAAAAAAATATTTCATTTCATAAACATAATGAGTCCCAGAAAGGTAGTTGCAACATAAATTTTCAATAAATGAATTTGGTTTTCCTACTGATATATTGGACATATGTTCTCATGAACAAAATATCCTGATAGACCAAATGAAAACTTTTGGTTTAAGGATTAAGATGATGACCTGTCCTTGGCATATTAAATGTTGTAGAACACAAAATCAGAATCACAAAATCTCATAACGGGAAGTTACCTCACAAGCCATCTAGTCCAACCCTCCCCTCTTCGATATCCCCCAAAAGTGGTCATTTAGTCTTTGTTTAACAAGCTCTCGGGTGATAGAAACTGATATTGCTGAAAAGAGTCTATTACACTTTTCAAATACTCTAATTTCTAGCACTTTTTTCCTTTAGAAAGGTGAAATGTCCCTCTCTCCCACCCATTGCTCTTTGTTTTGCCCTCTGGGGACAAGTAGAATTAATCTAATCCCTCTTCCACATGACATACCAGAAAATTGCTCTTGGGTCCCACCAAAATCTTCTCCTTTGGACACCACAGCTTATTAATGTCTTTTTTTAGAATGTGGTACCCAGAAACAAAAACAATACTGCAGAAGTGAACTGACCAGGGGAGAACAGAGCAGGGCTGTCATCTGCCTTGATCTCTTAATAGCTTTTTTGGCTGCCATATCACATGGAACCCACAAATCTACTTACACCCACAGATATTTTTCAGATGAACTGCTATCTAACTACACCTCCTCTATCTTGTATTGAGTTTTTGAAGCCAAGTGTAAGACCTTACATTGAGCTCTAATAAACTGAACATTGTTAATAATTCAGTCCAGTGTTCCAAATTGTCAAGGTCTCTATGAATTTAGAATCTGTCATCTGACATGTTGGGCAATACCTCCCAGCTTTGTATTATTTGCAAATAACATAAGCACACCTTTAGCCAAGTCATTGACAAAAATATTAAACAGTACACGATCAAGCACAGCTCCTTAAGGCATTCTAGTAGAAACTGTCTTTTAAGGTGATGTAAAACCATTAATAGTACTTTTTGGGTCTTGTCATTCAGTCAGGTCCAAACTACTCATTTTACTATTATCTAGCCTTCAATTCTTCATCTTGTCAAAACCTTTACTCAAATCTATTCAACCAAATTCTACAACAATCCAGTAGGCCTGTTAAGAAAGGCAATAAGGGTAGTCTAGCATGATTTGTTTTTAAGGTAGCCATGTTGGCTCTTTTTGAACACTGTTTCCTTTTCACTTAATATCTTTATGATAATACATTCTAAAATTTTGCCAGGAATCAAAGTAAAGTTCATTGATCTACAGTTTTCAAATGAGATAACTGTAAAGTGCTTACTACAGTGTCTGGGGCATAGTAGGTGCTATCTAAATGCTAGCTACTGTTGTTCTTAGTGTTATTTTCATACTCGATTCTCTTCTTGAAAAATGGGGTATTTGCCCTTCTCTCATTCTTCAATATCTTTTCTGTTATCAGGATAAAGAGCTGGCAGAAAGACCTGGGTTTAAGTCCTGATTGACCTATACTGCTTGTGTGACCCTGAGCAAGTCACTTCTCTACTTGTTGGTTAAGAGGTTTTCTCAGTTCACTAAACCAATTAAATTATAGGTCCAGGTCCTATCCTTATCCCTATTCCTATCTCTATCCCTATCCTTCAAAGGTTACTGAGTAAGTATTCATACCTACAAGTAGAATTTAGTTAGTCTAAGCCTAGTGATTTGAAAGCATCAGGAGCATCTAGGCACACTTTTTTGGATTTCTTTACTTTGAGTTCAACTCCCTATTAGCCATTTTCATTCTGTCCTCTATAAACCAAAGATCATTCTCCTTGGCAGAGAAAACAAGTGAAATTGGATTTAGTTATTTCTGCCTTTAGATAGACTGAGAAAGCATTTATTAAGCACATATTATGTGTTAGGCACTATTAAGCACTGAAGATATAATTACAAGAGAGCAAGACGTTCCTTGTAGTCATAACTTTCATCCTAATGGGGAAACAGGAAAGTGGAAGAAAGAATAGGACATCAGTGGTGGCATGCTATGGAGATGGCCAGGAAGTGGTGTGGAGACCTGGTTTGGGACAATCCAAGACAAAAGCTCACCTATCAGAATCTGACTTCTCAAGGATAGAGTCTAAGGGGTCTGATGGAGGGAAGATGAGGATGATAACCAGAGTGCAAGTGACATGGAGTGAAGATGACCTTATCTCTATTGTCCAATATCACTGTTCTGTCCACCCTGAGTATTATCACATACCTTCTTTGATTTCCTCTTTTTTCCAACACAGCTCTAAAATCATCTTTTTTTTTTGTCTTTAGCATTCCTTACCAGCCCTAGTTCATTCTGAAGTTCTTTAACGCTCCTGACATTTTCATAGAATGATGCTACATATAACTTCAAAAAACCAAAGTTGACTAATGAGTCTCCTGGGTATTCATACCTGTCTCTTAAAACAGGTGCTTCAAAAAAAACTGGACTTTAGTTCTTTTTGTTTTTTCAGAATTTCATTCTTGAAGGTTTCCATTCTTTCTAGGATGTGTGTCTTACTATACTTAAGATTTCTCTTTTTTCTTATTGCAGATTTTAAGATGGCGTATCACTTTCCCCAAAGGTTTCTGTCAATTCTACTTCAGCAACCAGTTCTTGTTGACTAAACTCCTTGTTGGTCAGAATCAGGTCCAGAACAGCACTTATCCTCATTACTTTGCCCACTTTTTGAAAGAAGGACTATATATCATTATGTCATATTCACACACACACACACACACACAAATCTTAGTCCTCCCCCTCTCTTCTTCATGCAAAACTCTTCTGATTAAATTTGCAAGACTCCAAGCAACCACATTTTACTGATCCTCCTCAGTTCCACTCCATCTCTGGGCAAGAACACATAGTTTCTATATTTTAAGCTCTATCTAGAAATCCAAATTCCATTTAATTAGTAAATGCTATAGTCAAACACAAAGTGTATTCCAATCTAAAACTTACATTTTTAGGCTTTTATTAAATATGTAAAATTATTAGATGCTTTATTCTGCAAAATTAATCACATCAAATTAATTTAAAATGATTCCTACATTTTCATTCCTTTGACTGATAGACTCTAAGATATGTGACACTATTTTATATCATTCATTTGCATTCTTTATCATGCTAGTTGCACAAAGGAAATGAATCAAACCCCTAAGACATAATCAGAGAATTAAAGGAAATTTTTTTCTCAAATAGCCTTGCTAATTTGATTCCTACCTCTAACTATAAAAATGATGACTCATTCTTTTCCAACTCATCCTTTCTCTTTAGCATGTCTCTTTAGCCTATAAGAAAAGAAACAGATAAATGAGATAGAGTCTATAAACATAATGGCCACTTATCATTCAGTAAATACTCTAAACTTTCAAAATAGTAATGCATAAGACCTGATCCCAACTTGGCCACCTGTAGAAATGGAGAGACAGAAACTGCCTTTTTGTTTCCAATTACAAAAGGAGTCAGCTTGTTATATAAACCTGTTTTCCTTTCTGATAAAAGCTCCAGAGATTCAGTCACCTGGTATGGCCCAAGAGCGTGGCAGATATTTTATACGTACTCTGAAAAAGGGAATGCAGAAAGTTTTACCCAGATATAATCAGAACCAAAATGGTGTAACCCAAACTCTTAATACAGACAGAACAGGAAGAAGCTGATACGAGTCAGTGGGTGGATGGCATTGGAGAAGGACAATAACACTTGACATTAATTATATATCGTCCCACCCAATCCTAGTCAGGGTATATGCCAAGAAGTTCTTACATTCCTGTGGCCAGGAAACAGGGCCACACTAGAGTTTCATGGAAAACAAGAGTGCATTATAAAACACTTTAATCACTACAGTTCCTTGAAAGGAATAAGTAATTTAACAAAAATTACGTGAAATATAATCAAATTCTGATAATAAAATATTTTTAAACAAAAGCAATCTACTAGATTAATTCTTTCTTGATTAATAGTATAAAATTAATTTGTCAAGATTTTTGTGCCCTTATGCTTAAATGAAAATCTAATTCAAACAGAATAACACGGCACAAAAGAGACTGTCACTCTGAGACCCTGAAATTAGAAGGTAAGACTATGCCATCCTCTTCCTAATCAGAAATGTCAAAGTATAATTTTTTCCCACAAAGAATGTACTAAAATTGATTTTATTTCTTTTTGTGAAAAGGACCTACAAAAAGTGTTTACATAAACATATATGTATATATGCATATTTATTCATATATGCACACATAAGCATCTACACACATACTTTGTTGTCAGCAAAGGGGCTTTAGAAGATGTCAGCTTTAGAAAATTTATTATGCATACTAAAACTAGAGATTCTTATAATATTTATTGCAATATTCATTTAAATATTTCAGTTCTTTTTTAAAAAATAGCTTCAAAATACTTCTAGGTTAATTAAGATTTCTGGTACTCACAAGCAAAGGGGTCAAATTTGTACTCCTGCTCTGTGTCAGGAAGTTGAGCCTCCTACATATCATTAAGATGATACCCTCCACAAAGAGCTCCAAACTGCAGTCCTAACACGTGCACAACTCCCACTGAAATAAAAACCAAACACCAAACTCATCCAACTCTGCCCCCCTGATATCACCACATTCCACACATGCTGCTGTCATCACATCCCACACCACGTTGTCACAACATTCAACTGGCTGTTACTAAGGGCCTTGGCATGTCACAGAATATGTGCATTAAATAGGAATTTTGAAAACATATTTTAGAAGTACCTGCCCTTGTCTTAGTATCTTCATGCAATGAATGGGAGTACTGTCTTGCAACTCTTATGCAAGCATGTCTTTCTTTGACTCACCAAGGCCTCATGCTACCACTGGTACAAGGCGGTAAACACAGAGTGGAATCCAGCAGAATGCTATTTAGAGGAATCTAGTATAATTCATAATTAGATCATTTCCTTTCCACTAGACCATACATACAGGTCATCAAAAGTACATCATCTTCATCTTCTCAACACAGGTTGTCAACTCAAAATCAGATTCTATTCAAATTTCCGATTTTCCTTTTTTGAAAGCAGTTAAGGATTATGCCTCAGATGCTTATATATGTTGGCTACAGTCTGCTGGGAGAGAATTGACAAGGAAGTTTTCTATCTCTACCTCTTTTGCCCCCTCTGTCCTTGTCATCTTTCATTCTGCACACTCTCCCTAGGCAACCTAATGTATTTCCACAACTCCATAAGTCTGGAGCTAGAGGAGACTTTAAAGATCCTCTCACTCATTTTACAGATGAGGAAACTGAAGCCTAGCAAGGTTAAAAGAAGTTTTTGACAGGTTAAAAAATTGGGGTGGTTTGGACAAGATGAAATTTAATAGGGTTAAGTACAAAGTCTTACATTTGGGTTCAAGAAATCAAATTTACAAGGAAAAGATGGGCAAATCATGGTTGAACAGCAGCTTATCTAAAAAAGATTTCTGAGAGTTTTAGTGGCTAACAAGCCAGCAATATGATGTAGCAGTCAAAGAACTAATGTGATCTTGGACTCCATTGAAGGAAATGATGGTCTTGCTATACTCTGCACTAGTCGGATGGCATCTGGAGTACCGTGTTTAGTTTTGGCCTAAGTACTGAAATGAAGGACATGGATAAGCTGGAGTACATCAAGAAGAGGACAACCAGGATAGTGAAGGGCCTTGAGTCCATGTCATAAAAGGATTGGTTGATGAAGCTGGGCTTGTTTAGCCTAGAGAAGAGGAGACTCATGGGGGACATAATAACTGTCTTTCAGCATCTTAAGTGGTATTACAAAGAAAAGGTGATGATAAGGGAGTATGTTTCAATCATGAGGAAAAGCTTATGCATAGGCATGAATGATGAGAGAGGGAGAAAGGGGAGAAAGGAACAATAATTTATTGGGAGCCTACTATGTGCCGGGCACTGTGCTAAGTGCTTTACAAATATTATCTCATTTGATTTGAAGTGGAAATGGAATGCTAAGTTTGAGGGATAGCAAATGGGCTGGTGTGGCTGGAATGCAGTTTGTGTAATGGGAAGTGATGTGAAACAAGCCTGTAAAGGTTTTAAAGGGTTTTAAATGCCAAGCTGAGGAGTTTATATTTTATCCTAAAGGCAAGAGGGAGCCCTCAGTAGTTCTTGAGCAGAAGAAAGATATGGTAAGACTCATAATTTCAAAAGATTATCTTGGTAGAATTGTAGAAGATGGGTTGGAGATGGAAAAGATCAGAAGCTAGGAGTACAATTAAGAAGTAATAGGATAAGCTAGAAGTAATAAAGGCCTGAACCAGAGTACTGACCATTTAAGTGAAGTGTAATTGATACTGTGGAAAAAGAACTAATGAGATTTGGCAATTGATTTTGCATGAGACAGGGGGAATGGGAAAGGAAAGAGTTGGGGATGATTCTAAGATTGCTGAGTTGGGTGAACGGAAGGATGATGGTGCCCTCAAAACAGAAATTTTGAGGAGGGACATGTTTGAAGGACACCTAATTAATTCCATTTTGTATATGCTGGGATATGTATAATGGATATATATATTATACATACATATAATATATATATGTATACAAATAATGGATATGTATGTCCATTGGTATGGATATGTATATATATACATATTATATATATATATGTATATATATATATACACACAAACACATATAATGGATATGTATATCCATTTGTAGATATCCAAAAGATAGTTGGTGATATGGAGAATGACTAGAGTTGGATATATAGATCTTAGAGTGATCTGCACAGGGGTGGAGATAATGATGATGATGATGATGATGATGATAATGGTGATAATAGTAATAATAGCTAGCATTTATTATAGAGCTCATAGATGCTAAGGCTTCAGAACATCCACAGTTAAGAGGATGGACATAGATGATGGTCCAGTAAAGGAGACTGAAGACAGGTCAGATAGGTAGGAGGAGAGGCAGGAGAGCAGTGTCACAAAAAGCCAGCAAGGGAGTAGTCAATGGTATTAATGCTGAAACGAACAATTAGGGAAGAATGAAAGGATTTCCAGATAGCATTAAGGGCCCAACTGAACTCATCAAACATAAATTTGTGGTGGACCCTGTTAGCATAGTTGTGTGACTTTAGCAGCATGCATATAAGAATGAAGAAACATGGCTGAACTGAATTTCTTAGTGATATTTCTTAGTGATTTTATAGTGATTTCTTAGTTTTTCACTAAGTTTCACTAGTTTTTAACCCTGACCATAACTGATATTTTGTGTTAACGATATGGTACCATGAGGGACACCTACACTATACTCTGGCAATGAAACATTTAAAAAAGGACAAGGCTAGAGAAAACTTGCTTAGTGAGTCAATATTTTGATGTATGCATGTGAGTCATCCCTCCTGTTCAACCTGTAGGTGCAATTTTGGCATAGAGTGAAATATTTTATACAACAGTTTTCTTGAAGTTTGATGGCATCAGGCTACAGCCTGATCTTCGTTGCCTCTTCCTTGGAAGCTGGTGATACTTGACCATCTCACTACATGAATAATTGAGAGGGATGATGGAAATTAAGATTAAAGGTAGCCATAGCAGCAACTGTAACAATATTTTGGGAAATAGAACACATTTAAATGGGATGGAAGGGAGACTTTGGAGTATTCTTTGCAGGCTTTAATCACCACTGAGGTTTGTAATCTAGGCATTCTTCTGGTTTCCCAGTTGCTTTGGGGATCCCAATGATGGAGTTAACAGAAGCACTTTGTTTTCTCTCTATCTGGCCAAAGGGCTATGGCTTTTATTTGAGGTAGGATTCATATTCCATGTCTTCCTAATCTTCAGATTCAATTATTTGAAAATAATCTCCCTAAGACTACATGGTAATAATTATAATGAATAAAGTACATGTCAGTCACTCCCAGATAAATTTCTAATATATTTCTGAGAAAGATTCAATTCCTACTGATTAGCGGGTGATAGCATAACTTTGTTGATATTCCCCCAGCCCTTTGAGGGCAGTGCCATCTTTTGCTTCTTATTGTATCCCTTGAGTGCACAGTGCACTCAAAAATGCACAGTGGCATTTTAGTTAGTACTTAAAGGAAGCCATTGGGGCAGCTAGGTGATGCAGTAGATAAAGCTCCGGCTTTGGAGTCAGGAAGACCTGAGTTCAAAGCTGGTCTCAGACACATGACACTTACTAGCTCTGTGACCCTGGGCAAGTCACTTAACCCCGATTGCCTCACCAAAAAGCAAAAAAAAAAAAAAAAAAAAGAAAGAAAGGAAGCCATGGAGGTCAGCAGTTGGAGTGGAGGAGGGAAAGAATTCCAGGCCTGGGGGACAGCCACAGAGAATGTCCAGAGCCCAGAGATGGAGTGTCTTGTTCATGGAACAGCCAGAGGGTCAATATCACTAGATTGCAAGAGTATGTGTTGGAGAGTAAGGTGTAAGAAAATGGAAAGGTAGGAGAGGTCTAGGTTATGAAAGACTTTGAATGCCAAAACAGCAGATTCTGTATTTGCTCCTGAAGGCAATAGGAAGCTACTGGACTTTACTGAGTAGAGAGGTGACCAGATCAGACTTTTGTTTCAGGATAATCATTTTAGTGGCTGAACACAGGATGGAATGGAGTTGGGAGAGACTCGAGGCAGGCAGACCTACCAGCAGGCTGTTGCAATAATCAGTGTGTGAGGTGATGAGGGCCTGTATTAGAGCGTTGGCAGTATCAGAAGAGAGAAGGGGCCATACCTAATATAATTATGCTAATAGCAGGGAAGGAGTTTAGCAACTAGAAGCAGGAGGAAAGTAGGAGGAAAAAGAGGAGGCGAAAAAGGAAGAAGAAGCATAAAAGGATGAGGTAGCATGCTTTCACCCATCTGGCTTGAGACTTCATGGAATGCAGGGGAACTCTAAAGTAAGAGCCTGCAGGGATGGAACAGGATAGAGGAAATTGGATCTTCATGCTTGGGACTGCACACATTCTCACCCAGCCACACCCCAATCTTCTATTGTTCCTAGTCCTATTTCATTCCAGCCCTTCCCACTTTGTTAATAGTTTCTCTTAGCTAATAGTTTGCTGTTAGTTTCAATTTTGTTAGTTCATGCTACTGTCACATCATCAGTCTTAGTCCTACTTACTTGTAACTTCCCTTCCTATTTCCCTTCAGAAACAACTGAAAAATACATTAATAAAATTTTTTTTCTCACTTCTTCCCCATAGAGGCTGGGATTGCCATCTAAAATGGAGGTCTTGCCAACATTATGAAAAACTATAACGTTATT
This sequence comes from Vombatus ursinus, assembly GCF_900497805.2. Taxonomy (NCBI): domain Eukaryota; kingdom Metazoa; phylum Chordata; class Mammalia; order Diprotodontia; family Vombatidae; genus Vombatus; species Vombatus ursinus. The sequence continues at coordinate 19,849,636 of NW_020954590.1, forward strand.
TCAGTTTAGTTTAGTTCTGAATAGTACCTAGTATCTTCAGAATAAAACAATGCACATTCTGTTATACAAGGTTCCTGATTTAAAGGTTCCTGATTTATAAAGACTGCTATACTGGCATGTGTCATCCAGAATTGTTTTTAGTATTGACAACTATTTTTACTAATTAACTTAATCCTATTTGGAGAAACTAAGTTTGGTTAAATTGTACATTCTCTTCACCCATTGCTTTGGCTATGTCACTTTATTATTTGGGGCTTATAGTAGCTTCTCATAGAACCAGAATTAGAACTAATATTCTTGCTTTATGTTTCAAAATCTTACAGGGGTGGGGAACCTGAGGCCTCGAGGTTACACATGGCCCTCTAGGTCCTCAAGTGCAGCCCTTAATAAAAGGATTTGTTCTGTAAAGTCTGGATTTGGTCAAAGGGCTGCACTTGAGGACCTAAAAGGCCACATATGGCCTTGAGGCAACAGGTTCCCCACCCCTATAGTAGGCTGTTCCAGAATACCTCACTCACTGAGCTTGTCCTATTTCCTGGCTTGTAATCTCTGCTTTTTAAAGTTAAGCTGTTCAATGCTCATTTTATCTAGTCTACCACAGGGCATTAGATCTATATGTAGGGGTCCTTGATCTTAACAACTTAAGAGAAAGCACTTCTTAGATACTCCAGAATTTTAAAAATTTAATTGGAATAAAAAGAACTTTGAGCACATTCCAACTTACAATAATAATAGTAGCATGCATTTTAATATCATTTTGTACTTTTTCAAAGTACTTTCAAAATCTCATAAATATTGCATAAATACATGTAGATATGTAATAATATACATTATACATATGTTATATACAGCATCCTCCATCTGTGAAAATGATCATAATTCTGATTCTTAAGTACAGCAATGCACTGTTAGTATTATTTCCAATAGTGGAGACAGATTTACCATGATCCATCTCCACCTCATTCAGATTCATGGCATGAAAATGCAAGATAGCTAACAATTTTCTAACAGAACACAAAAGGAATTTACTCCTTGTGTTTTTCTGTTAGCTTGTTTCAAATAATACATGTGGTTATAAAGACCATTTCTATAAGTTAATCAGTTTTTTTGTAGGAATTTCTGATAGGATCACAGATTAAGAACTGGAAGAAGCTTAGAGGTGATTTAGTCCAACCCCATGGTCTTACAGTAGAAACTAAAGCCCAAAGAAGCCAAGGGACTTGCCCAAGATTTCACAGGTATTAAGTAGCAACGCTAGGATAGTAGAAGATACCATTTTATGATAAAGATTATAAAAGAAATGAGTCCTTTAATTAGCCTGTTATGTTAGATGTGATGATATAAAACAAATGTTCACAGTTTAGGTTTCTGAGTTTTTCTCACTGATCTGAATCTTAGCTTGATTTTCTTCCTAGGCCTTTGCCAAAAGTTTATTTGTTGATACATAATCCAAGAATTTTTAATTCTTCCTTTTATGGGAAGTGTATGCTGGGAAGGCAATTGAGATAGCACCACTACATTTGTGAAAGTGATTTTCAAGAGGGTCAGATTCCTTGGTCTAGAGATTTATCTCATATCTGGAATAAATAAAAGTCTGATGACTTTGAAACTATTTCTAATCAGTGAGCAGCTGCAAGTTAAGGTCTTGATCTGTACACTCTAAGGACAGAGAAGGATAACACCATCAGTCTTAAAAGGACTGGCCTTAACCATTCACTGTTTGGACCTTGCAAAACATGTTTCAGTTGCCTTTTTTCTTTTTATCATCATCATCATCATCTTGGAAACTTTAAAACAGGGCATCTCGAATCTTTGCATCACAGTTTTGATTTGGACATGAAATCTCTCTAGTTCACGTGAACTGGCTATCTTTCAGGAAGATGCTGGGGCTGATGAGGAAAAACTCTATGCTGCATACTAGCTTGTTTCAGTTTTTTAATTAAACATTTCAGTAACATTGGCTAATACAGGAGACCCTTCTTTTATTTATTTTTTTCCACATGACCTCTGTTTTTATGAATGCGGTTAAGAAAGAGGCTGGCAGGGAAACTATGATGAAACCCACTCAGTCCTTCTTGTCTTGCATTCTTACACTAAAATGCAAACTTGGTTCTCAGCAGTCTCCACTTTCTATCTGAATCCTTTCTGAATGAAGGTTCTTGCGGCTGCTTATTATTCTTTTAGAGGCTGACACCTATTCTCTATTCTCCTTAACTCTGAATATCATTTTTCAAGCTTTCTGTGAAGTGCAGTTACACTTCTATGAAGAGAATCCAACTGCCAGTCTTGAAAAATTCTTTGAAACCAGTAACACCAGGTGCTCTTTTCCAGAAGGGAGGGCAGGCTGCTCCATATAATGTACAATACAACATTTGTTCTGAGGCAGCATTGGATTAAAACACACACACACACACACACACACATATATACACACACACATATAAAGCCTCAATAGCTCAATGTTTCCCATTAAGCATTCTAAAGGCTTCAGAAAATGCAAGGAAACTTTCAAAACACAGCATAAATAAATGGAAAAGTAAGAGACAAAGGAAACATTAAAAAAGGAGTCCAAGTTTAACATGGTTTATCACAACATTCTTAGTAGAAAGGAAATGGGATGAAGTTATATAACAGACTAGCAAACATGAATGATCTCCTTAAGAAAAGAGAATTTACACATATTTTATATGCACAATTTTATAGAATTATTTTGTCTTTGTCATGTTATCATGTGATAAAGATAACATGTAGGAAACAGAGTTAATTGGCCATTAGACTTTGTTCCACTATTTTCTCAGTATAATTTATCAGTCATCTCCAGCTTTCAGGATAAGGCCTTACAAGGAAAACTATAGTATAAATATCAATAATGATGGTTTCAATGCTAGTGTGGCCTTTCACAACAGTATGTTTACCATACAAAGTAATTGTGTACACCTTTGAACAGAAAGAGTGGCTATTTCTTTTTCAATCTTTGTATTGTCTTGAGTTTCAAATGCCAGGGAACTAGAGAAAATAGAAGTTGTCAGAGAAGTTTGCTGACTCCCATCCTATAGCTATGAGAACCCTACCTCTGAATGTGGAGGAGCAGGTCTACAGTAAAAGCAAAGATATATTATTTTATCTGACTCAATGTGTTTTCATTAAATGCCAAATGTCAAAATTCAATTAAAGATTTCATGTTACTTCACCTATTTGGTATTATTTTAGTTAGTCTTTAATTATGTTTTTCTATTAACATTTCTCTTCTGACATCCTGAACATCTCAAATCTTCATGCCCTGAGCTTGTCTATGATTCATATATTCCTTCTGGTAACAACTTATGATCATATATTGCTGCTGGTAACAAAATTTCTCACTATGAATCAGAATGAAAGAACTCTGGATTTGGGAGAAACTCCAGAAACAACCTCTCTAGGTTTAAGTTTTGGGTTCAGATCACACCTCAGAAACATATTGTATGATCTCTCTGAGTGACTTCTGTAAAATGAGGATAAGAACAGGGTTTTTGTGAGGATTAAATGAGTTAAAGTATGCAACATACTTTACAAATTTCAAAGTACTCTTTAAATGCCAACTATTACTACTATTAATGCTAACAACAACAATTAATATCTGACTAAGACTTCCTCTATAAATGGTCATAACAGGCCTTTGCTTGACCACTTCAAAAAGCAGAGAACCCATCTCCTGAGCGAATCCATTCTTCTTCTGAATAACTCTAATTATTAGGAAGTTTTTCCTTAAACTATATCTAAATCTGCTTCTTTGAAACTTCATAGGATCATAAATTACAGTGGGAAGACTACTTAATCTTTACCTAGTCCAAACCTTTCATTTCACAAATCACGAGATCTCCTTTGATAAAATTTTGGAAGGATGAAGACAATAGTTGTACAAGACAGGCACACATGTATGGCTTATGGTCTACATTTTTGATGGTAACTCCAGAACTGATATGATCACAGATTCATTTAGGCATTTAGGTATTCTTTCAAATTTTATTGACTTTACTATTCCATAAAGCAACAGAAAAAGTCTTATGTGTAAAAATTCACAATTTTAAAATGAAAAGAAATGGACAGAAAAAATGTTATTTTCAATAAGTATGTCAGATTTCTGACATGCAGAATCTGCACAGAACTTATACATATTTCTGAGACTAATAATACATTCATCCCAATGGAGTAATTGTTGAGAACATGAACAGGCAATTTGTGAAAGAATAAATACAAGCTATTAATAACTGTAAAATATCCTCAAATGAACTAATAATAAGATAAATGCAAGTCAAGAAACCTGAAGATATTATCTTACACCTACTAGAATGGTAATTTTGGCCCAAAAGGATAAAACTCACTAGATGGGCTGAGAGGAAATGGGACTGTAGGTCACTATTGGTAGAACTATAGATTGTTGCAAATATTTTTCAGAGCAGTAAGATAAAATGGAATCACAAAACAGAAAAAAGGACCTATCTGTGAAAAAAAAACCACAGGTAACTATCAAAACAAATAAACTGGAAACATCTTATATCCAGCAACTGATAAATAGCAATAAATTAAAATATATTAATGTAATATATTACAGGAGTAAAAATTATAAGTATGACTCATATTTAGAAATATGGAAAGACTTATAGAAAATTATGTAGGACCAAATAATCAGAAATATATCTATATACATACCGACTATGATGACATATATTTTTTTAAGAAGACAGGAAAACAGGGCCAAAGATGATATAATTTTGGGAAAGACTGGAGGGGACACAGAACAAAGACATTTTCTTTGCTTGTTTGTTAACTAATTTGTTTGGTTTTGCCTTCTTAAAGGTTAGGGTTTAGGTTAAGATTTTACCTGTTGTTTTATAAGTTTATTGTTTTAAAACATTAATGTTAAGGTTATAAGTTAAACCATTAAAAAGAAAAAAAAAGATCCTACAAATATGCAGTAAGTGAAAGAAAAACACCTCAAAGCTTACTATCCTTAAACCTACTCTTTGAAAAGACTGGGGAAGGAGAAGTGAGCAAGGAAAGTAGCAATCTAGGGCACAGTATGTAGTGGGGAAGGTGTGAGATAAGGAACAGATTTGTTGTATCTTTTTTTTTAATAAATGTGCATACTTTTAACATAAATTCTTCATTCCAAGGCATATACTTATGTATTTTGTAATAAGTAAAGTATTTGTTACGACAGTGAAGGTTAAAAGTCTTTGGTGGTCAATAACACACATGGCAAGCAAAATCTTCTTGGAGCACAAAATGTCATACCCTGGCTTTATGTCTTAAAGATATACACAGTTCCAAAAGTTTACCATGATATCATAGATTTAAGGTCCTATGAAGGAAACAGGAAGTAATTTAATGATGGTCCCATGGTAGCTGGTAGCAGAACCAGGATTTGAACCTGGGTCCTATGACTCCCAATCCAATATTTCTAGTGCATCATGCTACTTCATCTATGTTTTTCATAATTTTAAAATTTTTTTACCTTCTTCAAGTATACCTTCCCAATTTAGTTTTGAATTATTTTCCATCTTCTCCAAAATCTGAAGAATTTTAATGCATTCTTTTTCCACTATCATTCTGTTTTTCTCTTCCTTCCTCTAGGGTGATCACTTTGCATTGATTATTGTCAAACCTGGACCTCAATAATTCTATATATTGACTATAGAATTGAAAAAGCTATACCTTCATTATTGCTATTACAATATTTGCTTAGTGGTACTACCTATAATTTAGCTTAATATGTATATTTTCTTCAAAGTTCAGGTCATTTTGTTCTTCCCCTTTGCTTTGTAACAGGCCCTCATAAGCTCCTTCTTTATGGCCAGAGCAGGCATGCTTGGGAAGAGACAAAAACAACACAATCATTGCCAATCAGTTGCCTCACTTCCCATTTCAATTCAATCTTGACACTGAATTTATATATTTATAAACATAAAGTGTCCCACATTATTAGCATTTGATATTGTTGATCACTCCATGTTCCTGGATATTCTTTCTTCCCTGGGTTTTTCATTGACATTGTTCCCTTATGGTTCTCTTGCCTATCTGACTATTCCTCAGTCTTTTATGGAGGATAATCATTAATGTTCTCCTCGACCTAGCATTTGCCCTGTGCTCTTCTCTTCTCTCTACATATACTTTCTCTTTTCTCTATACTGGTAAGCTCTCATGCTATCAACTTCTGTGCATATGATTTTCAAATCTACCTATCTAGCCTTTGATCTCTTTCTTTAGCTCCTTTAAAAATTTTTTTATTTTTAATTTAATTTTTTTGGTAGTGAGGCAATTAGGGTTAAGTGACTTGCCCAAGGTCACACAGCTAGTAAGTGTCAAGAGTCTGAGGCTGGATTTGAACTCAAGTCCTCCTGCCTCTGAGGCCAGAGCTCCATTCACTGTGCCACCCAGTGGCCCCTAATACGTTTTTCCTTAAACCTACCCTCACCCAAACATCTCTATTTCTGTCAAAGATACCAGCATACTTGTAGTACCCCAAGATTCCAATCCCAAGGATACTGTCTTAACTTATACTTGGACCTAATCCAATCAGTCAGTCAAATATTTATTAATCACCTACTATATGCCAGGCACTGTGCTAAACACTAGGGATACAAAGAAAGGGAAAAGACAGTGCCTGGTTTTGAGGAGTTCACAGTTTAATCTGGGAGATAACATACAAGCAACCATGTACAAACAAGTTAAACACAGGATAAACTGGAAATGAGCAACAGAGGGAAGGCACTAGAATTAAGAAGGTTTGGGAAAGACTTCCTGTAGAAGATGAGATTTCAGTTGGGACTCAAAGGAAGCCAAGGAAGCCAGGAAGAAGCAGAAAGCATTCCATGGATGAGGAGGGGGTGGGAACAAGTCTTCTTTATTCTACTTCTACGACACAGCTAACACCTATCACCCTCTCCACTCACCTAAATTGTTTCTCTGCTTCCAGCATCTCCTCTCTCTAACCCGTCCTCCACATAGCTGCTGAACTGATATTGTTAAGCACAGGTCTGACTACCCATCGCTCAAAAAGCTCGTGTCCCCTTTTGCTTCTAGGACAAATTACAAACTCCTTTGGTATTGAAAGCCCTAGTTCCAATCTGTCCTTGCAGTCTGATTTCATTACTCCCAGTCGCACATTCTATGTCCCAGCCAAACTGGTCTACCAGGTGTCTGCATATACCACATTCCATCTCCTACCTCCATGTTTTTCTATAGAATGCTCCCTCTACCTGAAGTGCTCTTCTTTCTTCCTTCTCCCTCTTGGAATGCCTAGCTACCTTCAAGACTCAGTTCAAGTGCTATCTATCTCCTACAGGAGGCTTTTCCTGAGTCCCTCACTCAGTGTCCAGCCCCCCAAATTACTTTGTATTTATTTTGAATTTACTTATCCATGTACATGCAGTTTCCCTCCCCCATTAGAATAGAAACTCCTTGAAAGAAGGATTATTTTCATTTTTGTGTTTCTATCATCAGCACCTCACCATGGAACCTGGCACTTGGCAGGCAATTAATAAAGCTTGTTGAAGTGAATTGAATCTTCAACTTTAAGCTCATGCCATTCCCTGACAACTCTTATTGTGAACTGCCAAGTCAAAGTGCCTATTTGCCTTACCTGTTCACTGAACCATGAACTCCCATAACCTTCATACTTCCATTATGCCTTTTTATAGGTAGCTTAGATTTATATTTTCTTTGACTTTTTCAAATTATCTGGAATTACATACTTAGAAATGGAAAGGCACAACCTATGAAAAGGGTGTGTTGAAGAAGATCAGCTCGTAGAGAAGAGTATTAAAGGTCAAGAACCTAAATGTGAAAAGCAGGAAAACTATATACCAAGAAGTATAAGGGGAGGTTTCCTAAATAAAACATAAAATGATAGACTAGAGGATTAGGATATTAAAATTATTATTTATTCTTTTATCTTCCCCAGAACAAATTCGTGTATATAGTAGGTACTTAATAAGTGTTTCTTGAATTGATTTGAATTCTTGGGGCCTGTATCCAGAATACAACGATGAGCCTCCTGGGACCTATCACAACTGCTGACCATTATCCATTTCTGGGAATGCTGGAATGAATGATACCATCAGAAGAAACCTAGGAAGGATATCTAGGGATTATGAAGTCATGGCAGGAAACTAAAAGACTTGGGGGCATGCGGAGTTTTGTTTTTTTTTTTTTTTTCTGAAGGCTGGGATTTTAGAAAGAAAAGGAGGATATGGGAAGTGAACAGCTGGCTAGGAAGTGAGATTTCTGATTTTAGTTTTCTGGACCGTGGTTGGGGAAAAGAATACATTTAACAAGAACTAGAATAAATATGTTTGCCTGAAGACTTGCTGATCTGATAAAGAGAGCTTTAAATGGAAAGTGGAAGAGAAGGGGAAAGGGGCCAAATGAAACCACCATACTGGAATATGTGGCATGTGACAGGTATAATAAAAAAGGAAGACTAGGAGTTGAGATGTCTAGTTAAGAAAAAAACTATTCAGAAGGACAGAAATGATACTCATGGCCTCAGATATTTATGTACATTACAGTGTAATAAACAAAGCTAGGTGGTATGGTGGATAGAGTGCCAGGGCCTGGAGTCAGGAAGACCTGAGTTCAAATCTGGCCTCAGACACTTACTAGCTGTGTGACCACGGACAAGTCACTTAACCCTGTTTGCCTAGTTTCTTCAACTGTAAAATAAGCTGGAGAAGGAGATGGAAACCACTGTAGTATCTTTGCCAAGGAAACCCCAAATGAGGTCATGAAGAGTTGGACATGCCTGAAAAGGCCGAACAACAACATCAAAAGAAAGTGAAGATCATTAGATGAGGAAGTATTTCACTTCACAGGTACCCTCAAGATTTGTAGAAATGTGATTTATGAATGGAATGTGATAAGGGAAGAATGTTTCTCTTAAAAAATACATTAGATTGGTATTGGTGGTGGGTTGGAAAGAGGGACTGGAGTAATATGTTTTGAGAAGATATCCAGGATTACCGACAAGTTTTTAATAAATTAAAACTGTGCTAAGGCTTTTGGGACATCCTATGTAGCTCTCTGAAAATCTTGGAATTTAAAAGCAAGAATGATGGAAAGCATTAGATGAGGGAAAAAGGAGGGAGAACCACAAGCCATATCTTTGTGAGACTGACTGCAAGATCAGATGGAAGAAAGGTATGACAAATTCCTAAGAAAGATAATAAACAGGCAAAGGATAAGGATATAGTTGTTCTGGGGAAACAAAAAATGATCTAGGCATGTGCTAGAGGTCCCACTCTGCTAAAAGTACACTATTTGGTAAATATTTGGAATTACCTTGTTGATAAGCTCTTCTTTTGGATGTAGATGAAACAATGAGAAGAGCTTCAATTTTCGACCAAATTCTGATGAATTCAGTGGAATAGCTGATTGAAGTTGAAATTACTTCCTAATAGGCTAAAAAGGGGAACACTGGGCATAGTCTGATAATGTCCTAGAGATAAAAGATGAATTAGTTTAACAGGCATGAGAGACTCTCAAAAGGGAAATTCTGATGATGTACTCATAAATGTTTCTGATAAGGAGACTAAATGTGGCTGCAAAATGAGTTCAACAATGAATTCATATTTTCTTTTTTTGGCTAGGTAATGGCATTAAGTGGCTTGTCCAGGCTCACATAGGTAGTAAGTGTTAATGTCTGAGGCCGGATTTGAATTCAGGTCCTCCTGAATCCAGGGCTGGTGCTCTATCCACTGCACCACCTAGCTGCCCCTATGAATTCATATTTTCAAAGAATATGCACAAAAGATAGAAGGATGGGCACTTGCCACATGTAAGTACAAAAGATGACCATTCCTTGAAGTTGATGTAGAGGAGATTCATACTTCAGGTAGGCATGGGACTAGATGACCTTTAAGACCTCTTCTAAGGATCAAGTTCTATAATTTTATTATTTTCTTTAGTAGAACCTTCCCTTCTCTCTTACTACTAGTCTTTTGATATGGAGAGAATTTGAAATTTTGTTCCCTAACTGTGGTCTTCTTCTAATCTCACAGCAAAAAACATTAAATTATAAACTAGCTCTAGTTTGGTGAAGCCTAACCACCCCACTACTTCTGTGGGCAAATATATGAGCTGTCTCCTGAAAACGTTCACCTTCTAATTCCAGTTGAAAGGATGGTATAATGGAAATAATGTTAGATCTGGATTTTTAGTTCCACTTAATAATAAAAACAGTAAATGCTGAAGACAAAGTATTGTTATATTGAATCATTTTACTAATCAATTGTGCCACGTTCATTCATTCAAAATGTATTTTTGAGTAGATATTATGGGCAAAACATTGTAGGGGAGAGATTGCCTTTTTGCAGCAGAAGGTATTCTTTTGTATGCCTTCTCATCAAATAGACACTTTAAACAACTATAATATATAAAGAATTATTTCTTTTTTAAAAAGACACTGAAAGAATTAGAATAACACTAGTCTCCTAGCCCAGTAGTATCCCAGAGAAAACTAGCTCCTTTTATAAAACTTGTGTGTATAGAGGTGATTCGATGGTGGAATGGTCATCACACAGCATGTCCAGCTTCATTTCTGTGAGCACCACACAGGCTGCCAATTTGGCAGGAGGAGTAGCTGAAAAAACAGGCCTGTTAGGGCCAGTGGTTAGTAGGGGGAACTCAGTATTAGGTGATCTAGAAAGGAGAACTTCAGGTTGCATTAACATTAAGCTGAAAGCAATGATAGTGGAACAGAATAGCTCACCTGACAAATGGCTGAATCAGAATTTTCAAGAAGAATGCACATAGCACTTCATCAAAAAAAAAAAGATAGATGTAATGTGTCTCCCATGACCCTTATTTCCTCCATCTATGATTCTTCATCACTTTCATTTTCACATCCTTAGCAACATACCAGCAACCTTATGATAGCTCAAGCAACTTTATCTTCTTCATAAAGACCCTCTTATCATCCTGAGTTGCACATTTACAGGGCCCTATTTTCTGCTACAACTAAAGTGATAAAATAATTCAAGCTAATGTGTTAATGATGGCTTAATTGTCCTTACTCCCTGTTAGCATTTGCAATTTTATAGTATCCTTCAATGCCTTAATCAAATGGAGTAAGTATTATGGGAATTTTAGGCACCATTGAGCAGAGGTAATGGAAGAGATATTTTTGAACAGGGGACTTGTTGCTGACATCCTTCAAATCTTAATACAAAGATGGTTACCTAATCTGCTTGTGTCTAAGACTCATCTTGTAGATGTAATTCAAGAATGACAATGGAGTCAAGGAATACAAATCACTGAAAAGTAAAAAATAATAGTTTTTTCCTAATCAGTAAATTTATGATGGGTCATGTACTAAAGTGGGAAATCAGTCAAAATACAGAGAGCAAAGATTAGTGTAATGTGCAAAGAAGAGATGAAATTAAGTTTGATACAAGCTTTTCAATTGGGTAACCTCTGATCAAAACAGTATGACTAACTCCTCTTTGCATAGAGATATTTGCTATACAGGACAATGAAATCAGAGGAAAGCATTGACTCAGAATACATTAAACACAATGTCCTTGGCTTGCTTATTTTCCAGTGAAATACATTCTTTTTTGGTTTGTGTGATTAACTACAGGTGTGTCCCATTAAAATCAGAAAATACACACATAAACACCACCCCCACTACTAATGTTATATAATAAAATGAAAACTTAGGGAGCAATTACTCACAATATGGAAAGTTATTAACTTTACAAAAGCATTTGTTTAAAAATTCCTTTAAATGTCTTCCCTAGTATATCTAAAGTATCATTTAATTTACAAAAATTATTTTAAAACAAATGTGCAAGTTGTCTATAAATATTCAAAGTTGTAAGTGAGGTACACATGTATAACAAAAAACAAACACTTCAATATACTTTTTAGGACTAGAAAAACTGAAGGTATGTAAGAAAAGTATGGGTAAGGAAGCATGAAGATTCCACTTCCATTTCCATTATATTGAAATATGTCTTTATGCTTAAATAAATTCCTGTTACACAAAGAGGAATCAATTAAGTATCGAACAATTCAACAAAAATGACATACTTAAGATTTTTAGCAAAAAAGACCTCAGGTATCAAGGAGATACAACTCAATAGCCACTTTAAGAAATGAAACAATGTACCATAGGATTTTTTCATAATTCTTGGTTATTTTGGAAATAACATTAAGTAATAAGGAGAGTACACATAAGAATGATAGAGGAAGAAACATTTATACAAAACTAGCATTCCTAAAATAGTATTGACAGTACTGGTAGTTTAAGAAATCTGTCAGTGATGATCTTAATGAAGCTGGCAATGCAGATTGACATTACTGAAGATAAATATAAGTAATAATCTGAAAAATTTCTGTACTGAAACCTTGCTGGGAGGCAGCAGTATAATGAAAAGAGTATAGGGCCAAGAATAAGGTCTTGAATCTAGGGTTCTTGATTTGACACATATTAGCTATGGGACCTTGGACAAGTAATATAAAACTCTGCTTATTTACCTGTAAAATCTGCCCTGATTATCTCATAGTGTTGTTATTATTAAGATGAAAAGCTATACAGTACAAGAAACTGCCTTGAAATCTGCAAAGTATTATTCAATTTAATTCAACATAAAATATCAAGTGTCTACTCTGTGCAAAGCACTGGGATAAGTGATGGCAGAAGATTAGATAAGTCATTCCCTGCCCCTAGAGCTTATAGTCTAGTAGAAGGATAAGATGTATAAAGATACTATTTCTTTTTGGACCAAGTGAGGGATTCTCTCTACTAACAGAAAGCAGCAACCGTTCTGCAGCTTACAATCTAAAAGAGTTGCCTGGCAGGCCATGTGGCATGTGGTCCTTTGATAGGTGTAGAAAATACGGAGAAGTTAAAGTGACTCAATCAAGGTTATGGAGCTAATGAGTGATAAAGTCAGAATTAAAACCCAGGTTTCCTTATCCCATGTAGTAAGGATTGTAGTACAGTATTGCCCCACTTATGTCAAAACTTTGAGCAAATACAGATCTCATCAGTTTGTTAGTCTCTCCACTGGCATAGTTCAACACTCCAGCAAGACTTTTAATCCTGTGTAAACATTGTTTACACCTTTCTATAAATCCTCCATAGAGCATCCACTCAAGCTGGACTGTTTTCTTAAATTATTTTTTAATATTTGTGGGTACTAGCATAGCACTGAAATGATTTAATCTTTATTCGTCATAATTGACCCACCTCTTTTTCTAACCATGCATATCCTGAACGATGTCTTTTATGTCACTTGTCATATGCAAACCATTACTGCTAATAAGATGCTGCAGCCTACTTCTACCCATGGTGAATATTTCATTACTCTTTGGGTCACTTTCACTTTTAATTTTTATACAATAAGAATCTTGGCACCAGGATTCACAACTAAACTGGAGATTACTGATGTCAGTTGGAACCAATGGGAAGATAATGGTGTAAAAATGAAATTTTTTTTGTGCATGTAGCCATAAACACCTTGGAGTCAATGAAAGTATGGCATAATTCCCTAAATATGATTTAATCTGATCCCTTCCTCCTAATTTAATTCTGATCCCAGATCAATGTGCACAACCAATACTAAAGATATGAACTAACTCAACTGGTAGCTTGTTTGACTGCACATCTTAATCTAAGAAATATGCCATTTGTCTTCCACTTTGTTTTTCCATCTTTTTCAAATAATTTTTTTATATTTTTATGGTAATTTTAATTTATTTTTTTGTTTTCAACATTTACTTCCACAAGATTTTGAGTTCCAAATTTTTACCCCATCTTGCCCCTCCCCCACCACAAGATGGCATGCATTCTGAATACCCCTTTCCCTAGTCTGCCTTCCCTTTTATCTCTCCCCCCCTTCTCTTATCCCCTTCCCCTTCAATTTTCCCGCAGGGCAGGATGGATTTCTGTACCCCATTTCCTGTATTTCTTATTTCCCAGTTACATGTGAAAACATTTTTTTTAAACATGTGTTTTTAAAACTTTGGGTTCCAAATTTTCTCCCTTCCTCCCTCCCCACCCACCCTCATTGATAAGGCAAGCAACTAAATATAGGTTATATATGTGCAGTTATTCAAAACACTTCCATAGTAGACGCTGTGAAAAACTAACTCTATTTCCCTTAATTCTATCCCACCCCCCCATTTATTCTATTCTTTCTTTGGACCCTGACTGTCCTCAGAAGTACTTGCTTCTGATTACCCTCTTTCCCAATCTGCCTTCCTCTCTTTCATCCCCCTACTCTCTTGTCCCCTTCCCCACCCCCCATTTTCCTGTAGGGTAAGACAGATTTCCCTACCCAATTGAGTGTGTATGTTATTCCCTCCTTAAGTCAAATTCTATGAGAATAAGATTCACTCATTCCCTCTCACCTTCTCCTGTTTCCCCTCCACTGTAAGAGCCTTTTCTTTTCTTTGTTTTGTGTGAGATAATTTACCCCATTCTACCTCTCCCTTTCTCCTTCTCCTAGTATAATCCTCTCTCACCCCTTAATTTTATTCTCAAAATATGACCCCTTCATTTTCAACTCACCCTGTGCCCTCTATCTATCTATCTATATCTATATATACATACATATAATTTTTTCCCCTCCAACTACCCGAATACTGACAAAGGTCTCATGAGTCACAAATATCATCTTTCCATGTAGGAATGTAAACAGTTCAACCATAATAAGTCTCTTATGATTTTCTCTTTCCTGTTTACCTCTTCATGATCCACTTGAGTCTTGTAATTGAAAATCAAATTTTCTATTTAGCTCTGGTCTTTTCATCAAGAATGCTTGAAAGTCCTCTATTTCACTGAATGACCATTTTTTCCCCTGCAGGATTGTACTCAGTTTTGCTGGGTAGGTGATTCTTGGTTGTAATCCTATCTCCTTTGCCCTCCAGAATATTATATTCCATGCTCTGCGGTCCCTTAATATAGAAGCAGCTAAATCTTGTGTTATCCTGATTGTGTTTCCACAATACTTGAATTGTTTCTTTCTGGCTGCTTGTAATATTTTCTCCTTGACCTGGGAACTCTGGAATTTGGTTTTTCTTTGGGGATCTCTTTCAGGAGTAGATCAGTGGATTCTTTCAATTTCTATTTTGCCCTCTGGTTCTAAAATATCAGGGCAGTTTTCCTGGATAATTTCTTGAAAGATGATGTCTAGGCTCTTTTTTTGATCATGGCTTTCAGATAGTCCAATAATTTTTAAATTCTCTCTCCTGGATCTATTTTCCAGGTCAGTTGTTTTTCCAGTGAGATATTTCACATTGTTTTCTAATTTTTCATTCTTTTGGATTTGTTTTACAGTGCCTTGATTTCTCATAAAGTCACTAGCTTCCAGTTGCTCCATTTTTATTTTTAAGGACGTATTTTCTTCAGTAAGCTTTTGGACTTCCTTTTCCATTTGGCCAATTGCGCTTTTTAGGGCATTCTTCTCCTCATTGGCTTTTTGGACCTCTTTTGCCATTTGGGTTAGGCTATTTTTTAAGGTGTTATTTTCTTCAGTATTTTTTTGGGTCTCCTTTAGCAAGCTGTTAACTTGCTTTTCATGATTTTCTTGCATAACTCTCAGCTTTTCCTCTACTTCTCTTACTTGCTTCTCAAAATCCCTTTTGAGCTCTTCCAAGACCTGGGACTGATTCATATTCTTCTTAGAGGCTTTGGATATAGGAGCTTTGACTTTGTTGCCTTCTTCTGGTTGTATGTTTTGATCTTCTTTGTCACCAAAGTAAGATAATATAGTCTGACTCTTTTTGTGCTGCTTACTCATGATCCCGGCCAATTACTTGAGTTTTAAATTCTTTGTTAAGTTAAAGGTCTGTTTCCAATGTGGAGAACGTACTGTCCCAAGCTTCCAGGGTTTGTACAGCTGTTTTCAGAGATACTTCTAGGGACCTGAAAATTTTCAGTTCTTCCAAGGTGGTATGATAAGGGGTGAGCTGTTTTCTCTCCACCGTCACAACAAGCTTCACTACACCAGCATTCCTCCTCGCCCCAGGAATGTCCCTCAGAATTGTGACCCAGATCCAAGCACTGGTAAAGCAAGAGATTCCTGCCTCAGCATTGGCAAAAAGATCCCTGCAATACCCCTCTGATCAGCCAGTTGATTCCCTCTCAGTCTATGGGCTGGAAGCTCAGGAAACAGCCACGGCCCTGGGGGCGGCTGAGACCTACCTCCTTCTCTCACCGCAGTCACAGACTTTTCCCACTGACCTTCTAAGTTGTCTTTGGCATTCGTGGGTTGAGAAGTCTGGAAACCACCACAGCTGCCCGCGATTCAGTCCTCTGAGGCCTGCTCCAGGTTCTCTAAGGCCTGTGCATCTATGCTGAACTGTACTCCTCTCCCCACCCGGCGTGATATACCTCTCCAATCAACCATCCAGACTGTCTTTGGCTGGAAATTTGTTTCACTCTGTCTTTTGGTGGGTTCTGCTGCTTTAGAATTTGTTTAGAGCCATTTTTTATAGGTATTTGGAGGGGTTTGGGGGGAGAGCTCAAGTAAGTCACTGCTTTCCCTCTGCCATCTTGGCTCCACCCCCTTTTTCAAATAATTTTGCATCACATTGAGGGGCTTTGTAGTATTCTAGGGTTGAAAAACCAGTATAATATCATATATAAATAGGCACATTTGAAAAATGTTACTATTGATAGGGAATTCTTGTTCTTTTTAGAATCTTAACAGGATATCCTCCATGATTTAGGTGAATAAATGTCTCCCTGTTTTATGCCTCCTTTTATGAAGATACTCAGCAAAGCACTAATGAAACATTTCTATGGTCACTGTCCCCTCTGTCATGAACTTCAAGGATAGGGAATACTGTAGAGGAAATCTAATTCATATTAATATTTTTCTGAGTCAACGTACCTCTGACTAGTGGTTATGGGGGAAAAGTGCTGTACAAAATAGCTTAAATTCAACTTTCCTATGAAAACAGGACTTATTATTCAGTAATAATACCTCCTATTTCCATGGGTACTGATCTTCCCTTAACCCTCCACAAGTTTCACTGAAGTATTGGCCCTGGATATCCTTCCTTGTTATACTATCATTAGCATAGCCTTGCATGCTGAGTCTAGGCTCTTACAAGGGATTCCTCCATTGTTCTGGTAGTGATCCTGAGGGATCTAGGTATTAATGTCTCAGTTCTTCCTCAGGTTATCTGGCCCTAATCTCTGCAGATCTGTTGGTAGCCTTTCTCCCTTGATGGTACCTTATAAGGTGTATCTATGAATCCTGTTATGCTGGACATTCAAGGTCTGTTGCATCTGTCCCTACCTTCTCTTGCATTTCTTGAGATACAATGCTAATGAAAGGTTAAGTCTACACATTTCCCAAGATAAAGCTGAAACCATTAAGATTACTGCAAACACTGTTCAAGGGACTTTCTGCTTCCTAGCTTTGTAACTAGGTTTTGTATCTATCTCTGCCTAGTTTAATATTAACACTAATAATAGCTAGTATTTATATAAATGCCTTAAGGTTTACAAAGTGCTTTACACTAAGTTTTTTTCTAACTATAGAAATATTTATTTTATCTCATTTGATTGTCATAAAAACCCTGGGAGATAGGTGCTATTATTATACATAAAGGCCAGAATATCTCGTGTGTGTGTGTGTGTGTGTGTGTGTGTATGTTGAGTATAATTAGCAACAGTAAAGACTTATTGAAAGGTTATATTGTTGTACATTATTCCCCCCTCCTCCCCAAACCCCCTACTGTTGTTATTCGTCCTTAGTTCTCAAAGAAGACCAATGACTTCAGGAGGGTGATATCTTGACTTGCAAGTGAATTGGATTTAAGTAGTCAGAGCTGTGCAAAATCATCTCTCCCCTACAATCATCAGGGTCCAGTGGCAAGACACAGGTCAGGACAACTGGTGATGGCCCTGAATGCAATGGAAACTTTGGCCTTTTTAAGTGATGGCCTTTCCCAGGTCTTGTTTAGTCTGAGGAAACACCCATTCAGTAGTTAAAGAGTAGGTTAAGAGCTGAGGCAAAAGATGGCCTATTACTGTTGATGGCAACACCATCCTCCCAGTCCCTCAGACTTGGAACCTAGGAGTTATCCTGGACTCCTCATTATCTCTCACCCCCCATGTTCAAGCTATTGCCAAGACATGTTGATTTCACCTGTGCAATATCTCTTGAGTATGCCCCCTTCTCTCCTCTGGCACTGCTACCAATCTAGTGCAAGCTCTTATCACCTCACACCTGGATTATTGCAATAGCTTGTTGGTGGATCTGCCAGCCTCAAGTTCTCCTCCAACCACTGATGTGATTTTCCTAAAGCACAGGTTTAACCATGTCATCCCCCTATTCAATAAACTCCAGTGGCCTCCTATTGCCTATAAGATCGAATACAAAATCATCTATGTTCAAAACCCTTCATAACCTAGTTCCCTCTTATCTTTCATCTTCTTCCATGTTATTTCTTGCTGTGCACATACTCTAAAATCCAGTGACACTGGCCTCCTGGCTCTTCCACAAACAAGATACTCCATTTCTCAGCTCTAAACATTTTTCTGTCTGTCTCTCATGCCTGGAATGCTCTCCTTCCTCATTCCTGCTGACTGGCTTCCATAGTTTCCTTTAAATCCCAACTAAAATCCCTTCCCTTCTTATACCAGAAACCTTTCTCAACTCTTCTTAATTCCAGTGCCTTCTTTCTTCACTAGTTTCTATTTCTCCTGTATATAGCTTGTTTGTACACATTTGTTTGCGTGCTGTCTCCACCATTATACTATGAGCTATTTAGGGAATTGACTGGCTCTTTTTTTGCTTCTTTTTGTAGACCTAGTGCTCAGCACAGTGCCTGGCACATAGTAGGCAGTTAACAAATGTTTATTGACTTCCTATACTGCTGCTTCTTACACATGGTTTAAAGTTCTGCCATTGTAATCTATTAAAAACAGACAAAAAAGTTATAAAAAGCACAAACAATCCTATATAATTCATAAATCTTAGAAATATAGAATAGTATGATTTAGAGTTGGAAGAGGTCTAGTCTCTCATTTTACAGATAAAGAAATAGAGTCCCAAAGGGATGAAATAATCAGCCTGGAAAAAACAAAGTACAACAGATACCTTTTCTGATGCTCCTTAATAGCTGCTACTGCCCTCCCTTCTTTGAGTACTTAGCCTGCACATCCTTTATATCTTGTTTACACATAGCTGTTTGCATGTTATCTCTCCCATTAAACTGTGAGCTCCTTGAGGGAAAGGATTATTTTTTGCCTTTCTTTGAATTGCCCAGAGCTTAGCACAGTGCTGGGCACATAATAGGTGATTAATAAACATTTGTTGACTGACTGACAAATAAGTAGCAAGAAACAGAAGTGGGATTTCAACCCATATCTCCAACTTCAAATGCAACACTCTTGCTTCTACATCCAACTTTGTCCTACTGACATTGTGATACTGTGATAGAGTAACTGAGGATTATAATGATCAGTCTGGGTCACAAGAAAGATTCAGTTATGTTCAGGAAACTTTATTAAATAAATGGAAATCTGCAGTAAATCTTGAAAAAAATTTCCACCAAAACCAGTTAAAATTAAAGCATTTTGTTGTTTAAACATATACATTTTAGTTCCCAGGATATTATAGAATTTGACAATTCTCACTTATAGATATCATAACAATGGAAGTAAAAATGCTATGTAATGTCTTGAAAACATCTATGAAAGTTATAATTATTATTGGTCTAAACAGGCAGATAAAACTGTCTTTAGTGTGAACAAATTTATCATAAAAATAAAAATCTTGAAAAGATATTCTCTTAAGCATAAACATTCAGTTGAGATATGATATGCAAAACTAGTACTATTAAACCAGATATAGCACAGGTTTAAAAGTATGATTTATTAAAAATTTCTTAAATATTTTGGATTAATTATATCACTTTCAAAGTATGTGCAAACAAGACTAAGATACACATATTAAAACATTTTAATAGATCTCTGATTTCACTGCCAGACACTCCCTTAACTGTTCTCTTGAATTGTATAATCACCTTTATGCTAATGACTGCCATATCTATATCCCATGTATACAACCCTCCTCTCTTTCCTAAACTACAGTCACACATTATCCATTGAGTGCTGGATGTCCCAAGTGGAACTTTTTAATCTTACCACTGTCCCCAAATGTGCTCCTGCTCCAAATTTCCTTCATCCTGTCCGTCAATCAGGATCATAATTTCAGTCATTCTTGACTTTTCTCACTTCTGTAAACTGACATTACATTTCCTACCCCTGAAACTTTGCACAGGTAATCCTGTGTCTGGAAACAACCCTTCCCTTCTCATGTCAGCCTCGTAGAATCCTGAGCTTCCTTCAAGACTCAGTTTAGGTACTATCTCCTCTGTGAAGCCTTTCCTCAGCCCTTAAGTCTTTTCTTCCTCCTGAAATTAATTATATTTACTCATTTCTCTACATGTACATCCCCCATCCTGTCACATTTTCCTCATATCCATTCCATTCTCTCCATTCACACTGGTTACCATTCTAATTCTGGTCCTATCACTCCTCATCTGGACCACTGTATTCCTTGTAATTAGTCTTCCTGCTTCCAGTTTCTCCCCTTTGCAATAAATCAATCCCTCACCCAGTTGTTGCAATCATCTTCCTAAAGCAGATGAAATACCTTCAGTTTTTTGTTACTTCTAGGATGAAATGCAAATTCCTTAGTCTGGCATTTAAGGCTCTCCACAAACTGACTTCAACCTACCTTTTCATACTTATTTTAAAATACTTTCCTTCACGAGCTTTATATTCTAACCATACTGGACTATTAGCAGTTCACCAAACTTGACATTCCATCTCCTACAGGTGCATTTGCACAAGCTCTCAGCTGGACTTGGAATGCACTCTCTCCTCACTCCTCTCTGCCTCTCAGAATCCTTATCTTCCTTCCAATGCCATCAGCTCAGATGCCATATCTGGCCAGAAACATTCCCTGCACCTCCCAAGCATCAGTGATCTCACCCTCCTTGAATTACTTTGTATTTATTTATCTGTGTATGTGTTACTTCAACCAAGAGAATGTCTGCTCACTGAGGGTAGGGATGTTTTTTTTTTTTGGTCCTTTTATCTCTAGCAATTAATATAGTAGCTTGCATATACAAGTCAATAAATATGTAAGGGTGAAGGGGTTTCATTAACTAAACAGCCCACTTAAAAGTAATGACCTGGGCTCAGATTCTTATAATCTAGCCACTGCTCAGATTTTTTACAATCTAGCCAATGGCTCATAGGTGCTCAGATTCTTATAATCTAGCCATGGGCTCAGATTCTTATAATCTACCCATGGGCTCAGATTCTTATAATCTAGCCAATAACTCACTGACATTCAGACTCCTTAAGAGTCTGCCCAATATGACTGATGTTCTAATAAACCTTGTCTTTGGCTGAAAAAAAAGTAATGACTTGGCTTAGTGAGAACACTTTTTGATCAAATCAATCAGAATCAGCTGTAAATTAGGCTGACTATTTTCTTGATTCAAAGACATTTCAAATAGGTGGGACAGGAAGTCTCTTTCAACTTGCTGAGGGGTTGGTCCCCAAGAGATATGAATGCCTGACAGCAGAGAGAAGAAAGCATTCCAGCTAAACCAAGATGAAGAAATCCATTGTAGGGAAAGAGGAAGGCCTCAGCCTCACTTTTGGTCTCCTCTCCCCTCCTTGGCCAGGGCAGCCTGGTGAACTTTGAAGAAGCTAAAGGATTTAGAATTTTGCCTTAGAGTCTTAGCAGCATCTTTAGAATGGCCCATGACAAAGGTAGACTAAATGCAATGAGAAAAGTAGACTCTGGGCTCTACACCATACCTATGGAGAATATTTTGAGGACTGCAGAGAAAGGACTTCAAGACCTGAGTAACCCCTTTGCCAAATATGCTCTCTAAACTTGAGCCTGTATGTACTTGTGTGACAGTGGGTCATAGACTTTTTGGGGAGATGTTTTGTTCCAAGAGTTCCTAATACATCACCTTAATAAATAGCCATTTATAAAAGCTAATTAAATTTCAATGACTGACATCAATGATAATCATGACAAAGCCTTAGGAGCTATAGTATTAGAAAGGCAACCCCCTCCATTGCTCAGGATTAACCCTCCAACCCTGATGGGATGTAGCAGCCATGATCTGGAGTCCCAGTGTGCCAGTATGAGTGGAGGTTGGGTTAAGTACTCCCAACAGCATGTACCACAAATGGCTGTTTAGCTGAATTAAACCAATACAGGCCACAACACACAAGCCTTCTCATTCTGAGGGATGATTGTCCCTGACCTTATATAAATCCAACACAGAAAATTTAACCAATATATAGAAGGCTTTCCTCTGTTAATACTGTTACACTTCACTATACTATATTATTTGTCCACATCAATTTCCAGTTATATATATCCTCGTTGATGTATATCTTTTATACATCTTTTTTGGTAGCATGATGGATAATAATTTACACTTACCATGTAGCTTTCCATTGTCCGTCAGGTAATTTATTTTTTGGAAATTGTATTGTTTCGTTGAGTCACAGTCAAATAGCACCTCTGGGAGAATATAGCTCTTGAAAAGATTGCCTTTTACATCAATCATTCAATTAATCAAAAAGTGTTTATTAAGCATTATGTTCCAGGCATTGCACTAAGAGCTGGTGACACAAAGAAAAAGTAAAAAATAGTCCCTGCCCCCAAGGAACTTACATTCTTTTTTTTGGCAACTGGGATTAAGTGACTTGCTCAGGATCACACAGCTAGTGAGTATCATGTGTCTGAGGCTGGATTTGAACTCAGGTCCTCCTGACTGTAGGGCTGGTATTCTATCCACTGCGCCATCTAGCTGCCCCAAGCTTACATTCAAATCACAGGACTTCTTAAACTTTTTCCACTCGCCATCCCTTCAGCACTTCTTAAACTGTGAGTCAAATCACAACCCCATATGGGGTCACAACCCCCCAGTTTAAGAATCTGATGGATGAGACAACATACATGTAAATAAGTCTATACAGAGTAGAAAGTAACCTTAGAGGAGAAGGCATAAGAAAGAAGGAAGAAGAATGGGATCACTGAAGTCACTGTGTAACTTGCCAAATGCAGTCTTTTCTGCTTTTCTTCTTTCTATTTCATTCCAGCCCCAGCTCAATGTCTATCTGTAGTGTCAGTCTAACACAGGGATGTGAAACCTGCAGCCTGGAGGCCACATGTGGCCCTCTACGTCCTCCAGTGCAGGGAAGATATTTCTACTGAAAAAGCAACATAATGAACTACTCAGCTCTGAGACATAATTAAGGCAATGTGCATTCTTCATCCACTTGTTTTTTCCCTGTTGATTGATCTTTGGTGGTTGTACTATAGTATACTAGGGCTTGATAAGATCAGCAAACAAGAAACTCTCACCATCTATGGAGAATCTCTCTCCCATTTGGACTATAGGCAGACATTCTATAAAACAATAATAAACGGACCTGTGGTGACAATGGTTCTGCCCATTTTATGCCTCAAATAACGTTAATAAACAAAAGATCATTAATCAAAGATATCTCTGTTGTTACATTAAAGAATTTTACATGACCTTAACACATAAATGGAGGATACTTTGTTGTAGCAGAACCTCTTAGGTATTTTTTTTCTTCTGACTCAATTGGACTTTTAAAAAATTAAACATTTTATTATAAACTTAACATTAAACATATATTTGATAACTATTCACATTTAAGTTAATTCAGTTCAATTAAAAAATGATCTTAGCAACTTTTTGGTTTCTACCTCAAATACTTAAAAAAAACCTAATAGATACAGTGAGATCTCATATTCTAGATACCTCAATATTAATTATAATCATTAAGGTATTGCTTCATTTGGACAATTATCTATGGGAACCTATCTCCTCATATTTTCACCAAAGGTATCCTTAATATATATATAGTCTATCATAAAGCTTTTGCAGAGATCGGAAAGTAGGCATGTGATGCTAGCTAATGTTTATTTTGGGGGGATAATATTTTAATTCATGGTTTTTAAAGACTTTGAAATCCTTCCTCTTTGAGATATCTTGAAAATCAACCCCTAAAAGCATTTAGAGTTCTGTCCCCTCCAGCAAGGATTTCTCTCATATGTCAGTTAGGTCCACCTCATCTTCCATCTTCCTAAATGGCATTTCCACTTCTCTGTGTAATATATCAAGTTCTAACGTGCTAAAGTCCAAATGTGTCATTTTCATTGTCATTGGTGACAACTAATAAATTACCATGGAATAATAAATCACAATAAAGAATAAATCACTATAAAAATGTTGGTAAATTTGTTAGTCTTCATCTATTTATTGTTCTTCTATATCTGTTTAAATGCTCTTGAGATTATCTGGTTTAGCTGAACCTCATATCAAGTTTTTATGTAGTCTCATCTTCCCCCCTCACTTTTTTTAACTGTTATATAAGGATATACTGTACATAATTATACTTGCTCTTTCTCCTTAATGATTTGCAAATGAATTTGTCCTCTATACTAGTGTTTACCTGGGCTGCTCTGTCACTCAGCCTAGCAAGGAGATTGTAGATTCTGGAGGAGGTAGTTCCTGGACTCTTTTGGCTTCTTTGCTGTGGTGACTATTTTGCATTGGTTAAACTGCTCCAAGAAATGTTCATATTTGTATTCAGAAAGTCTATACTTCAGTCCCCATTTTTCACAGTCAATGGTTTATTTAAATGTCAGGATGTACTATATCAACTGAATAAGTGTCATCTCCTTAACTTTATCTTTTCTTCTAATTTAGTATTCATTTTGACTTTTTCTCTAACCAGTTAATGATATGACTACACACAGACTGGCTGATTCTGGTTGATTCTGAAATGATTCATGTCTATATCTACAGCCAACCAGTTATTTCCTAGCTATTAAAATGTAGTCAATTTTATTTTTTATGATGTTGTTTGGTGCTTTCAATGGCCTGAGACTTCTGATCCCTTTCTTTAAGAAAATGCTTATGATATATAGGTGTAAAACTTCTGAGTTATCTACTAGTCTTTGACCTCTTTCATGTTTTAAAAATTCTGAATCATTTTCCAACCTTTTTTTCATATCCTAATCTATGACCATCTTGTGTCACTAAATATCAAGCTTTGTATTTGCCTCAGTTTGGAGGATCTTGGTCAGTTTGTTAAAATACTTTTACTTTAAAATAGATACTTTTAAATTCCTTGAAGTGGATACACTTAAGGTACAGAAAGTAGTTTCAAATCATTCAACAAGGATTAAGATACTGAGAAGATTGTCATGAGTTGTAAACTATTATACAACAAATCAATAAAAAATGACTGTCAAGCAAATTTATATCATACTATAAAGTGCATCGATCTCTCAGGAAATAACACCTCATATTTATTACCAGGGAAGAACAAATAGGAGGGATTTTTAAAAATTCCACAATTACAGGTCTCATTACATTTTATTTTGATGATTCATTTATTTTAATTAAAATTTATTTTCTCAACTGAACCGAGTCAATGAAAATGTATTTGAATTTTCATACAGATATCATTGAAAAGACTCAGGTTCAAGCAAACATTTTCACATACTAAAGCCTATAATCACTTTGTAAGATTTAATTTAAAAATGATTATTATTCAAAATGGAAATATAAATAAAACTATTTTAGGAATTTGTCAGTTGCTTTTCTCTTTCACATATATCTATATTCAAAAAACTATAACATGCATTCACTACAGTTTTGAAAAAAAATTGGGGAAAATAAGTGACCAATCATTAAAATAAAGTTGGAACAAATCCATACTATTCTAATGGATATACTTCAGAGCTCTATTCAAATATATTTGCATCTTGTTGATAACGCTCATCTGTGTCCGAGAAACTTTCATAGATTCAAATAGGTCTGATTCTAAAGTCCTTCCCATCTAGTAAATATATAGCTTAGGAATCAAAATAGAAATTCTGAATGTTAAATATGAGCTGAGAAATTTAGTTTACAAGTGGGATAGACTGAAACAATATGAATGATACAATAAGATATTTGAGTTTTCTAGTTTTTAAAAAAATCCAGATGTATAGAACTTTTAGATATTTGATAAGAAAGAATTTACATCTCCTCTAGTCCCTAATTAACTGAACCATCAAGGATGTTTACATTATACAACTGCTATCAAAGAATATTAAAGTCTGAACAAATGCAAAGAGAGCAAAATAGGAAAGGGAGCAAATTACTGAAGTAAAAATTTTATATTGATATAGAAGATGGTCCTTGATATTACTGAAGCATAAATTTACCTTTTTTTTTAATTTGAAAAAGTAATCGAATCTGTTAATAGACAACTAAAGTTGATAGTCACTGGCTCCCAAAAGGACTTCTTTGCAGTTACTTCTTAAGCCTGTCACTGCTGACAACTCTGCCAAGATTTTAACTGATGAGTCCACTGTCCCCGACAACTGGAGGGGGCAGCCTCATCTATTTCAGATCCTCTACTTAAAACAGAGAGGTAGCAGTGGGGTTGAAATGGACAAGCTCACATTTTCTGGCTGTCAGAGAAATCAGTTTCAAGTAAGCAACCAACTGAGAGGAGTAGAGAGGAAGGGAACCCTCTCCTCCATTCTTGGCTTGTGCTTCTGATGACAGAACTTCAAATGTTTTGCAAGTTTTTCTGTCCTTGTACAAAGGAATTGCCATCTACTACCACAGCCATACTAATAACTACATTAGCTAAACTGAAATGTCAAAAATTTATATTGCTTGTTGCTAGAAATTTAATTTTCTAGAAAGTGGAAATTGATAATGGAAGTTAAGAATGGGAAGGAGAGTGTTATTTCAAAAGTCTTGGAATGTCAAAGAAGCACTCAAGTAAGCCCTTTGAACATTTAATAATGCTCTGTCATTACTTTTTTACAAAAGGAGTTAGTTAGCAAAAACCCAATTTTTCCCATTCCGAATTCAGTGTTTTTTTCATACAAATTATAAAGGATCATGAAGTAATTTTTTTTCTTGAATTAACAGGGACCTTTCTTACACACATTTCACTCTCTGCCTTCCTTATATTTACGTGTGTACAAGTTTTATCTCTCCTAGAATCACAGAATTACAGACCACAAGCTCTGGTAGGGGCTTATTGCATTATTGTGTCCTCCACATCTTCTAATGTGTGTCTTGCATACAATGAACACTCAATTTGGAGATTATGAATGTTAGACAAAGGAAATAATGGAACTATCAAAAAGTTTAATTCCTGATTGTGAAGGAAATTTCTTCAACTAAAACATTTCCATATTTTTGCCTGTATTCAAAAATAATAGCATGGTGGTTTTTTTTCATGGCATATGAAAATTACATTGCAAGAAACTATGTAAGGAACTAAAAGAGCAGTATTTGTTTCATTTGGAACAGCACTGGACTTCAGAAATTTGAAAAATAAGTATACTGCCTATAAACATGGCTGATTAGCTGAATAGCCAATTGAACAAGGGACATAGTCATTGCTGATAGTTCTTTTGCCATAGGTAAATGAGATTTAAAGGTGGAAAAATATTACTTGGGGAAGCATCATAATGAATTTTCACTGCATGTGACAAGTGAGTCTTGGGAATGACTAAAGGTTGGGAATGACTCACTAAATTCCCTCCTCCTCAAACAACTCCACAGTGCGGAACTTGTTTTCCTTGAGGTCTTGTGCAGTAGGTGGGCCTTTCTCTGAGCAAGATCTCCCTACTGTGTGGTCAGTAAGTACATGTAGTCTTTTGAGAGTTGTACCACACAGGTGGTTTTCTTCAGGGTTTAATTTGTACATGGATAAGTCCTGGGTTGCTGATGTGGCTGGGGGTTATAACCTTTCAAAAAAAAAAAAGCCGTTGTCATGAAATGGGTCCCCTCAGGAAAAAACAACAAAAGTGGCTTCAGTACACCACCACCATTAAAAAAGTTCTGGGTCACATACCTAGATTAAACTAGTTTAAATTGAACTTTGGTTTTCATTCAAATAAAAATCTTTGTAACCAAAGTTATCTATATTGTCTTTTTTCTTAAACATTTTTGTACCTTGACTAAATCAACTATCATTCCCTAATGATTTAGCAAGTCTAGTATGGTATTAATATGAGTTTTGACATTTTTAATTTAATAGATAATTTGTTAACAAAGTCTATCCACTCAACAAATATTAAGGGCTTTGTTTTTTATACTACATGAAGAAATTGGGACCACCTGAGGTGTATTTGTAGTAACAGTGAGGTGAGAATTCAAGCACAGTATTTTGCCAACTATGACACCCTAAACTAGTTGTTTTCTCTGGGGAAAAGATGCTATGTGGAACTTTCATATCTCTTTGAATTTGCCTGTGTTAGAACTAAGGATGTCGTTAAATATGTATTTTCAACTTGCACAATAAAAGAAAATATGTCCCCCAAATGATTTTCTCTGGACATTTAAAGGAATGAAAATATCTTAATAGCTGAAAGGCTTAGTGATGCATTATGCTAACATGGGAAAATATAGTTGAGCTATTTCCATTCTCAATTTTAGGAGGATACAAATAGAGGTACTAAAGTATTGTTTTCAGTGTGCTGATACTGAGAGTTTAAGGAACTTGTTAAGGGACTAGAATATTCTTTAAAAAATAACATCTCAAGGACAGTGGGTAAATTTAAAATAAAACCAAAGAATATATTTCTAAGATACAGAATTTGAACAACCCCTGGGGGAAAAAACTTGTACAATATTTGATGATACCTACCAATCATTTCTTTTATCCTTTTTAGTTTGTTTATAATTTGATATTGACTTTTAGCGAAGTGATAAATAATTATTTGTATGGCATTATGCTATCCTCATCTATGACTCCAAAGGTAAGTAAATCAAATGGTTAATGAGCTTTGCTTGACATTAAATTTAATTTTTTAAAAGCTGCAATTTTAAATTTCAGTAATGTACAATTAACTTAACATTTAGGTAAATCTGCCCTTTCTAGAGAAAGTTCTTTCTTTTCTGATTAAATTTCAATACTTGAGCATTTGAAAGAATGATTATATGAAGCATTTTATAAAGAGATTATCAGCATACATTATAAAAGTAAGTACAATGTTGCTCAGGTGAGAAAATGCTCCCTTAAGAAGCTGGCACAATTGGAAAAACAGAGGAAGCACAATACCATTGAAACAACTATGAAGAATTCAATTAAGGCACCAGGCTATGTATGTGACAGAGGTATCACTGACATGTAGGACTTGGAGATTAACTGCGTAAAGCATATGAAGGTTTTGTCTATATATACCTAACAAAGTTCGTACGTGGTGAGAATTTGGAGTAATGTTTATTTTAATCACTTTACCTGTTTTATGTCTTGTTTAACTCCTAAGGATTTTTTTTTACTTGCTTCAGTTTCAATGCAAAATATTTAAACACTCTCGACAAAGGAGTATTTTCATTGGGAAAAGGCAGAATGCAGCAATGTGTGAGTTAGTCTTACCTTAAGATCTAAATTTTTTTTTGGATGGCATTTGTGTAAGGTAACGCTTGATAAGAAACACACTCAACCAATGCAGATCTCCATCCACTTTGCCGTTTAATACTCTTAGATAGTGGGCTGGGGCATTTAGAGGCTAAATGACTTGCCCAGGAAATCAAGGCTAGAATGGCAGAGGATGAAGTTGGCACACAGGTCTTACTGACTGAAGCCACTTCTCTACCTACTATACCATTCTGCCTCTCAAGATCGAATTACTAGTTAGTAGTGAATAAGCAAAATAAGGCTAGATTTCTATAATCACAAAGCTGGCAGGAACAATGGGTTCATCTAAATTAGGGTTCTTAACCTGTGTGTGTTTGTGTGTGTGTGTGTGTGTAAGACCTCAGTATGATAAAGAGTAGTGATCCCTTCTCAGAATAGTTTTTAAAAAAATCATTAAATGAAGGAAATGTTGGATTTCAGATAGTAGCTACTAAGATTTCCTTCATTTAATAATTTTTCCTATTCAAGTTCAAGGATTCCCTGGAATCTAGCCACAGGCCTTTGTGGCTCAGTGGACCCCATGTTAAGAATCCCTGATCGTGATAGGGATTGCCTCTTCATAGGGATCTGCCTCTGGTTCTTCTAAAAATCAATTATGAATAGCCTGGGTTGAGAAGCTGAGAAGACATTAAATTGTCACTCTGAAGAATCTAGAAGTCTATGACCTAAAGTTACTTACTATATTGATAAAAGGGCAGCTAGGTGGCACAGGGGATAGAGCGCCAGGCCTGGAGTGTGGAAAACTCATCTTCCTGACTTCAAATCTGGTCTCAGACACTTACTAGCTGTGTAACCCTGACTAAGTCACTTAACCCTGTTTGCCTCATCTGTGAAATGAGCTGGAGAAGGAAATGGCAAACCACTCCAGTATCTCTGTCAAGAAAACCCCAAATAGGGTCAGAGAGTTGGACATTACCGAAATGACTGAAGAACAACAATATCGATAAAAAGAATTGATGCATGAACCTACTTCTAGCAAACAGCAACTGATAATTGGTTCATTTCTTTGAGATGTCAATGTCACAGCTTTTTTGCATATATGCAATTCAACAAACATTTATTTATTAAATGGCAACTACGTGCAAGGTACTGTGTTGGTGCCAGAAATGTAAAAATTAAAACGAAGTAGTTCTGCCCTCAAGGAGCTTATATTTTATTGGAAGAATACATGAACAAAAATAAATGTAGCTTAAGAAAAATTGAGGAAGGAAGGAGAAAACATTGACAACTGTGGGAATTAGGAAGGTCTCACAGGGAAATTGATACCTGGGTTGAGCCTTGAAGGAAGACAAGGATTCTGAGAAGCAGAGATAAGGAGGAAATGCATTCCAGGCACAGAGGACACCTTGTGGGAATGAATGGAGGTGGGAGATAGAAAGTAGAGTTCAAGGAGCAGCTAATAATACAGTTTGGCTGGAATGCAGAGTTTGTGAAGTATTGCAGTATGATCTCTTTTTAAATGGTTATATAATAGAACAGAAGCTAGAGATTGAATGGCTTTAGATATTTTCAGACATCAGACTGTTCCTTGTGGAACAATATGGAGGCAATATCAAACCAGAAAATGTTTTCAGTAGAACCGTGCTATAACATTATTATATGCATTCTGATATAGTCAGTCACATCCTGTCTTCCAGTCATTAAAAAATACCAGCTACTTCTAGTAAAAGCATGATTATAAAATATTTATCCTTAAGAGTGTTAGTTCAGTGTCTTACCACTGGGGTTAGCTGACCCTGGGTTTCTCATTTGAAAGTAGGAATAACAATACTTATAATACCAATAGCTATAAGGTTGCTGTGAGAAAGACTTCAAGTGCTACACAAATGTGAGTTGTTATTACTGAAAGCTCATGCTATACATGTTGTCTGGACTAAGGGCTAAGTAATTTGGGTTTGAGTCCCAGCTCTTTTATCAACTCATAGGGTAATTTTGACAAGTTACTTAATCCATACCTCAGTTTCTTATCTTTAAAATGTATCAATTAAAAATTTAAAGGTTTGGATGTATTGGAAGCTAATGTGTTCCATATATAATGGATGTTTTCCCTCCTCCCCAAGCATGATGAGACCTTATTTTGCTACTCTACTGTAATAGATTTTTTTTTTAAAAAAAAAGCCAACTCTATTATCTAATTTATCAGTTGGCAGGTGTACACTGTGCTGTTTGTTCGTTTTCTATTCTCATACCAAGTTTAGATAAGAAAAGTAATACCTTGAAGGTAACCAAATGCCACATTATAGTTTAGCTATGCCAATCATGGGACTGGTACTTAAATTCAGTGCTTGTTCTAATACCTTAGTGTATTGTTGAATTACATTCATTATTACACAAGTAAAAAAAATATATATATATATACACACACACACACACACACACACACACTTTTAGATGCAAGGAGATTGTTCTAATTTGAACAATACAGATTTAATTTTAGAAGATCAAAGATTGAGAGCTGGAAGGGACCTCAGAGACCATCTAATCCAGCCCTTTCATTTTATAGGTAAGGAAATTGAAGGATGTTAAATAATATTGAACCCAAGTTGTCTAACTTTGGAACCAAAGATCATTAGGATAATTTATTTTTATAAGAAACAGAAAAATATTTTTGTGTTTCTCCAGAATAGAAATAAGATAATCTTTGCCTCTTCATTTCCTTCCCACATAGTTTATTTATGCTTCCTGAGGTAAACTTTAAAAAGAGTTATTTTTTTTTTACTAGGCATCTAAGAAACTCTTTTATAATGGCCATGGAAAACCAGATTTGGCATTTAAAAAATTTTCCTTCCCATACTTGACCAATGAACTCATGAGAATGGTGGGGGTGGTAAGGGGAGTAAGTTCCTTTCCCCACCTGTGGTATCAGTCAGGCAAGGAAGAATTTTAATGGAGCCATGGCCTAAGGACACCCAAGTCTTTCCAACTGCCAATTCTGTTTGTAGATCAGTTAGGAAGATGAAGCAAAGGACTTCCCTTTACAGAATTCCTCAGAAGTCACCTGTTGGCAGGAAATTAGATTCAATGCTTTTAATTCTAGTGAGGAGAGGTGGAGAAACAAGGTAAGGCCATGTCTCACATGGCATGGTTTTAAGATCTCTTATAATTTTAATCCCTACATAAAATTGGAAGAAAGTGAACAGATAACTTCCTAATATTTTTAATAGAGTAGAATCTCCAACATAATAGTAATTGTTGATGGATAATTGTCTTCTGTTTTTGCCCTCAAAAGTATGCATGGCTTTCCATATGATAAACATGGTGGTGTGAAATCTTTTGATTCATTTATTTAATGTTTAATCCTTATTCTAATCTGGAGGCACTTTTCTTCTTATGTAAGAGATTACTTATTTTTAAAGACTGCCCAGCTTGGTACCACACATGAGATTTCTCTGCTCACAGCACAGCTGTGCAAAGTGATTATATTTTGCTGCTTTTAACCTTCATTAATGGGTTACTCTGCCCAAGACAAATTAGCTCACTACAGAATTAATTAATAATCCTTGGTAAGAAAATCATACATATGTACTACTAATATTGAGGAACTAGGAAAGAAGAGGTTACTATTCAATTAGCAACTGACTTAAAATCAGAACATATATATCTTATCAGGTAAAATTAATAGTTTGTGCAATGCCAATTTTAGGGTTTTTTTAAATCATTAACTATATAGTCTTAGAATCCATTTAGTGAACTACTTGGAAGGAACTGATTAATAAATATAAAAAGTATGTGGTTCAGTTAGAAAGAATCATAATATTCTCTGACTTTCTTAGTAAAATGTAGATTATATAATACAGTCAAATCCAGGTGTTGGCTAGCAGTGACAATCATGAGAAGTGTATTAAAAAGATATTTGGTAATGTCTTTGTATGCTAATCTTCAGAATAAACTTTCATGTAACCTTGTGATATTAACAGAATTTTTTAAAAAATCTAATTATAGTACAAAATCTGGGAATAACCTAGAAAATACTTTTTATACAAAATTAGACTGCTTTTATAATAATGCAACTTACCTAGTTGTGCACTCTTAGAGATAAAAATGTGTTCAAAATCCTTAGATTACCATATTAATCTTAAAAACAGACTTTGAAAATATGGAAGATAGCACTAACATATTTTCTTGTTCAAGGAAATAAAAGTGTAATAAATTGTTCCAAAGCAAAGTTATAATGACCATGCAGCACCACACAATTAAGCAATAACTTTTAAAATCAGCCTGAGGTTAAAGTCAGAAGAAATATGAGGAAAAGGGCAATTAAAGATCAGTCTTTTTAATCTGAGGTCTCCACCTCTACAATCAAAGATTTAGTTACCTAAATTGTTTTTCATTATTTCATTGATGAGTTGCTTTTAACAATATTTCATCCTTCAACAGGGGAAGTAAGGAATGCTCTTTTAAACAAAAGCTTTACCAGGCTATCAAAATCTTTACTAAGAAAAATAAACTAATCAAGATTGATCTGCTGGGCTTCTCAAAAGTTCACAAATTCCAAATGTTCACATAAATTTCAAAAGGGAAGAGAGCAATAAAATGTCTTCATATTGGAATATTTAGTGCATTACTGTTCGTGCAAATTATATATAGGCCAATGATAACATTTTGTAGCATACGACATGAAACATATGAAAACATACACATACATTGATCTCTTTTCCAAAAAAATTAAGTTCCTGTTTTCCAAAATGGGAAAAAGTATCGCTCTATTTTGCCATGTATACTATTATTTAAACCTTACATAACTATTAGTTCTGGGAGGAGGTACAATCTCTCCAAGTTTTTAGCAAGTCAATAATAGAGGGTCTGATAAACATTTCAATCAAGGTTTTCCTTCTATTTATTTCATAAAATTAAAAGAAAAATTTCCTTCCTATAATAAGAAAATGACCAGGTATTTTTTCTTCTAGAGGCTTTATATATACTGGTCCTTCTTAGGACAAACATAAAGTACAGAATATCACCATGTCATATTACATTATCTGAGATACAGGGTATTTTTCCTTGCTCTTGAGTATTAGCTGTATTTCTGAATTCTAAACTACATCATACCATACTACACAAATGCCACACAAATGTGACGGATAAATGGTTAAGCACAACCAAGGGATAGCTTAATCTAATGCACTGTTGTCTGTCAGTTAATCTCTCCAGGTTTAACAATCTGAGCTTAACTACTTCATGATGAATGAGACAGGGTGCAAATGACTTGAGTGCTTCAGCACCATAAAACAGGCTTACTGAAATAAAACCTACAGATTTGATTACCGGCCTTATATTTGGCACACATCGGCAATGCAGTTAAGTTTTTCAATGAAGAATAGGTCATAAAGGAATTATATAAAAGCTAGTACTGAAATATTAGCTTTTATCCTACATAGACTCTATATGTAGTGCACACAATTTCACAAAAAGAATCTAGATGGCTTTGGTCTGGAAAGTAACTGTCTTACAGCCTAGAGTAATGGCAGCAGGAACTTTTATAGAATGTTCAGAATTACAGACATTCTTTAGAATATTCACGTATAGTTTCATTAAGCATAAGAGATCCTCTAGGTGTTAACAGTTGGTTGAAAAGTAGTAGGCATATTATTAGCCAAGTAGAACTATATCTCGTGAGATTCAAATTAGTCTCAAAGATAGGGAAACATTTCTTGCACTCTGCACTGAAAATTCTCTCTGAAGACATCTGTGATTTTAAAAAATTCCACCTACTTCTACTACAACCTTTGCTAATTTTCGACAATTTTCTGCTCTGCTAACTTAAAAGTAATTTCCTTAAGAAAACAGATGACAGACAACTTGAGTGACTGATTATATTGTGCCATCACTTTGTTTTTCTCAGGGGCCTTGGTTTAAGAGGATGGATGTTAGTGTAAATGACAGAAAGGGGAGCTTCGCATAGGATTTCACTTCTGTTCAAAGACAAGCTAATGTAACCTCACCGAGGTGCAATCAACTTGACAAATGGATGCTGTGCAACCCTCTGCCTCCCACTGAAACCCGAGAGCCTGATTTACACAATATTCTCCCTGTAAACTAAAGGAAAACCAGATTCCAGACAGACTTAATGCTTCTATGCTGTATAATGGGTTGATCTGATAATTCTTTCCATACAATGAAATCTGATAATATGGGGGAGAAATGCATCAGAAAGAATATAACAGGTTAATGAACTTATAAAAATACACTTAAGTCTTTAAAATGTTTAATAAACAGAAAAGGAACTTAGCTTGGACCATAAGTGTTTATACATAGCAGTTCTCATGTTTAACTATGCAATTAATTAAAGATATATGGCTTTTATTTACAGTTAATGGCAGATTCTACCTCTAAGGAGTGGCAATCTATCTAAACAACATGGTATGCTTTGGGAGACATTTGTGTGCCTGCCTTATCTCTACTATCAGTTCACGCAGGTTCCCAGTCTCTGAGTCTAAGAATTTTACATTATTTTGTCCTGTTAAAGTATTTTCTAAGATGATAAGCATTTTTTTCCTTTCAAAGTGAATAATTTAAAAAAGAATTCACAAAACCAGGATGAATAAGGTAAAATGTGGCTAGTTCACAGTTTTTTAAAATGACTATTAAGTCTACAAATACTATTCTATAGAAACGACTCCATTTTAAAGAAATGGTGACAAACGTCAAATTATTCTCCAAGCTACAACTGTGTTGGCAACATCAAAAATATTAACTGGAAAGTACCTTTCCAGGAGGCTAAACTGTTTCCAAATATGTTGTAATAAAACTGTCCATTGGCATTACTGCCTACAAATAAACACTGTGAATGTAAACTGCAATCGGAAGCAGTTTTAACACATGTAAATGTTGAATGAAGTAGAATTTTAGTCTTATATTTACTTTGCTGTTGTCACAAATAAAAAAAAAGCCCTTAGAAAAACATTTCATGCTGAAGTGAATGGATTTCAACAGCTGCTGATTTGGTGACATCGAGAACCCCAGTGGAGATGTCCTGCTGAATTAACGTTTTGGAAATGTTAAAAAGAAACTTCAAACAGACCTGGTTTAGCGGGCGGTCAAAGATTTTGCTCTGTGGGGATCATGTGAAGACTAGCAGATCAGTCAGTCATGAATCAGACCTGTCAATAGTTGCCTATTTTCTCAACAGGTGACTCAATTATACATATAATCCATTTCCCTTAACTTTTCTGTATGTATTCGTGCAAAAATTCTCCTGAAATTTCTGAAATCCCATTATTTGGGAAGGAACAGCAAGACAGTCCAGGGAATTCTGGTTTTAGAGGTATGCTACACATTTCTGTATTTATACTTCTAATGCAACAACCATTCATTAAACACCATGCGTAAGGAACTGTGCTAAATGGTGAAGATACAAAGACAAAATAAAACATAGTTCCTAACTTCAAGGAGTTTGTTTATATTCTACTATGGGGATACAATATATCAAAAGAGAATGAAAAACAAGAGTTTCAGGAGGCATAGAGCCCTAACAACTAGGGGGATCAAGAAAGTCCATAGAAGGTGGCACATAGCCTGAGCCTGGAATGATGCTAGAAATTCTAAAAGGCCAAGGTAGGGAGGGAGTGTGTTCTAGGCAAACTTTTGCAAAGGAATAGAGGTGGGGGATGAAATATGGAAATCAACAGACAGGAAGGAGGACATACTGCGTGAAGTGTAGGGTATGTTAAATAAGACTGGAAAGATTGTCTGGAGGATGATTATGAAGGGTTGTAGACCAAACTGAGCTTATATTTTATCCTAGAGGCAACAGAGGAACACCTGAAGATTCTTGAGTAGGTTCATAACATGATTAGACTTGTGTTTGTAAGGTTATTTTAAAAGCTGTGTGGAGTATGGACTGGAAAGAGGTGAAACTAGTAGCCAGGAATCCAGTTAGGAGACTTTTACAGTAATCCAGGCAAAAGGTAAAAACAGCCCAAACCAGGTTGATAACTGTTTGAATGAGAGTTGCACAGGTAAAATCAATAAGAATTGGCAACTGATTGATATGGGGTGGGTAAGGAAGAGAGTCAAGCAGGACTCCAAGGCTGTGAACCTGGATGACTAGAAGTATCGTTTCAACAAAAAAGAAGAACTCTTGAGGATGTGTATTTTTAGGGGCTAAGAGAATGAATTGTCTTTTGGACATATTGAGTTTGGGATGACTAAGGAACATTCAAATGGAGATGCAGTAATGAAGTAATGAATTAGGGCTAGATATGTATGTATATATGCATACATATTTGTGTATACATCTCTCTATCTAAATCTATATCTGTTTGGGAGTCATCTACATGGAATCATCCCATGGAGAATGATGAGATTATCAAGAAAGAGGGCCTATATAGAGAAGAAAACCCAGGACGTTCATGTCCCTCAACATTTGAGCAAAGGGTGTAGGGGGTGGGAAAGATGAGACTACGAAGCTGTCACAAAAACTAAGGGCATGGACAGAGATCATCCGAGGGGAGGGGGTGGTCAAGAATGGTTATTGTTGCAGATCAAGAAGGATAAGGACTTGGAAAAAAGTCATTGGATTTAGCAACTAATGCATGATTGTAAACCCTGGAGGGAACAGCTTCAATTTAGATTTTCTGTAGGACATCAGTTTGCAAGGGGCTGAGACATGAGTAAGAGGTACAAAGTGGAAACAATAAGCGAACAATGTTGGTGGGTTGTTTTTTAAGAGTCTGGCAGTAAAAAGGAAGAGAGACGTAGGATTATAGCTTAAGGAGATAATAGGGTTGTGATGCTTGTCTAAAGATAATGGAAACTTGGGCATGTTCGTAAGCAGCAGGGAGGGAGCCATTATATAGAGAAAGATGAAAAATTAGAGCAGATCCTTGAAGGGGAAAGCTCCTGAATGTGGGATGGGGATGAGATCAAGACATAGTAACAAGACTGGCCTCAGTAAAGAGAAAGGCCACCTCTGTTATTGGCTGATGTATAGTAGCAGAGAAGGATAAAAGGCCTTTATGAAGCACTTACTATGTGACAGGCACTGTGCTAAGCACTTTTTATAAATATTATCTCATGTGATCCTCACAACAACCCTATAAGGTAGATGCTATTATTAAACTCATTTTACAGTTGAGGAAACTGAGGCAGGCTTACAATGGCTTGCCCAGGATCACAAAGCCAGCAAATATCTGAGGCTGGATTTGAATTCAGGTCTTCCTGACTCTAGGTCCAGAGTTCTATCCATGGTACCACCAGATACCACTAGAATAGGGAATGATGTTGAGTTAACAGAATAGGTGAGAAGCATCAGTTCAGGTGATTGAAATGAAAGTTGGAGATGATGTAAGAAGCTTGAAGAGAAATGAGAAAGCTTGGAAAAGCTCTTGTGGGAAGTAGGCTAGGAAATCAATTAGAGAAGAATAAAGAGATGTTGGAGAGCAGTGTACAGTTGATACTGAATAACAAGGTTGTAGAAGTCCCCAAGGACATGGTCATATGACTTGCTCCAATGGTATAAGATTGAGAACTAACACTGTCAGGGGTGACACAGGGTTGGGTTTTTGCAAGGCTTAAACAATTATAGGGCAAGGGGGAATGATTCGAGAATAGGATATGGTAGGAACTGTTAACTACACAGACGAGATTGTGAAGATAGGAAAGTACAGCCAGTACAGTGATGACAGACTGGAAAAGGAAAGAGGTATGGAAAGCCTGAAGATTATGGTGAGGATGAAGAATAGGTTTAAGCTTCTGTCTAAACTAAAAAAAAA
Source organism: Vombatus ursinus (assembly GCF_900497805.2). Lineage (NCBI taxonomy): Eukaryota > Metazoa > Chordata > Mammalia > Diprotodontia > Vombatidae > Vombatus > Vombatus ursinus. The sequence goes on from NW_020954590.1 coordinate 19,888,867, forward strand.
CTATCTCTCAAAGAAATGTATATCTACTGATTTTCAAGGAGACCCAGTCAGTCAACAAGCATTTATTAAGTACTTACTATGTTTCAGGCATTTCTCTAAGCACTATTTCAAGTAATGGGACACACACCCAAGTGTATATTAGACTCACAGAATTTTAAAGCCAGAAGGAAACCTAGAGAATATCTAATACCATACCTTTATTTTATAAAAGAGAAAACTGAAGCCCAGAATGATCAAATGATTTGCCTTAAGTCACACATGTTGCGAATAGCACATCTGAGATACAAACGCAGGTTCTCTGAAACCAAATCCAGTGCTTTCTTCTCTATATCAAGAAATCCAATCTTGTAGACAAGGAAACAGGCCCAGAGAAGCCAAATATCACACCTAATTAATGGCAGAGCAAGATCTAGAATCTAGGTCTCTTGATTCCAAGCCTATTTTATTTTTTTTTTCTGAATTTCCTTCAGAACTCAAGTTCTGACTAATAACTAAGTAGCAAATGTATAAGGGCAAGAAGGACTTACCTTATTGGTTTGAATACTTTCATTTCCTCCCCCCCTCCAATCTGGATTATAAAAAAACTTGAATGCAGCAATAGAAACAGTGAATTTTACCAGTTCATATTGATGTCTTATTGGATCATGAAGGTGACCCTGGATTCCTGAAGACTATGCCAGCAAAGCACAAGCTTGGCAGATCCTACTGAGTTAGGAAGGCTTTTAGAACCAAAATGGTTCTAGACCAGAAGTTCCTAAACTTATTTGGCCTACCGCCACTTCTTAAAACAATTACTTAGCTCCCCCCTGGAAATCTACTTTCTTTAACCTTTTAATGGTTTTTTTTTTAATTTGCATCATTTCAAAAAATATAAAATATATATTTTTAAAATGGTGCATCTTAAATTTGATAATTTATTATAAATTTTGGGGGTTTTTTCCTGCATTGAAATTTTGATGACACAATACTGTGCCATGTAACCATATAGTAGCATATTGTAAACAAGTCATTACATGCACAGATTCCTGCCAATGTATGCTGGACTTCCCACAAATGACATGCTCACCTGCCAACATTTGCTTGTTAAGACCTGTCGGGGGCTATAACTTGCATTTTGTGTGTTTATTTGGAAAACTACATAATCACTACAACTTTAATTCTGTTACACAACAGATGAAATACGTATGAATGGTTTTTCAAAATTTTCATCTTCTCTTCTTTCCTTATGCTTCCACTGTCCCCTTATTTTTATTCAATGACCTCCAATTATACCTGAGGTGACTACTGCCCCCCTGGATCATTTCAGTGCCCCCTGGGGGTGGTATCACCCACTCTGGGGAACCTGTGGCCTCAAGGCCTTATGTGGCCCTCTAGGTCCTCAAGTGCAGCCTTTTGACTGAATCCAAACTTATTTGTTCTGTGAAATCTGGATTCATTCAAAGGGCCCCACTCCTGGTCTAGATTAGCATAGAATTATTATCTATCACCTAAGGAACAACCTAGTTAACACTGATAGAATCTCATCATGAGGCTAATAGGGAGATAAATTTTTTGGATACAGTAATTCCACTGTACTCCACTCCACTGTACTCCACTGAGCGACAGAAGGAGTACCACAAAGATAAAAATCATAGATCTTTAAAACTGAAATACTATTGTTTTTTCTCAAAAACAGATCTCATGTTAGGGGTATGGCCTATATTCAGATTAGATCTAATATTTTTCTGATTTAGGATTTTCTTTTTCTTCTAATTTTAAATTGAGGAAGCAGAGAGAAGGACTTATTAGAAAATTCCTCATATATATCCCCAGTCATCAAGCTCACATGAAATAGGGATAAACTTTTCCTACCTCTCCATTTCATACACTTAATATAAGGAGCCACTTTTTACTTGTCAATTTAAAAAAAATGTTTTTGTGTACTTTTTAATGTTAGTATTATCACTCTTTTCTTCAGGCTTGTGAGACTAGTACAAATATAAAAAAAAATGCTAGTATTGGTAGACTCAAAAACTCATAGAATTTTGGACTGGAGAAGCCAGTGTGCCAAGTTCAATCTTTCATTTTACAGGTAAGAAACTGATTTCATTGTTATTCAGATCAGTCATTGAAACTATGCTATACAAACTACTGTTATGTTAGCAAATTACCAGGTAGCTGTTAAATGTGTTCAGATGGTTTTCTACTGTTTACAGGATTTTAGCTGTGGGGTTTGTTGTTTTGTTTTAATAAGTGAACAGAGTTCAGCAGAAGGTCTTTGTGATGATTCTATAGAGCTCACTAGTAGGCTCATTCTCTTAGTCACCACTCATCTAATGCTTCTCATCAAGACAAAAAGACAGGTCATTATCAAAAATGCTGAACTTTACAAAAGATTCCTGCAAACAAACCCCTTCATACTGAGACTCTTCTTTCTACAGAAATACCCTGAATCAGATACTTTATACATGACTCATGCATAAAAAGGAACAAGCAAGTATCTCCTATTTTTAAAGAAACCTTTCAGAATCCATTTGCCTTTACATTCTAGCCTCTTAAAAAAAACAACAACTCACATTTTAGAAGTGGAACCTAAGGTTCTACCCTCTATCTTTCTACTAGATGAAAACTCACTTCTACAGGTAGTTAGCAAAATTGAATCATTTCCAAATGCCTTTCTGCCACATATCAAGTGAAGAAAGTAAACCTAGTTCAGTTTGATCATTCTAGCTGAATGTCAAAATTTTCCACATTGTTGGACAACATGAAAGTACAGTAGAGTTTACATTGTCTTCCATTTTAAAACGTATGGCATATCTCAGAAAAAATATTCATTTAAACATCATCTATAACATTAGCAAACATTATGCTACCTTCATTGTAATCTGAAGTACTGAACTATGAAATCAAGTTTCAATCAAAAATCATTATTTTAATATTCAAGATTCACACTAAATTAAACTCTATCCACTAATCCCTAATTCTAGTAAATCACTAATTCACACAAGCATTTATTAAAACAGACACTTTCAATTGCCTTGAGTATAGCAAAATGGAGGTAAACAAGGAATAGTTCATTAAGGAACCTATAGTAAACAAAAGGAAAGAAGCTTTTATTTCAACCAATAAGAAAGATGTTCTTCTTAGAGGTTGTAGTCACCAAATATATTCCACAGCAGAAAGTTAGCTGAGGGACCACTGTTCTTTTTTATTCTTGTCCTGAGTGCCCAGGACAGTGTGTTATAGATAGCAAGCACTTAATAAATGGTTCTTAATTGCATTTAATGATATGCTGAACTCCACAACCAAGTGTTATGTTGCTTTTTGTGTTCAAGAGACTATATACTCTAAATTGTAAAGCAGTATATCACACTTGAAGTACATTTCATTTTACTGGGTAATATGTTTTCTTCCTTCACAAGTCTACTAGTATTTTAATGTCAGACATTATAGAAACCAAAGTAATGTGCCATTTAATTAGAACTGAGAATTGTTAATCAGCATAAGAAATGGTTTAGGTTCTAAAAAGAATACAAGAACAATTGTGAGTACTCAATTTATTTTATCTTCAGAGTTCACATTTCCCTAATGACAAGTCATTTAGAAAGATAGAGACTTGAGTTACTTTATGAAATGCTTTACTTGCATATAATTACTTTTTATAACCCATTTAATACTTTCTCTGTTTTATGAACTAATTGCTACATAGCCTGAATTGTCAAATGAATCACAAATCAGGAAATCAAGAATTTCTTTAACACTTATTTCTGTCTTTTTTGAGTACATATGCATAAAGATAGTCATTTAAAATCTCATACAAATAATTTTTGCAGTAAAACAGTGATAGACAAAAGTAGTTATCAACAGCATTTAGTCCTTCCTCACTACCAGTTATGACTGTAAACTAATGAGACTGATGTTTTAACAGCTATATTGGTATTTATACATATAAATAAGTGTTGTCCTTCCAAATTATAAATTTAGGACGCTATATGCCTATTATACTCATGCTATTAACACTGTTCAAACATTTTGAAATGCTTTCTATGAAATTGCTTTCAGAGATAGTTTACTGGTCCTAAAAGAAAACCAAACATTATTTGTGTATTTGTGTGAATGTGTATATGTGTGTGTGTGTGTGTATACATATACACAGACTTTTTTTTTAAACAAGAACTCATTTTTACCTCCAAATTATCTGGATTGATCAAGTATCATGCAATAGATTTGCACTTCAATAACCACACTCAAAGGATAAAAATTTGCCACCAGTTCAGATCTTCAAAAGATTGTGCCCCAGGCTCATATTGCAAACGCATAAGAGAACATGGGATAAAAATAAAGCTTTCCAATGTGTCTGCTTTGACATGAGCACCACATACTTGGATGTATGAGTTTGTATGTGTCTGTTAAAAAAAAATCAGTCCCATCCTAGGCACTGTGGTATAAGAAAGTAGATACAGAGACAGCTGAGGAGTCAGGAAGACTTGGGATCAAGGACTGTCTCTGATGCATACTGTGTCCAGGTGCAAACTGATTAAATTCTCAGTGTCCCAGGCCACTTTCTAATACATTAAGTTGCTGAAGAGTTCCTCATATGCACTGGTAGAGGGAACTTGGTCACCAGGAGTCCCTGACACAAATGAAATCACAAGTCCAAACCAAAAAACCCCAACAAATTCAGCATGAAGAGAACATGTAATGTGCTTCAAGTGGCAAACCACTTTAACATTTTTTCTATTTTATTTTTGAAATAATGCATATTCCGTAATATTGTATGTTCAAAGAGTTACATCTGAAGTTTAGCTCTTCATTCTGGCGAAATTATATTCCAAGCTATTTCCTCCTCTCAGTTTATGCTTTTAACATTCAACATTCATTAATGCAATTGAGAACTTATTCTACATGTTAGGTACATCGTGTGTTCTGGGGGTGACCATGAACATCCTAATGTCTCAAAAAATTCTTTTTAAAATTTTTGTGTCTGATTTTTTTTATTACATATTATTAAAGGCAAGTTTAGGTGCTAATTTAAAAAAATGAGTTTGTTTAAATTTTAGTTTGTTGTCTCATAAATAATTACTGTAGTGATTATATTTTCAATAAATGATTACCTTCAAAAATAAAATTCTCTGGGTTCATAACCAATGAAATGTATTACATTCATTTGTTGGATATACTTTGTTCATGGCACTCTAAGAATTTAACAATCTACTTAATATGGTTTAAAGTAAATACTTCCAAGTATAGCAATATTTTGTACTATAGTTAATGTTTAGTTAGTTCCTTAAAAAGCAATGTGATATGGCTTCATTGTATAAAATAGGCTATGACAAGCAAAACATATTTAGCTCTTCAGATGGGTACAGTGAAAAGTATGACTAGATTCTTTCTTTTCATAATGTATACAAATTTTGCTAGGAGCTTAAAATCTATTTCTCAATTACATGATTTAATTGTAATTCCAATGAGAGAAACAATTAAGTAATCTTAGTGACTTTGAAAATAGCAACACTGTGGTCAATTACTATAATAAAATACTGTGTTAATTTTTCATTTTTATTCCAATATGTACAAATGTTTGGAAGAAGCAAATTTATAGCAGTTTTAGTAATGGGAACAGAAGAAAAGATCAGCTTTTAAAAGTCTTCCTTTTCATTAAACATGAACATAAAGAGATTATTTTTAAATTATACAATTATTTCATTTTTCTTAAATTACATGGACATACTTTTGCTCACAATTTTGTCCTACTCTGTTAAAGAGAAAACTATTTGGTTAGGGGCTACAGATTTTTAGGTTCTCCAGTGATGCATTAACTAAACAAAAAAGACAACTTTACTCATTTCAGAATGTTTTATTATAACAGCGATCTTTGAAGGCAAACACAAAAGATTCTTGTATGCTTAGATTTTATAACATCAATAACCAATTTAATGCATCACTAATGATGTACAATAGATGCCATCTTGCAGCACGAATTCAAGCAAAAGACTGATGTAATCTGCCAAATACTTCAAAGTAATTGATTTGAGAATAAGAAAAGAACTTCTTTTGTGTAAATTCCCCTACTTACAGAGAGAGAGAGAGAGAGAGAGAAAGAGAGAGACAGAGACAGAGAGACACAGAGAGAGAGACTATCCCCTTAACAGCTGGATATTTACTATATAAAGCTATCAATTCATCATTAAACCTTTTTTTAAAAATAATTTAGTTAAAACCATATTTTCTACATGTATTCTAATGTCCCTGTGATCTCTAATGCTCTATGAATCTATGTATTTCTCTACTAGCTAATTTATACCTTCAAAATTCAATTTTAGTCATGTGGCCTATCATTATAAGATGCACATTTATAAAAAGAAATATGAATATTTCACTGACAAAATATGGTTATTTTAGAAAATTAAGTGAATATATCTTTAATAGCATGAACATTTAAATATCACATCCATACATATACCTACAAGACATCTTCTCTATAAGGCTTTCTTAATATGCCTCAGTATAAAATTTCCCTAACATATCTTGAAAAAGTAAAAGCCTAGACAAGGCTCAGAAATCCCAGTTATACACACCAGAGTGTGTTCTGTGAAGACATCCTACCTACCTTGCCACCACTACAGTTTCTAGTCTTGACAAGCACTCACTACTACTTCCACAGAAAACATAAAAATTGTTCTCTTTACTATGCTTTCCTGCTACCCTGATGGTGTCTAAATCCCTAGGTATGGTTGAAAAAAATAAAATCTCAAATTCATTCTTTCTGCCCATGGACATGAGCATAATAAAGAGATATTGAGATCCTTTCTAGTAAAGTGGAGCTAGGTAAACAAATGTAGAGTCAGGAAGATCTGAGTTCAAATTCTTTCTTAGGTATCTACTAACTACATGACCACGGGCAAGTTACTTAATTGCTCTGAGCCTGTTTTCTCTTCTGTAAAATGAAGATAATAATAACTACTTTATAGATTTATTGTGACAACTAAATTAAGTCAGTCAGTTGCAGGTATGTACTAATAAATGTTTAACAACTGGTTCTCTGAATATATGTGATAAACTTTTAAGTTTAATCTGCATTATTAACATTTTCCTCATCATTTTCTTAGCTCTAGACAATCAACAAAACAATAAGTTGTTCGTAGCATTTGCTGATTTCTGAGGTGTAAATGCTCATGCTGATATTTTAAAATCTGCTCTCCTAAGCCTGTATAAGCTGGCTCTAGCATTGTCAATAAATATTTTTTTCCTCCATAAACATTTATTAAGTACCTACTATGGGTCAGGCATTGTGCTAAGCATTGAGGATACAAAGAAAGAGCTAACATATATATAAAGTGCTTTGCAAGCGTTAAAGCTTCTAAAAATTCTAGCTATAATTGTTGTTGTTAAGTATTCTAAATAACATTGCTGCTCCCTGAGCTGTCTTTTACTGAATTTGTATTCTGGATAAATAAAGTCTACCAAATAATCTATAAAATAATGTTTTTCAACTATCTACTGGTTCTTTTCCAAGTTCAGCTAATATTGGAAAAAGTACCCAAGATTCCACCCCGAAGACAAGACAGATTAGGGGATTCCCACATCTCTAGGACTTAGAGGAGTAGAGTAGGAATGTCAGGAGAGGTGGCTCTAACATTTTAGTTGAAAGGCAAGATGGCAGAAAGATGGTGCCAGTGACTTCTTACTATTCACTCCTGCTTGCTCTCACAATAAAGTGACTTAGCTTATGATATATTTCTGAGTAGTTAGACTCCCTCATTGCACAGCTAGATCTCTATGTGTAGAAGACCCAGTATCCTTTCCTTTTTTAACCCAATTTGAGAAATTGAAATGAACAAAAATATAGTGGAATTCCTTTATAAGGTTCTCAATTATTATCTCTATAGAAATGATTTCCACATATGTTTTTCCAGCCTCAGTCTCTCTCCAAGTTCAAGGCCCACATTAGTAAGTATCCTATAGGTATCCAAAACAACACATCCAAAACATAACTCTTTATCTCACCATTCAAACCCAATCCTATGCCAAACTTCCCTATTACTACTGTGGACACCACCATTTTTACAGGTTTGAAATCTCCACATCACCCTCGATTCCTGACATTCATTCATCCCACATAGCCAATCAGTTGCGAAATCTTGTTCTTTTTTCCCCACAATATCTTTTATCCCACTCACACTAACTCCACCCTAGTTAAAGGTATATGGACCACTGTAATAGCATCCTAAATAGTCTCCATGTCATGTCTCTTCTCATCTGACTCCATCCATCACTCAGATGCCAACATGATTTTCCTAAAGCACAGATCTGACCCTATCAGTAAACTACATTAGCTCCCTATTACCTACAGAAAGGTATCAAGTACCCTACTCACTTATGGTAACACTGAGTGCAGTATAACCAGATTAAAATGTAACTGGGAAATATTTAGCAAAATAAGTGGGAAAAAAATAGAACATAGATAATGTTAAGATGTAGTTTTCTAAGTCAATATATGGTCTACAGGGATCCTTTTGTAAATTTTAGTGGCCCCCATTTCTATTTAAATTTAATACCACTGACCTACAGGATCAAATAAAAAGTCCTCTAACATTTAAAGCTCTTCTTAACCTGGCCCTTCCTACTTTTCTAATCTTCTTACACATTATTATCCTCTATTTGATCTACGACCTAGTAATACTGGCCTGTCTACCTCACCCACCTCCATGCCCTTTCACTGGCTGTCCCTCAGGCCTGAAATCCTCCCCATTTTTAGAATCCCTGGCTTCTTTCAAGTTTCAACTCAAATTCCACCTTCTGAAGGAGCCCTTTCCTATTTTATCTAGGTGCTAGTGCCTTCCACTCTTCCATTTACCCTATGTGTACTGTATATACCTATTTATGCACACATCCCCCTCCCCCATTAAAATATAAGCTCCTTAAGGGCAGGGACTATTTTTGTTTTTTCTTTGTATCCTTAGCACTTAGCATGGTGTCCACACATAATAAGAACAATAAATGTTTATTGATTAGTTGATAGACTGTATTACATCAGATTTGCTTTGCAGAATTGTTTCAGGAATATGCTATTAGTCATGGAAATTTGCCATCATGGAGGATGTCCAGTACATAGTCCAAATGGGAGTTGTTTACTATAGTGAGGTCCTTCCTCTATAAACTCCTATTTGTGGGAGATATTGTACTTATTATATTTGTCCTGAAACTTTGAAAATTCTTACATATGAAATCAATAACCGCTTAAAGAATAAAATCTAACTATCCACACAGAAAAAACCACATAGGAGAAGGTGTACTTTTCAGGTTATAATATATGGCTTGATTGACAGCCCATGGAGCTCATCCATTAATAGATATATCCTGGACAGGCATTGCACATGGATCATGGACTGGGCCCAAGGAGGAGGTAAATAAATGGATTTGTCTCTGGAAAACGGCACAGTGCTTATACTAACTCCAACCTCCTTGACACCAAAGCCCATCTCTTAAACTATAATATTTTTCAAGTGAGAATATATGGCTGTGGATCATTAAGAACATAGTCTCCAAAGAAATGAAGTTAAAGATTGCTCAAAGGGTAACAGAGAGGCAAATATTACGTGCGAGCAAGCTGGAACACATTATAAATGAAGAATTATGTAGGAAAAGTAGCATAAAGGATGTTATCAGAGGAATATATGACTGGGGAAAAAGATGGGCTAGTCACATATTGAAACTGAGAGATAGCCAATGAAAAGTCTCACAAGACCTAGAGGAAGGGCCCTAACACTCTTGGGTAGTACATCAGTGGTGAATCTGTAGGAAGACATGGTCAGAAGTTGCAGAGAATGAGCAGGTATGCATGTGTTGTGATCTGAAAGTATCCACAATAATGAGACCACAGATCTGTTCAATTATCAAAGTACAAAAGAAGTATTTCCAAGCTGATTTCTGTACTTCAAAAAGATAAAAGATTCTAATGATACTGTTAAGATTTGCTGAAATCATTAAGGAAAAAAGGAATCTATGTAGAGATGTGTGTATATGTATATTTGAAGAAATACCTATAATAAAATGATAGAATTTTAGAGCTACAAATGACCTTACAAATTCAAATACACACATATGTATGTATGTGTATACACACACACACACACACACACACACACACACACACACACACACACATATATATTTTCCCCAAAAAGCATTATGGGTTTACTATATGCAATGAACAGTGGGACAGTATCTAGCTCAGCTCCACCATTTTTTTGGTGAGGAAACTGAAGCCCAATGAGATTAGCTGTACAGTTAGTCAGTAGAAAAACTAGGACCAAAATTAAGATCCGTTGAATGCCAGGGCTATTCATAAGATTATCAATAAATGAATACTAGGTAGAATCAATTAAGAGAAATTCATTATTATTGATGTTAGCACCATGTTCTCTTGTAGTAGGCATCTTCCTACTACACTGACCAGAGTGTAGTAGGGACTACTGACCAGAGTGATTTTCACCATATTTTATTTGAAAGAAATACAAAAACATTATCAAATAGCATGAGCTTGAAACAAAAATTCAACAAAACAGGAAAAGTAATAAAATATCTTATACAGGATCCCAAGTAGAAAACTTGGAAAACAAGTGTGTATTTAAAAGGTACAGAGAAATTAAGCTTTCTTAAATGATAAACTAAAGTCTCACTTAAGGATGAATGAAGTATTGGCAAAATATGCTTACTGCTTTGGGCCTCACCTATAGGTTACTTTTGCCACCTAGTGGGGGAGGCAGATTCACAGTCAAGTTATGTACACCAGGGAAACTGGAATATACATGGACCTATGATTTCATCAACATGGGTGCTCCACCTAACCATGCAGATCATAACTCAACCTCACCTTATCCTGGGCAATTCTTGTCCATATCTTCCTATAAATATCTATTAGAGAATCTACCTATTAGGAGAGAGAACTTCCTCTTGGTTCTTTAATAGGGGGGTTTTGAATATTCCTGTTTAATGACCAAGAGTAGAGATCAATTTCATACACAGTAGAAAATAAATAGAATCATAGGACTAAAAGCTGGATGGAACCTTAAAGAATATCCAGCGTAGCGTTCTCATTTTCAGATGAGGAAAATGAGGCCTAGCGACATGACGTGACATTGGCGAGATCACACAGATAACAAGTGACAAAGTCAAGATTCAAACATAGATCCTTTGACTGTAAGTCCAAGATTTTTTCCCACTCCACAAAAACATGCTTTTTTCTCCTGCTATAGTTTAAAAACAAATATGAGTGACACAGAAACTTTTCAGGCACACGAAATCATTTCCCAATGCACTTTCTACCACCATGACTTTTAGATCCTGATGAGTGGTGGCTTTCAGCACAGGGATTCACTCTGATAAGGTTAGAAAGCATAATAGCCATTTTAAATTAACATATAATTTAAAATTCTGTGAAGAGTAGAAGGAACGAACAATTTCTTGGGCACTTTTTTTCCTCGAGTGTTTTAACTATGGGTACCTTGAATGATTCAGTCTTCTTTGTTTTCTCCCTCTATACTCATCTGAAGAGCTCTGCTCTGGTTCACCTATCGCTTATATACAAATGACCCTCAAACCTACCTCTTCATCTCAGATCTCTAACTCTTGCTTGAGTCATATTTTAGTTTATCTATTAAGTTCCCAGGGATAGGACTTCCTAGCACTTGAATACTGAATTTATCTTGGACCTTTACTTGAGCCATAAAGTCTAGGTTAGTCAAAAGTGAGGAACAATTCACAGTTAAGACTACCCACCTCCATGCAAAGGCATAATTAAAGGAATAACATACAAGACTAACAAAACAAGTCAAATGAAGGGAATAATCAGGAGTCAAGATCAGATTAGAGGATTAGGGTCGGAAACATGAAAATCAAGAACTGGAATAGTGGAGCTGAAACAAATTGGAACTAAGACCACAAGTCAGGTTACTAGATGAAGACCACTGTCCAGAGGGATAGGTGAGATACCACAGTCTGGAACAAAGTTGGCCCAGAGAAGTCAATCATTAGCAGAGAAGGGAATATCTGGGTCTCTTAAATATTTGACAGCATGCGATTTCTCCTTCACCTGACCTTGGTTCATAGGTTAATCCCTGTAAAGTCAGGTTATTTGCTTCCTCTGTAGAAGCCTTACACAATATTGAGACCCTTTCCCAATTTCCACATTATTATCAATATACTACTATTCACTTGGTCCCTAGAGCTTAAAATCTTCCCCTTCTCACTCCTATCACTATTAAGCAAACCATCAAGACCTACTGATTTTTACTTTGCAATGCACCTCAACATTGTGGAGTACAGTTCAGGACAAGGGAGGTAACATCCCTCCGCACTGTCAGAATGCAGTTATATTTTGTTCAGTTCAGGGAGCTGCATGGAGTTGACCCAAGATCAAGCTACCCAAAAGTTGAAAGGACTTCCTCAGGAACGACTGGGTTCTCCCTTGTGGTTAGGAATCTTTTCTATGTGTCATATCCAGATCTGCTCAAATGTTCAACTTTGTACTCCAAGGCCCAAGGAGAACAATTGTAATCCCTCATAGATTTAGAGCTGGAAAGAATCTTAAAGATCACTGAATCAAACTCTCTCATTCTACAGATAGGGAAATGAAAAAGGCTCAGAGGTTCAGAGCTTTGCCCAGTATCAACAAGGCAGCAAACAGTAAAGCTGGGATTGAAATCATGGTCCTCTGACTCCAAATCCAGTGTGACTTTCAGTACAACATGCTGCCTCTCCTTTAGATCGTCTTTAAGTCTTCTTGTTGATGTTGTTCAGTCATTTTAGTTGTGTCTGACTCTTTGAAACCCCATTTGGGGTTTCCCTGGCAAAGATACTGGAGTGGTTTGCTATTTCTTTTTGCAATGTGTGCCCATTTTACAGATGAGGGAACTGAGGTAAACAGGTTAAGTGCCATACCCAGGGTCACACAGCTAGTAAGTGTTTGAGGCTGGATTTGAACTCAGGTCTTCCTGACTGGTACTTTATCCACTGTCCCACCTAGCTGCCCCCTAAGTCTTCTTACCTCCAAGAAAAAATCCCCAATTTATTCAGCGGATCCTCATATGGCAATGATTTCTGCTGCCTCCACTATGTCGGCTTCCCTTTTCTTTATACACAACAGCTTATCAATGTTCCAGCTAAAATGTGGCAGCCAGAATTGGACACAATATTCCAAATGTGGTATGATTAGGGCAGAGTATGGTTGGATTATAACTTTCTTTGCTCCAGACACAATTAGTGTTTTAGCTTTTTTGAGTATCATATTACATAGCTAACTCCTACTGAGCTTCTAGACCACTAAAACATCTAGATCTCTGTCACTTGGAATTGCTCTTTACCTTGAATCTTGCACCCTGCATTTGTATAGCTGATTTTTTGAGCCAAAGTTCAGGGCTTTACAAGTATCACTATTTAATTTCACCTTGTCACTTTCAGCCCAGTGTTTCTAACCTGTCAAGATCTTTTTGGATCCTGATTCTTTCATCTAATGCATTAGCTATAACTCTTAGCTTCATGTCATCTCTAATTCTGATTAAGATGTCATCTGTGCCTTCATCCAAATTACTAATGCCAAGAGTACAGTACTGGAATACTTGACTAGAAACATCCCTTTAGGATGACAGCGATCCATTAATCAACACTCTTTGGCCCAATCAATACATTCCAATCCCATCTAATTGTTATCTAGTCAAAAGCATTCTATTTCACCCATGAGGATATTATGAAAGAGTCTGTAAGATGTGTTGCTGAAATCCACGTATGCTATGTCCACTGAACTCCCCACAAATCTATTAATCTAGTAACTCTGCCAGAAAAGGAAATGATGTTAGGTTGGCAAGATATTCTTAGTGAACTCATGCTAGCTCATTCTAATCACTGCTTCTCTTTCTAAGCTTTCATTAAAGGTCCCATTAATAACACATTTTATTGAAAGAAAAAAAGGGAAAGAAATAAACAGTTACTATTTTGTTAAAATTAGCATGCATATTAAAAAGAAAAAACACAAACTGCTAACATTGGAAACTTAGGATTTCATGTATTAAAAAATTCTAAACTATATATTTGAATTATAGTTTTTAGATCATTTACAAACGTTAGCTGTTGTTACTTCAGTGTTCTGCTACAGTAACCTAAGCATGCAATTTTTGTCCAGTAACCAAAAAATAGATAAACTATGGGAGGAATTGGATCATTTTAGGTTTGATATTCTTGCAATAAATGAAATCAGATGACAAAAAGTAAGTTAAAGTTTAATGGAAAGATGGATCACAAGTTCTCCTTGGAAAGTCAAATAAAAAAATTGGCAGAGAGTTAACTTTATTATGCACCCAAAGGAAGAAAGAAACATCACTTAACTTATATCTCATCCTGTAGCGCTTGTGTTAAGCATTTGCAGAGATCACTGTGAAGATAGTTACAGCCTATGTGCCAAATTATGTTGTGGAGGATGAGGAGTTCAGAGAAATTTTACAAGAACTAGGTAAGACCCTTTAAATTTAACCAAAATATATTTTAATATTCAGTGACTTACATTAATCAATCAACAATTATTTATTAAGAGCCTACTCCATGACAGATGTCCTGCTGGCTTCTGGGGATACAAATACAGAGAGAGAAACAATCTCTGTTCACAAGCAGTTTACAGTCTAGTGCGGTAGATAGGAAGGCTGTATATCAACATTTACATATATGCACATATATGTGTGTATATATACATACAAATATAAATGTATATTTATAAAGCATAAATAGAAAGTGGATAGATCAAACATGTACAAAGTCATTAAATATAAGGTAGCTTGAGAGGGAGAGCATTGGCACAGGGTAGGACAGTAAAAAAAAAAATCCTAGAAAAAACATTCAGGAGAAAGACTAAAGAATTCTTGCCAATATAATGACTAACCATGATTTCAGAGTACTCATGATAAAACAGAATGAGACATTTTTAGGGGGAGAGAGAGATTGGTCAATGTGTGGGATTTGATTTGCAACAGGGATTCTTTCTCACTGTATGAGGTGGGGGAGGAATTAAGTGAAGGTAAGGACAGATGGTACTTTTTGCTGATTAAAAAAAATTTGATAAAAAAGATAATATGTTCTAGAATAAGAAATTAGAGAAATCAAAGAGTTGTAGACTACAGAAAAGCTTTATCCCTATATATTATCAATTCTTTCTATAAGAAGAGAGTCAATTATGGATACTACCAAAACACAAAAAAATGAATTTGATAATATTTTAATAATTACAAAATGGCTGGTAACTAAGCTTATTGGTTACTAAGCTTATTGATGAAGGAGTAATTTCTGAATCAGGCATCAGTATATTTATGTATTGATATAGCATATTTATATGCTACCAATTTCTTTGAACCAAAATCAAAATCAATAACAAACTAGAAGAACAAAAATGAAAACATACGGTGTGCAATCTGGGCAACTCCAATCTGACCTACCTGAACAATTTGTTGCTGCTGAAAAAAAATTAGGAAATAGATGAAAGAATAATAACATTTATCTAGTGTTTGAAAACTTGCAAAGTGTGTTATAGATCCTTCTCTCATGTGAATCTCCATTTGCAGATAAGAAAACTGAAGCTCACAGAAGTTAAACGTTAAAAAAGAAGTTAAAAGCTCATGGTCACAAAGCTATTAAGTGATAGAGGTGGGATTTGAACCCAAGAATTCCTGACTCCATGTCAGGAATTCAGGGAGAATTCTATGTTGGATCTGACTTTCATTAACAAGGAGGAACTGTTTGCTGGGGTAGAAATAAAGAGAACCTTGGGGGGTTGACTACTCCCTCCTGGAGTTTGTGATAAAGAAGAGGA
The DNA here is from genome assembly GCF_900497805.2 of Vombatus ursinus. Classification (NCBI taxonomy): domain Eukaryota; kingdom Metazoa; phylum Chordata; class Mammalia; order Diprotodontia; family Vombatidae; genus Vombatus; species Vombatus ursinus. Next base: position 19,904,699 of record NW_020954590.1, read on the forward strand.
AACCCAGGCATAGTGTGACATGCACCCTAGATTTTATCCACTTTACCACAAAGCCCCAGAAAAAGAGTAGACATTGACACAGACCACTGGCACTTGCTAAGATATTTAGGAATATCTTAGACAGCCAACACTTAATGTCCTTGCCAAATGGAAAGATAGAACAGCTAAAGGGAAAAACAATTCAGAATATGAAGAAACCTATACTCATTTGGGGTTAAGGGTGGGGTGAAGTAGGAAGACAACAGTAGGTAGTTTTTAGAGGAATACTCATAATGTAGGAATGATGATCAGGATAATTGCCCAAAGAAATCTAAAAAGTTTGCCAATGATTATGGAACGTAAGCAAGAAAATAAAGACCACAGGAGCATAGGCAGTGTATTCCCATTGTTGCCCACCGAAATCAAGGGATACAGGGGAGAAAAATTAATTTAGCTGAGAAGGCAGTATCTAAGAATGGGACTTGCACTTCTGCTGAAAATATAGGGCTCACAGATTCCTGGACAGAGAAGGGGTACAATAACAAGGCCAGTAAAAAAAAAATATTTGCCGGCTATCTTGCCAATTTAATTAAAAAGGGTTTGAACTAAAAAGGATGGTGAAGGGAAAAGACTGCCTGTGCATATTTCCTAAGGTAGATACCATAGAAATTAGCTGTAAAGAAGAAAGGATATTAATTGAAACACCTGGAAGTTCACAGGAAACAAAATCCAAGAAAACAGCCAGTAATAAAACATGTGGCTTCCAATCTCTATACACAAATTCTCAAAGTTTGGAAATAAGAAAAAAAAAGTAGAACTAAAGGTCCTAGCACAATGTGCATCCCTGGGCCTTGGTTGAATCAAAACCATAACTGGACCACAGTTTTGAGACAAATATAACTTATTCCAAAGAAACAGGAAGGGAAAAATGGGTTAATAGGATAGTACTACATATTAAGAAGGTGTATTCATTTGAGTGAATCCAGGAAACAGAAAGTAGGAATATGATGGAGAGTATTTGTGTAAAGGTCAATGGAAGAAGAAATAGAAGTGATGCTTGTCATTGGAGCATATATATATATACATACACATATACATATATATATATATATATATATGTATAGGTGGATCAAAAGAAGAAATAGATGAAGAGTTTGGGAAACATATACCAAGCATGGTAGAGAGGCATGCTATAGTAGTGATGTGAGTTTTCAATTAGCAGAATATCTGCTGGAGCTTTCTGCCAAAAGCAGAGCACCTAACTTCTTGATATACCTTAATTTTATTCTTCAAATGGTATAGAAACTGACAAGGGAAAATTGTATGTTGGATTTGATTTTCATTAGCAGGGAGGAACTTGTTGCTGGGGTGTAAATGATGTGAACCTTGGAGGGTTGACCATGCCTTCCCATAGACTGTGATAGAAGAGAGAAGCCCAGGCATAGTCTGATACGGACCCTGGATTTGAGATTTAACAGATTTCAAAGGGTTCAGTGGAAAGAAAGGTGGGAACCCATGAACTAAATGCCACAGGGCAAGTTGGCCTCGGAAGATGTGAGATACTTAAGATTAAGATTTTGAAGACAATGGGAAACAGATCCAAGTAGGAAAAATGGAATTTGTATCAAGAGAGGCTTCATGGATACACAACTTAGATTTAAGTAAAAGATAATCTAGAAGATAGAATCAAGGTCAGGTGACAGAGCATAGACATAACAGCATGGCCTTGTCCTACACAATCACATCAGGACTATGAGCTGAGGATGGCAAGGGAAACTATGAACAACAAAAAGGATTGAGTCTTTGCTTTTATTTTTAGCTATTTGGGTATAAAAAAGATGATCAAAGAAAGGAAAGGACTATTACTTGGACAATGGACAACCGAAAGAGGGGCACAAAGCTGCTTACTTTGTATTCTGCTTGTTTTCTCTGCCAAGGAGCATCACCTTTGCACTGGAAATGAACATACAAAATGAATACAAGGAAGTTGATGCCCATGACAAGTAAAGAGATGGCGACATCCAAGGACATAGAGATGTTCTCGATAAATCCAAGGGACCTGACACAGATGAACTACATCCTTTGCTACTGAAAGAGCTGTTGGATGGGATTGCTGGACCACTGTCACTAATATGAAGCTAGGATGCCTTCATCAAGAACAAGTCATACCAGACTAATTTCATTTCCTTTTAAGATAGAATTACTAAAGTAGGAGACAAGGGAAATTCTCTGGTTAGCTTACCTAAATTTTAGCAAAGCTTTTGGAAAAGTTTATCATACCATACTTGTGGAGATTACAGAGAGATGTGGGCTAGATGATAATATACTTAGATGGATGTAGAACTGTATTGGACAGCTAGACTCAAAGAGTAGCTGTTAACTCTTCAAGGTCAAAACAGTAAGAGGTCTGTAATGGAGTACTACAGTGATATGTGATTGACCCCCATGCTGTTCAACATTTTTGTCAATGATTTAGATTAAGGTATAGATAGTGTGCTCATCAAATTTGTTAATAACACAAAGCTAGGAGAAGTAACAAATAATGGACAACAGAATCGGGATCAAAAAAGATCTTGACAGGCTAGAAAATTGGGCTGAATTTAATGATCTTATACTTGTGTAAAAAAAATCAAGTTCACAAACATGAGACAGGGAAGGAATAGGAAAAAGATTTGGGGGTTTTAATAGACTGAAAGCTCAATATGAATCAGCAGTATAATATTGTAACCAAAAAAGCTAAGACAAGCTCAGGCTGCATTAAGAAAAACATAGCCTCCAGGAGTAGAGAGGTGATAACCTACTGTCCTCTGTCCTCATCAGTGCCCATCTGGAGTATTATGTTCAGTATTTGGTGCTGGGGTTTGAGAAGATTAGTAAACTAGAGAGTGTCAAGAGAAGGGTAGTAAAGGCTCTTAAGTACACTTCACTTCAGGACTGAATGGAGTTTATCCTGGAGAAAAGAAGACTCATGAGGGACATGATCGATAGGATGTAATATGAAAGGGAGATTATACTTGTTCTTTGGGGCCCAGAGGGCAGAACTAAAACCAATCCATAGAAATTGCAAAGATGTGATTTTAGGCTTAAAGTCAGGAAAAAACTTACTAACAGTTAAAGCTATCAAAAAGTGAAATGGGTTGCCTCAAGAGGTAGTGGATTGCCCCCTCCCAGATATCTTCAAGTAGAGGACAGACAACCCCTTGTTGAGAATCTTATGGTAGGGATTCTTTCTGCATATAATTTGGACTACATGGGCATTTAGGTCCCTTCAGAGTCTCAGATTCTGTAATTCTGGATAAGTCTGTCATAGGAGGTGGCACTTAAGTTGAGTGAAAGACTTTAGTAATTCTAAGAGGCAGAGGGGAGGAGGAAAGCATTCTGAAGGTAACATGGCTCAGGCCTCCTCTAGGACTTGGCAGGAAATGAGTCCAATAAAAAGGGTAGATCCAAAAGGTTCATTACATTTTTCTGGCTATTTATGCATCTTAATCAGAGTTCACTATAGGAAAATATTCAAATGTAGCTGAGGTGTGGCTTAGAGGCAGATGGTAGAGTAGGGAACAAAAAAGTAGACTTGGAGGCTGTTAAAATCTTGCCTCAGACACTTAATAGTTTTGTGATCTTGGGCAAATCGCTGAATCCTTCGCAGTCTCAGTTTCTTCATTTGTAAAATGGATAATATAACAGCATCTACCTTACAGGGTTGTTGTCAGGAACAAATAATACATATAAAGTGCTTTGCACACCTTAAAGCATTATATGCATATATGTGAGAAATGGATTTCTAGCTCTATACAAATATTTGGGGTAACAAATGAATATTGAGAAGAAAGTGATCGTGTCACACTGAGTTTACAGCCACTACGATCCCCGTCTCACATTTTTTAGTTATTCTGGACTTTTTCAAATTTTTGTTTAAATCTTGGTGTTGGACTTTACATTTTCCCCCTTTGCATGTCATCTTGTTGGGTTTTGATCCATCAATTTAATCTCACATCTTTTTGAATTTTGAATCTCTCTTCTTGATCCTATCTTTCCCAAATTTTTGTCAACTCTAAATCTGCCTTCTTTGTATTCAGCTAACTCATTATTAAGGATGTTAAACAGGATATTTGAGAGGCAGGGCCAAGATGGCAGAGTAAAAGCAGTGACTTGCTTAAGCTCTCTCCCAAACCTCTCCAAATACCTGCAAAAAATAGCTCTAAACAAATTCTAAAGCAGCAGAACCCACAAAAAGACAGAGTTAAACAAATTTCCAGCCCAAGACAACCTGGATGGTTGATGGGAAAGGTCTGTTGCACCAGGGTGGGACAGGAGCACAGTTCAGTGTGGACCGCAAAGAAGGGGGCCCAGCAAACCCAGAGTAGGCCTCAGGAGACTGAATCAAGGGGAGCTGTGGTGACAGTTTCCAGACTTCTCAACCCATAAATGCCAAAGACAGCTTAGAAGGTCAGCAGGAAAAGTCTGTTGGACCTGGGTGAGAGAGGAGTTCAGTCCAGCCCCAGTCCTGGCACAGCCCCAGGGTGGTGACCACAGGGGTAGCAGCTGCTTCCAGAGCTCTCAGCCCACAAATGGTGAGGGGATCAAACGGCTGATCAGAGGGGGATTGAAGGGATCTCTTTGCTGGTGCTGAGGCAGGATTCTCTTGCTTTGCTCATGGATCTGGGTCACAGTTCTAGGTGGCAGCCCTGGGGCGGGGAGAGGTGGAGCTTGTGGTGGCAGTGGAGAGGGAATCCTCCTCACAGTTCCAAAGCAGAAAAGTGTGCTTGTGGTCACTCATAGACCAGAGGACAGGCCAGGAAAGGAATAAACACCTTGCCTCTGATCATATCACCTCGGAAGAACTGAAAATTTGCAGGTCCCTAGAAGTATCTCTGAAAACAGTTGCAAAAAAACCCCTGAAGCTTGGGACAGTACATTCTCTACACTGGAAGCAGACCCCTACCTTAACAAAGAGTTTAAAAGTCAAATAATTGGCTGGAATCATGAGGAAACAGCACCAAAAAAAAAGTCAGCCCATAGAATCTTCTTTTGGGGACAAAGAAGAACAAAACATACAACCAGAAGAAGACAACAAAGTTAAAGCTCCTACATCCAAAGCCTCCAAGAAAAATAGGAATGAGTCCCAGGCCATGGAAGAGTTCAAAAAGGATTTTGAGAAGCAAATGAGAGAAGTAGAGGAAAAACTGGGAAGAGAAATGAGAGTGATGCAAGAACATCATGAAAAACTAGTCAACAGCTTGCTAAATGAGACCTCAAAAAACAATGAAGAAAATAACATCTTAAAACACCTTAAAAAACAGACTAACCAAAATAGTAAAAGAGGTACAAAAAGCCAATGAGGAGAAGAATGCCTTCAAAAGCAGAATTGGCCAAATGGAAAAGGAAGTCCAAAAGCTCACTGAAGAAAATAATTCCTTAAAAAATTAGAATGGAACAAATGGAAGCTAATGACTTTATCAGAAATCAAGAAATTGTAAAACAAAACCAAAAGAATGAAAAAATAGAAGAGAATGTGAAATATCTCATTGGAAAAACAACTGACCTGGAAAATGGATCCAGGAGAGATAATTTAAAAATTATTGGACTACCTGAAAGCCATGATCAAAAAAATAGTCTAGACATCATCTTTCAAGAAATTATCAAGGAAAACTGCCCTGATATTCTAGAACCAGATGGTAAAATATAAATGGAAAGAATCCACCAATCACCTCCTGAAAGAGATTCCCAAGGGAAAACTCCTAGGAATGTTGTAGCCAAATTCCAGAGTTCCCAGGTCAAGGAGAAAATATTGCAAGTAGCCAGAAAGAAACAATTCAAGTATTATGGAAACACAATCAGGATAACACAAGATTTAGCAGCTTCTACATTAAGGGACCGGAGGGCTTGGAATATGATATTCTGGAGGGCAAAGGAGAGAGGATTACAACTAAGAATCACCTACCCAGCAAAACTGGAACAATCCTTCAGGGTAAAAATATGGACATTCAGTGAAATAGAGGACTTTCAAGCATTCTTGATGAAAAGACCAGAACTGAATAGAAAATTTGACTTTCAAATACAAGACTCAGGAGAAGCATGAAAAGGTAAACAGGAAAGAGAAATTTTAAGGGACTTATTAAAGTTGAACTGTTTACATTCCTACATGGAAAGATGACATTTGTAACTCATGCGACCTTTGTCAGTATTAGGGTAGTTGGAGGGGAAAAATATACGTATAGATAGATGATAGATACATGGAACAGAATGAGTTGAAGATGAAGGAGTGATATCTAAAAAATTAAGGAGTGAGAGAGGATTATAATGGGAGAAGGAGAAAGGGAGAGGTAGAATGGGGTAAATTCTGTCACATAAAACATACAAGTTACCTCCAAAGGCCTATAATGCTGTCAAATCGATGGCTTTGGGAACTATATCCTATCTCTCACCCAGGTCCAACAGACCTTTCCCACTGACCTTCTAAGGTGTCTTTGGCATTTGTGGGTTGAGAAGTCTGGAAACTGTCACCACAGCTCCCCTTGATTCAGTCTCCTGAGGCCTACTCTGGGTTTGCTGAGCCCCCTTCTTTGCCAGTGCAGTCCACACTGAACTGTGCTCCTCTCCCAGCCTGGTATATTTCCACAATACTTGAATTGTTTCTTTCTGGCTGCTTGCAATATTTTCTCCTTGACCTTTTACAGTGAAGGGGAAGTAGGGGAAGGTGAGAGGGAATGAGTGAATCTTATTCTCATCAGATTTGGCTTAAGGAGGGAATAACACACACACTCAATTGGGTATGAAAATCTATTTTACCCTACAGGAAAATAGGGGAGGAAGGGGACAAGAGAGGGGGAGGAGGATGTAAGGGAGGACAGATTGGGGGAGGGGGTAATCAGAAGCAAACATTTCTGAGGAGGGATACGGTCAAAAGTGAGAATAGAATAAACAGGAGGGTGGGATAAGATGAAGGGAAATATAGTTAGTTTTTCACAACATGACTACTGTGGAAGTGTTTTGCATGATTATACATGTATAACCTGTATCAAGTTTCTTGCCATCTCAATGAGGGAGGGAGGAAGGGAGAGAATTTGAAACCCAAAGCTTTAAAAACAAATGTTAAAAATTCTTTTTACATGCAACTGGGAAATAAGATATACAGGCAATGGGGTACAGAAATCTATCCTGCCCTACAGGAAAATAGAAGGGGAAGGGGATAGAGAAGGCGGGGCGATAGAAGGGAGGGAAGATTAGGGGAAGGAGTATTCAGAATGCATGCCATCTTGGGGTGGGGCAAGATGGGAAGAAAATTTGGAACTCAAAATCTTGTGGAAATGAATGTTGAAAAAATAACAACAAAAAAAAAGAATGTTAAACAGGAAAGAGCAGAGCACAGGGTTCTGTGAGATGTCATCTATTGGTGGACATCTTGCCATTAAGCAGCACTGTTTGGGTGTAATCATTCAGCTAGCTATAAGTTAACCTAATCTTATTATCATCCTGCCTACATTCCTCTAAAATCTTCTTAAGAATAGCAAGAGAGATCAGAAACTTCCTTGACGAAATCTAGATATAATGTTTCATGCAGTCTCTGATCTAGCAATTATATTATGAAAAGGAAAAATAGCTCAGTTGAAGGTATATAGCAAAGAGTTAGAAGGTTACAAGCTTTCTACTTTAAATAATGGAGTAAATTATGCATAAGATTGTAACATGAGTTTATGAGAAAGCTAATACTATTTAGATTGTAAAAGTTACCTCCAAAGGCCTATAATGCTCTTAAATCAATGGCTTTGGGAACTATATCCTATTGATCATCAGTTTTTGAAAATCTACATGGAAAACAGTTTTCCACTATAACTTTCATATCCATTTAGCCAATTATACACATATGGTTTTTTATTGATTTAATAATGTATTTGGTTATGATATGTTCATATAAACTGCTAAACTGCAAACTTTTCCAGAAAATTTCTTTTCCAAAGATGCTCAAATCAACATTAAAAATAGAAAGATAACTATATCTATCTATCTATCTATCTATCTATCTATCTATCTATCTATCTATATGATAATAAGTCTCTATCACTAACAATTTTATTTGGAGAAGAGAAACAAGGAATAAGCAAAACAAATAAAGGATTTTGGGGATGGGCTATAGACAGTGAAAAATATGTACTACTGCATAAGACTCTCATTTTCTCTATTGAACAAAACTAAAATGTATCCTATAGAAAATCTAGGAAACAATTTTTGGCCTGAATTTGCACTCATTTATCTACCTTTTCCACAAGGTGACTCAACATGAATTTTCAAAGGTATGATCTGGGTGTAAAGACTAAGTTACAGGTAAAGCTAAAACCCAGCTTAAAAGATTGTACTGTAATTCTTACTGTCAAAAATATGGTATGATCTATCTTTGTATGAAGTGAAGAAAGCAATTTTTTTCTTTCCTGATTAGAAGAGTTGTTATTCATCATGGGGAAGGGGTGGGGGGAGTGAGAGGGTGGGCAGAAGGGAAGAAAGGACAGAGGAAGTTCACTGTTTTTGACTATTGTTGTATAAACAATATGTCAAACAGCCACATTATTTCAATAGAATATTCCCTATTAAAATTGTTACTTAAACTGTTCAGTTTTTTTAAATGAGTGTTCAGTGAGTCCCAAAATAACCTCTAATAGAGTCTAAATTTTCTTATACTAACAGAGATAGCCTCTTAATTTATGAAATAATTCACAATCACATCAAACTCTGCTAAAAATTTTAACTTTAATTAAGATCCTTTTTATTTTCCAGGAGATGGTTTGACTCTCATTCCTAGGAGATAAATCTGTTACAGATTTTACTTAATAAAATGATAAATAATAGAAATAAATGCTAAAGTCAAGGAATAAGTTTAAAAAGGGAGAGAAAGGGTAAACTTCACTCAACAGATTTGGAGATATTTTCCCAGAGCAGACACTAAAGAAGGTACTTTTAAAATAACATTGTAGATCATATTTCATATAAATCAATCAAAACCAAATCATATAATAATTCATGGTGGTTTTATATGATTTCTAACTTAAAGCATGATCATATCATTTCCCTGCTGAAAAATATTTATTGGATCCCTACTACCTAGTCCAAACTCCTAAACCTGGCATTCAAGGGTCTCTACAATCTGGTATTAATCTTCCTTTCCAGTCTTGTCTCCCACTACTCCCCTATATGTAACCAATGAGCTAACCAAATTAGATTAATCATTGCTGTCATACTTTCCCCCATCTTTGTCCACATTGTCTGGTCTTCTTTCTAGAATGGCTTCCATCATTCTTTGCCTGCCCCAATACTGCCCAACCCTTAAAGTCCATTTCAAAACTGATCTTCCTCAAAAAAACCTTCCCTAATTCTTCTACCTCCAACAGATGTCCTTTGGTCCTCCCCTGAATTGCCACTGCGTGTTGTACCACATCCATGGCATTTAACATATTCTACTTTGTATTTTGTTCACATGACAATATATCTTATACATTTTCTTGGTATAAACTCCTCTAGAGCAGGTTCTTTGTTTTATGTTTGTATCTCTTGTAGTGCTTAGCTGTTTAATAAATGTGTTGAAATTTATTAGTTCTTAATAACAACTATACTATTCTACATAGAAGATGCTTAATAAATATTTATTGGTTCCTTCAAATATATCTTGGAATCAGGAATTCCATTATCATCTCCAATAATTCTATATTTTTAAATACAACTATTTCACTTAAACGAATCAACAAACATTCATTAAGCTTCTTCCATGTAGAATTGTATAGTTGTTTCTATAAACTAATACATGTCTATGTCCTCCAGCACTTCTTTCACTCAACAAATATTTATTAAACATCTAGACACTGCAAGAGTTACAAAAATGTAAGACATAAGACATATGATAAAGAACCTGCCCTGAGAATTATGATCAGAAGTACTTCAACGTTTTTTTTAATATATGTAGAATATTGAGGTATCTCATGTTTGTAGTAGTAAAACATTGATAGTTAATTCTGAAATAAATAACTAGTTAGTCATATAGTTATCCTGTGTAATTTAATTAATTTGATTTAGACCTCTGATTTCACTGATGTACAGCATTCCTAATACTGAAACTCCCTCCACCAATTCATAACAGCAATTCACCAGTAACTTAGAGTCTGAAAGATTGGCTTGGGGCACTGGAGGTGAAGCAGTCTGAACACAGTCACAGAGCTGATGGGTATCAGAGGCAAGACTTGAATCCAGAATTCTTTCTGATTCCAAGGCCATTGGCATGTACATACTGTATCTCACCTATGTATGTGCCTTACCACTATGATTCAAAAAATTATGTGACCTTTCAGATTTATAGTTTACTCTGACCTCACGGTCATTTAACTGAAGATATAGAATTAATGCAAAAACAAGAAGCATTTTCAACCCACCATCTAAACAACTAAAGTTTAGCTTATACTAAGGAACTATGAATGTTTCAGATTTTTAACTTTCAATTTTTATAAAACTGCAAAACTAGTATAAAGGTATTAATTATATTCCTGGAATTTCTGATACAATGGAAAAGTCACCCACATAGGTGAGAGTATCAAACACATCATGCACTTTTGGCCATTTTATATAAACCTGTAGTGAACTTATAACAGAATAAAATGAAATATGTTAATAATTGCCCCGATAGGAGAGTAATGCATAATATGTGCCCATTCAATTGGATTAGAAAAAATTTAAATCACAAACAGTGTATGCACCTGAAGCCTCATTAAAATCTCTAAAGATAGTCACAAAGTTTTGTTGAATTTTTAAGGTTAGTTTTTAAGGTATTAATAAACCTAATGAAACAGAAAAGGCATATAAAGTGTTTTATATTTTATTACTTGGGAAAACTTTTACAATTAAATGCCATATTTATCATCAAAGGCCAGATTTTCTGTAATGCTCAAGGAAGCTAAATTAAAAGGATCACAAGCTTAAGTAGAAGTTCTTTTTATATTGGTGGGTTTTTGTCAACTTAATCCTTTCCCCTTTGACCTTTCATGTGATATTTTTACTATTGTCACTTAATTTGGAGTGGCATTCTTCTATTTTGACATTACACTGTGATCCCTTATGGACTATAGTGTTGAATTTATTTTGCTATATCAGGTTCTCTTCTGAAATTCACTGATTCATTTTGACACTGTCAAGTGTTTATCACAGACTTGATTGATATCATTTTGACATTTCAATCATGCTGAATTAAAATGAAATGATTTGTAACATGGAGACAGAAAAATATTTCTCCCGGAGCTTTTTTTTCTTTTAAATTAAACACAACTGCATTATTGAAACCATATGGGCATAGCATTATATGGGGAGGAGGAGTTTGGGGTTCCATTTTTCTTTGGGCTAACCCCACAACTCCTATTTATCTAAATTCAACTAAATTCTTTTGAACAGATTTTTATTTCTACCTTTAAGCAAAAAAAAAAAA
>NW_020954590.1:19916145-20251042 GCF_900497805.2 Vombatus ursinus
AACAAGGTAAAGTATATACATGAAAAAATACAGTTCAAGTTAAAAGTTCTAAGTCTATAGAAGAAGTCAAAGAGACAGATAAAACACATGCTTAAAATGAGAGAGGGGATGTTTAGTTCAAGTGTAGACAAAGGGAGAATTAGTGAAGGCTTCTTGGATGAAGTGCTACCGAAACAAGGCATTAAAGGAAGTGAGGGATTTCAACAGAGATGTAGGAGGAGTCTATTTCATGTGTAAGGGAGGTGTGGGAGATAGACACATAGGAAAGGATGAAGAAGGTCGAAAAGAGCTTGAGGACATGTCAGAGTTTTGCCCAGAGTCATTTTGTAGCAATAAAATGACTTTCATCTGAATGTCTTAGCATCCCTTGCCTATTTTTTCTGATACTTGACCCAACACTTCCTCTGATGGCAACAGTTAGATATAGTTAATGCTGGACAACTTTAGGCAGTATAACTCCACCCTTAAGTAACTCCCAGTAGCCAGTTGAATAGCTGACCCAACCCTGTAATTAAATGACTGCTTTTCATCATATTGAAGAGTTTGACGCCAGTCATCCAGCTAGGATTTGTATACAGAACCACTTTTGGCCTCTCCTGGAGTAAACAAAATCTACCACCTTAAACAGATGCTTGCTATTTTCCAAGAAAGTTGAGGAGAGAGTAGGACAGGATCATGGAACAGGCTGGCAGGAACATAGCATGCATGAAGAGAAGTCATATGAATTAAGGCAGGAGCCAGATTGTGGAAAACCTTGAATGCAGAGTTAAAGAGCTTATGTTTTATTCAATAAGCAATGATCAACCACTGAATTTTTTTCACTACTCCTTAATCACTTAAGACTAAGTCATCTAATGAATATGTGGAATTATTGAAAGCCTACCTGTAGCATCATTGTTCTGAAATTTAAATCTCACAAAGTAAATAATCTGTTCAGAGCATTGCTGCTTATAGAAACTGTACCATTTGTCTCAACATCATAATTTGGGGGATTTCTTACATAACATGTTATGTCTTATATAGAGATTTCACAATCCTCCAAGAGTGCTTCTTGATTGAACCTTATTTGGCAAGAAAGGCTGTGAGGCTGCATTATTACATGTCATAGAAATTAGACAGCTTGTAACATTAATGCTAATTATTGCATGTAGACAAAGACTTCATGTCAACAAGGTCCATAGAATTTAGGAGGTACACACTCCACAATATCTCCAAATAATTTTGGACATACCAACCTTTGTGCTTCAAAAGATTCCATTGACACTACGCTTACAGATTCAGAGATGAAGAGTGAAGATTCTTCCTGAAGAACCTTAATGAACCTTTCATCCCCGCCTCCTAACTGGTAGGTTTCTCCTGGATTCTCCATTTTGAGGAAGTGTCCAGGCTAATCATGGTCAGTCCTTCAGTCTTCTCCCTGCTCCACTCCTGACTCTCAGCACTTCTCCTTAATTTCCCCAGGTGCATACCTTCTCCTCCCCACACCCTTTTCAGCTCCTTTTTTTATGGATTGTCTTTCCCTCCTTAGAATATAGGTTTCTTGAGGACAGGGACTGTCTTTTTTTCATTTGTTTGTATTATATTTCCATCACTTAGCACAATGCCTACTACTAGTAAGTACTTATTAAATGTTTATTGACTTGACTGGAAAAGGAATCCTAGGAACTATCTTTGTAATTCAATCTTTATTATTCACATGATTTTAAAGCCCCCAAATGATATTATATTCAAGTCAAGGAAAAGATGCTTTGAGATACTGCAACATTTCTAGTAGTAGTTTTTAATGGTTCTAAATATGAAATGAAGTTTATTTGGCTTCTATTATAGATGATAAAGATATCTTTTACAGTACTTTTTCACAAAGCCTGTTTAAATTATTATATTCTTCATGATTATAGTAATTAGCCAATTGATATTGCCAGAAATTGTGCCATGAATGGGTAGCGTGGTTTCTTCACAGAAAAGGTTCTACCCATGATTGCATGATGGAGTCTCAAAAGCCTTTGAGAGAGGAATTGATTGTTTTGTCTCAGAAGGAAGCAATTTCAAAGGCATTCATGGTAACTAGAAGTTCCTGGAAACTAAAAGTTATCAACAGATTTCATATTTCACAACAGATTTCATTTTGTGTGTTTGGGAGTTTATAAGGGGAAGTTGTTGTCATTCCATCTGGATCCAGCTATGAACCAATCATTTGAAAGCTGGAAATACACTGTCATAAATTACATGTGTGTTTGGTGGTGTAGTTGTGAGTACAACTGTCTTTCTAGCAGTTGAATTTGGTTTATTTCTGTGCTAATGAACCAGGCTAGGATTTTTTTTTTAAATAGGATAGGTGGAAAAATTGGAAGCTAGGGACAATTTGAGAAATCAAGGCACTGTAACACTAATCCAAAGGAATGAAAAAATAGAAGAGAATGTGAAATATCTCATTGGAAAAACAACTGACCTGGAAAATAGATCCAGGAGAGAGAACTTAAAAATTATTGGACTATCTGAAAGCCATGATCAAAAAAAGAACCTAGACATCATCTTTCAAGAAATTATCAAGGAAAACTGTCCTGATATTTTAGAACCAGAAGGCAAAATAGAAATTGAAAGAATCTACCAATCACCTCCTGAAAGAGATCCCCAAAGGAAAACTCCTAGGAATGTTGTAGCCAAATTCCAGAATTCCCAGGTAAAGGAGAAGATATTGCAAGCAGCCAGAAGGAAACAATTCAGGTACTGTGGAATCACAATCAGGATAACACAAGATTTAGCAGCTTCTACATTAAGGGTCCGGAGAGCATGGAATATGATATTCCAGAGGGCAAAGGCATTAGGATAACAACCTAGAATCACCTACCCAGCAAAACTGAGTATAATCCTTCAGGGTAAAAAAATGGTCATTTAATGAAATAGGGGACTTTCAAGCATTCCTGCGGAAAAGACCAGAGCTGAATAAAAAATTTGACCTTCAAATACAAGACTCAAGTGAAACATGGAAGAGGTAAACAGGAAAGAGAAATGATAAGAGACTTATTAAGGTTGAACTGTTTATATTCCTGCATGGAAAGATGATATTTGTAACTCATGTCAGTATTAGGGTAGCAGAAGGGAAAAAAACTACATGTATGTATAGATAGATAGAGAGCACAGGGTGAGTTGAAGATGAAGGGGTGATATCTGGAAAATAAAATTAAGGGGTGAGAGAGGATTATACTGGGAGAAGGAGAAAGGGAGAAGTAGAATGAGGTAAAATACCTCACATGAAACAGACAAGAACAGGCTTTTACAGTGGAGGGGAAAGGGGGGAAGGTGAGACAGAATGAGTGAATCTTATTCTCATAGGATTTGGCTTAAGGAGGGAGTAACATACACAATGGGATATGGAAATCTATCTTACTCTACAGGAAAATAAGGGGGGAAGGGGACAAGAGAGCAGGGGGTTGATAGAGGGGAGGGCAGATTGGGGGAGGGGATAATCAAAAGCAAACACTTCTGAGGAGGGACACGGTCAAAAGAGAGAATAGAATAAATGGGGGATAGGGCAGGATGAAGGGAAATATACTTAGTTTTTCACAAAAGGACTACTATAGAAGTGTTTTGCATGACTACACATCTATAACCTGTACCAAGATGCTTGCCTTTTCAATAAGGGTGTGTGGGGAAGGAGGAAGGGAGAAAATTTGTAACCCAAAGTTTTAAAAATAAAAAAAATTAAAAATTAAAAAAAAAGAAAATCAATTTTAATAATGGTAAAGCACTTAGCCTAGTGCCTGGAACATAGTAAGTGCTATATAAATATTAGCTATTATAATTATCATTTTGGGCTGGACAACTATAATATACTCTCACCAAAATTTCTCTTCTCCCCAACTCCTGTTCTTATTCCTTCATGAATTTCTACAAACCAGTAGAGCTTTTTGAGATACAATGTTGCTTCCTGACCATTTCATCTCATTATTCCTTCTGAGTAAGAGATATCCTTTACTTGCAGTATTCTAGTCATGAGAGGAAGTTTTGCAAAAGAAAGCACTGGACTTGAAGCTAGAATACCTGGTTGATATTTACTTAGCTACAGCAAACTTCTGGTTAGACCATACCTCCGCACTGCACCAGGGTTTCTATCAGATCCCCACAAACTAAAGGGAGAGGGGGAAATGCTGTCTTTACCTCCAATAGATTACATTGATCACTAGGGCCTGAGAAAAAATGATTTCAGAAGAGAATATGAGTTAAGCCATGATGTGACAAAGTGTGTGCTAGAAACTTCCTGGTCTAGCCAAAGTTCATTGTGAATGCCAAATTCAATGGGCAAGGCTGGAGATGGGAAATAGGGTTCAAAGCAGCAGTCTGAAGTCAAGGAAGTTAACATAGTCAGTAAAAACAAGTTTATCAGTGTTAGCAAAGTGACAGCATACCTAGTATACCTTCTTTGGCTAAGGCATCATTCTTTCATGATGGTGGTATGTATACAATACTCTCACCTTGTTCTCCTGGGTTAGTGAGGCTGAGACCTAACATGGAGTACTGCTACAGGATAGACATCATCCCTCCCCATCATCCTTTCTTAGAACCTGAGGCTGGGGTTTGGTTGGTTAGTAATGGTGGAAAATCTCTACCAGTGCTGTGGAATGCATGTTGCCCACTAGCTTCCACGTCCTGTCCTGGTACCTCGTACCCTGACAATTTCTTGGATATTGAAGCAGCCCACATGATGCTAGGATCTTTAGGACTATGCGTTCCTCTTGCTCATCCAAAATTAGCAGGAGAGAGTAGGAATTTGATAGATGAAATTTGGGGTCAAGGTGAGCCTGTTTTAAAAAGGAAGAGCAGAACAGTAGATACAAGCT
This sequence comes from Vombatus ursinus, assembly GCF_900497805.2. NCBI lineage: Eukaryota > Metazoa > Chordata > Mammalia > Diprotodontia > Vombatidae > Vombatus > Vombatus ursinus. The sequence goes on from NW_020954590.1 coordinate 19,920,984, forward strand.
CTGAGATGAGGGTAGTCCTAATCCACAGGCCAATGGACTTAATACTTGAATGATACAGAGGTTGTGAAAGGATAGCTAGAATCCCTTCTGTGCCTGGCTTCCTAACAATGATATGGCAGATAGTCTTTGGTTTGAGATCACTTTGGTTGCTTATAGGGTACACTGCAGGTTTGCCTGGGCAGTCTCCAAGTAATCCAAGTAATGGTTGACTCTGAAGATTGCAATACATTAGGTAACTGTAGGGGGGAAATGAGGCTAGAAGCCATAATTGGTATGAAATATCACATTTGGGATTGAGAATAAAAATGTTAAGACAGAAGTTAAAGTAATTTCCATCATGTCAATTCAGATATTTTTCAAGGGTACAATGCATACTATCTGCTCATTATACTAGGCACAATGTACTGAAGAAAGGTGAATATTTACTAGAAGGAAAGTGAATTAGGCAGTTCAGAAATGAGAGATAAGCTGGGGGCTCCAATTAGTGGTGCCATGGCAAAATTGTCTTGCAGGGAGTGGGGGAAGTGACAGTCTAAGCTGTGGCAGGAGATTCAACAAATGGAAGTAAATCATATAACTTAGGGGGTTTATGATCACCAAAATGACATCATACCACTTGGGCAGTTAACTCTGTTATGAGGTCTGCTATTAATACCTCCCAGGATCAATAGAGATTACAGGAGTTGGAATAATCCTACTAGTAAATCTTCCCAGGCACCTGGACTGGACACATATATACTGGTCAGATCTCATATCACATTCATGGCCACTAAAATTCCTAAGGGACTACTGGTCAAGTTTTAATGAGACCATATGATCAGCAGCAAGGTCTATTCTGTAGATCTGAGAGTTTTAAGTCAGATTAACAGGAAGAAGAGATGAGAAAGAGCCAAAAGCCTGATTTCTAATCAAGCTCTCACAAAGGATAAGGACAGCTTCTATTTATATTGGGGCTTTGGTAAAAGTTTGCTAATTACTAATAAAAGGCAAATGAAAAAGCTACACCTCTATCATGGATGGCAAGCTTGACAGGAATAAATCGTGTGATGTGGCGGCCAAAATAACTCACGTGATCTTGGAATGCTTTAAGGGAACCATAGCTTACAGGAATAAGGAAGTGATAGTCCTTCTGTATTCTCTCCTGGTCAGACTACATCTGAAGTATTCTATTCAGATCTGGGTACCACAGTTTAAGGTGATCATCCAGAGGAAGGAAACTAGCATGATGAAAGATCTTGAATTCATGTCATATGAGAATCCACTGAAGCCATTGGGAATTACATGATAGCTTTTTTTAAGAATAAGAGCAAAGGCTGAGCACTAATCAAGTGGAGAGTCCTTTCAGGTCTAGGCTGAATGAGATGGCCACTGAGGGCCCTTTCAATTCTAAAAAGTTCTGTGATTCTCATGGAACTTAATGTTTACTTAGTGGGAATATAAGACAAAATCACAGATAGCTATAATATATAATATCATTTGATAAGTGCATAAAGAGGTTTAAAACAAACTACTCTCTGAGGGGGATTTTATCGAAAAGAAAAGAAAGAAAACCAGAGAGAACTCAATAGGCATTGCCAGCATATGGAATGATGAGAACAAAGATAATGAAACAAGACATCACCAGATGTGTATTGAAGGGTCAAGAGAGTAGTAGCAGTCCAGTTTGGTGGGAGTAAATGTATGAAGGAACTGGTAGAAAGGGGGGGAGGGGAGGAGGGTGACATTTGTGGAGAGCCTTGAACACCAGGCAAATAAATTTCAGCTTAATAAACAGACAACAGGAAGCCACCAAAGATATTTGAGAAGGGGTGTAACACAACTAGATCTATATAAAATAATAATACTTTCCACATAGTAGAGATTTCATAGCAATAAAACAGAAGAAATTAGACATGAAGCATGTCCTCGTGCTGCTTAAAAGAGGCATGCTTCTCCTTGGATTTTTCCAGTAGGTGCTAATAAATCTTTTACTACTGTAGTCTACAATAATCCACATACCATTATCTGATTGGGTTTACATTTCTAGTTGTTTTTAGTAATAAGATGTTTTAGACTAGTTGAAAAAAAGCAAGAAGAAAACAAATAGTTTTCTTGTAGCTCTGAAGCGCTAGGAGACAGTATCAAATCTTCAATCATCAACTTGACTGGTGACACCTGATAGATGTGGAGACTTCTTACAATTAAGTTAATGTTCCCACCTAAAAATCTTATCACTGCCAAACTTGTATATGGAAAAAAACATGAGACTCCCTAATTGCACAGTAATGTTTTAAAAGAAGTGGTTCAAAAGTAAGAATCTACCTATAGATACAGGATTTATTTTCTTTAAAGGTTTAATTTTCACATGATTCCAAATGGTAGAATTTATCATGTGAAGCTGTGAAAACTAAAGGCAAATTGAAATTTCTTTATGAAAACCATCTCATAAAATCAGAAAGCTATAGGTTTCCTTATCTCAAGAAAGCAAACATGTAAATAATTTTCTATGCTGCAGTGGTTCACCTCAGATTTACATCAAGCATAATGTGGCAAGGATGGTACTTTGCATATAGGCTCATCATTTCTTATTTGTTAAAAATCACTGCGCCCTTCATAAATCTATTCTAATACTTATTTTTTTCTTTGCAGATTTCAAAACTTTGAATAACTGAAAAGCAATAAATCTACTGTATTTTCAATATATAACAATAATGGATAGGAATTATAGAGAATGACAATATACAGTAATGAAGGGAAATGATGAGATTGACTTGTATTCATGAGGTCAAAGCCATTAAATGCTCAAACCCCAGGAAGATCTGGACCAGATTAATCCAAAGCTCTAAGAATTCCTGGGACAGTTCTGGGGGGGGGCGGGGTTTCAAGGTATCACAGACTAAATGTGAACCCTGGGAAAAATCACAAAGCATATCAAATTCCTAAGAGAGTTCCATAACTGATTCAGTGTCTCTGGTGTCCTTAGGATCAGGGATGACTTAGTCAGTATGGATTACTAAGGTTATTTGCCAAAAAGAATAGAGTCCACTAAACCAATTCTAGACCTATATATCCACTGCAATGTACAATTTATGTAATAACCAGAATAGTCTGGGCTCTGAAGTAATACTCGTAATTAAGCTTCATGGAGAAAAAAAGTATGTTTTTAAAAGTAAAAAATTTTGTCATCATATGCCCTTAATAGGAAATATTTTCACTTATGCTAATTTAAAAACAAAATTTTTAGCTAGGTATGGTGTTGCACACCTGTAGTGCCTGCTCCTGGGGAGGCTGAAGTTGGAGGATCTCTTGAGTTCCAGAGGTCTGAGCTGCAGTGAGCTGAGATCTGCACTAGGGCCAACAATGTGGAGAAGCCCTGGCAGGGGAATGGTCAAAAGGCTTCCTAAGCAGGGGCAAATTGGCCCAGGTCAGAAATGGAACAGGTCAAGACTCCTGGGCTGATCAGTAGTGAGTGGCCACTACACTTCCAGCCTGGGCAAGAAAAAGAGACTCAGCTTAAAAAAAAAATCAAACAAAAACTTTTTAAGAAGACTCTTGCTTTTCCAAAAACAAACAAACAAACAAAAAATGTAAGTTGCTGCCTTGATAGTAAAAGGTACAGATTATAAATTTAAAGCAATATAAGAGAATCAAGGAAATCAAAGGGACATTGTCAGATTCTCAAGAAAACCAGCCAAAATAATTCCTAATGTAAATTGTGCTAAGGTGAGATTCTAAAGAAGAAAGACTTAGAAGACTGTTTTCTTCACTATAATATTATAAACATCACAAAATAAGAACAAAGCACAAACAACAATTATCATAATAGCTAGCATTTATAGAGTATTTTAAGGTTTGCAAAGGTCTTTTTACAAATATCTCATTTTATTCATCACAATAACTTTGGGAGATAGGTGCTATTCCTATTCCCATTTTAAAGATGAAGAACCTGAGGCAAATGGAGACCAATTAACTTGTTCAGGGTCACACAGAGAGTAAATAACTGAAGCAGAATTTGAAATCAGGTCTTCTTGACTCCAGGACCAGCACTCTATCAACTGCACCACCTAGTTGCATTAGTTGAAATGTATAGGATTTGAATCACGTTTTTAAAAGAAAGCTTTGAATTTAAAAAATTATTACAAAGGTCCCCATTGGAAGCCTCATTTTGCTGATAATACCCCAATACATAACATGAGAATTGAGCAAAGCCCCTATAAGAAACAATTATGGATTTTTTCTAACAAAGTGAATTTGCCATTTATGGTTTTGCAATGTGAGTGCCAAATTATGTTCTTTACATAAAACATGCATAAGCACTACTTTTCCTATTTTTATACTGAACATTTCATATATATCACTTTTTAGTAGATGATAAAAAAGGGTGTCATAAAAAGACAAACTGAAATTAAATTAAGCTAGAAATGATCATCAGAAAAGGTGACAGGTACATTTACATCTGTATCACAATAAATAACTATGACATTTAATCTAAAGGAAATAGAGGTTGGTTACTAAATTATTTATTTTTATTTTTTGTGCAACTAGTCCTCTAAAAATTTATTCAAATAAACGCTCCTTCCTATTTCCCAATCAATTAACTATATTCACTTTCTTCCCTACCCACTCTTGATCTGTGATACTATGTACCCCTGAACAGCAGGTACCTGCCCTAAAAACCCTCAATCCTGAGCTAATTCCATCTGGTTTCTCCATTTTTATTCTGAAAGATGCCAAACAACACTGGAGAAAAATCACAAAATCACACTGAGAGGGAGAGGTCCACTCCCATTTTATTCTACCCTCAAGTGTATCCTCACTACTGTATTTTATTGTTCAGTCATTTCAGTTGTGACTGACTCTTTGTGACTCCATTTGAGGCTTTCTAGAGTGGTTTTCTTCTCTAGCTCATTTTACTGATGAGGAAACTGGGGCAAACAGGATTAAGTGACTTGCCCAGTTCAAACAGCTAGTAAGTGTCTGGAGCCAGATTTGATCTCAGAAAGATAAGTCTTCTTGACTCTAGGCTGGCCATTCTATCTACTGTGCTACTAGCTGTTACTTTCACTTCTGTATAGCAAATCTTTTTATTTAGATCTTATTGACACTTTCTACAAGGGCTGTTCCACATCTCCTTTCTCTGTACTCACCCAACTTATCTTACTGTGTCTCAGAAGACAGATTTGCACCTTATTTATATAATATTATATATAAATATATTTATATAATATTACATATAAATATATTTACATAATTATTTATGTACTCATTTACAGATGAAGAAACTCAGGTAGGAGATTTTTAAGTGACTTGCTCAGGGTTGCAGAGCAGTCTGATTTTCCAGTTTTTCCTGATTCCAAATCCTGTCCTCCGTCCACTATGCTAACTAGTTGCCACTAAGACCTAAGCCATTTGACCTCAATTCTATCAATTTGCATCCTCTATTACTCTGACTTCTCTATCATGCCATGTATGCTCCTATCTCAGAGAATGAAATTTCTAATATTTCTAATCTTCCATCTCTTGTCCCCTCATCTCTTCTGTAACCTTTCTCTATCAATCATTCCTTCTCTCTCATGCACTTACAGCCTTTGCTCTCTATTAGTTATTAGAGTCTACAAATGAGTTCAGTTCTCTTAAACCCTCATATTCTTTACTCTCCTTACCATCCATCCCAAACTTCTAGAAAGAGTATTCTATAATCTGCTTTCATTTCTGCACTCTGTACCCCCAATTCCTTATAATCTGGCTACCACCACTGAAATGCCTCTCTTCCCACAGTCACTTAATGACTTCCTTATTACTAAATTACAAGATCTTTTTAATGACTTTATCCCCCTTGATATCTATGTGCCACTTGACACTGTGGACCATTCTTCCTCTTCTTAATAAATTCTCATCCTTTGCTTTCTGTCTCTGACTATTCCTTTTCTGTCTCTTTTACAAGCTCCTAATTCTCTCAAACTTTTGTATGCCCTAGGGTTCTCTCCAATGGCACTCTTATGCTTTCTCTCTCTCTCTCTCCCTCCTTTCATACTTTCCTATACTACTCCTAAACTATTCCCATAGTTTCAATTATGGCATATATATATATGTGTGTGTATATATATATATACACACACACACATATATATGTATATATACATATATATACCTCCACCACTAATCTCTCTTCAGAGCTAGTGCCATGTCTCAAACTTCTGCTAGATATTTCCATTTGATGTTCTGCCAGTCCTAACAGGCCCAAAATGGAATTCATCATCTTCTCCTAAAAACTTATCCCTCCCCTAATTTCTATATTTCTATTGATAACTTCCTTCCTGTCACTTAGGATCTTAGCCTCTATTGTCTTTGACTCTCCCTTTTCTCTATTCTCTCTAACTCTGTATATTCAACCAGTTGTCAAATCCTATTTATTCCATCCTCACAGCGACTCTGGTTTACCTCTCTTCCTCTCAATACCCATTGAAACTACCCTTGTTCTGGTCCTTGTCTTTCCTCCTATGGATTACTCTAATGGCTTAAATGTTCTTATCTTCAGTCTATCCTGACACAATCTATCCTTTAGGGAAGTCTGATTGTCTTCTGAATAAAATATGAATTCCTGATTTTCCCATTACAGACCCTCTATAATCTGGCTCTAATTTACCTTTTCAATCTTATACTACTTCCATTCATTCACTCTATGTTCCACATTTAGTTCTAGGATTAGTACACATGCCTATTTCTTTTCTTGCTCTCTTTTGTCTCCATGTTATTGCGCATGTTTTGCTCTATGTTTGGAATGTATTCTCCCATATCCATCTCTTAAAATCCTTTCTTTACTTGTTTCAAAATGCGATTTATGTGCTTCTACATGAAGTACTCCCTGATTCCCCTCCCAAGCCTACCTCATAGCATTGTTGTGGATAAAAATTAATTTTAGAAAGCCTAAAATGGCTTGAAAGTGTCCATTTTTATTATTATGTCTCAACTGGGCCCTCAATTGATGCATAGAAATCTTTTATTGACTCTCGTTAACATTTCACATGAGAGATGTCTCAAAACTTATTTTCTAACCAAATTGTACCTTAACTACTCACCCGACCCCCCTGTACACTAACCTCACCTCCACCTTTAATGGGAAGATTAAAGCTGCAAAGAGTGCTTTCATTTCCCCTTCCCACATTTAAAAACTGTTTCCTCCCATCACCTTCTCTTTCTTCCCAGTTTGACAGAATGAAATAGTCCTCTTCCTTGGCAAAGCCAATTTCTCTACTTGTGCCCTCCATTTTCTTCCTTTCTACCTCCTTGGTCCCCTTAGTATCTTCACAATCTCATCTCCAGACTTCCCTATAACTAGTTAGTTCCACCTGCTCTACTTGCATTGCATGCTCCTGAATTCTTTATCTTAAAAAAAAAACCTTCCCTTGACCCAGTTATTATTTCAAATGATCTTATCACTCTAAAGCTAGATTTTTCACAACAGACTAATGTACTTGCAGCCTTCCTCATAATCCTCCTTACCACACAATCACTCTCTAACTGCCAGAAGACTACCTTCACCCTGCTCTGTTGGTTCTCCTCTTCCCTCTCTAACCTCCTCATTTTAATTTCTTTCTATAGTTCCTCTTATTCTCCCTTCTCCTAAATGTGAGTGTCTCTTAAGGCTATGCCCTAAATACTCTTCTCTCTCTCTGAACTCCTTCTAGGTACGTACATCCACATTTATTATTTCAAGTATTACCTTTATACAAACTGCTCTGAAATACATATTTTCAGTACCATCCTATCAACTGTACTCCACTCTCTACTTGGATGTTCCAACAGCTCAAACAAAGTAAGTAAAAAATTGAACTCATCATTTCCCTCCCCAACCTGGCCCTCTTCTGAATGTCACACCATTCTGCCAGACACCTAGGTCTGTGCAACCTCAGAAATATCTCTGAAACTACCTCGTTCCTCAGTACCCATATTCAATAATTTGTCAAATACTATCGATTTCCATCTCTGAAATATCTCTTGTATCTATCCCTTCTTGCATCTTTCCTCTCAAGTTCAGGCTTTTATTATCACTAAAATGGGCTATTTTAATAACCCACTAATTGGAATCTCTATATCCACTCAAACTTTTTCCCAACCCGTCCTTCACATCATTGCCAAAGTAGTTGCCCTAATATGTAAATCTGATCACCTTATCCACAGATCTCTATTCTGGATACTCTTCTCTTTTCCCTCTATACTATTTCACTTGGTAAATGGTATCATCAGCTCTCACAGATTCAGTTATCATCTCTGTGCTGATGATTCTCAATTCTACCTATCTTGTCCTAACTTCTACTGACCTCCAATGTCCTGAAGATACATTAAACTCAATATGTCCAAAAATGACTTCATCCTCTTTCTTTCCAAACCCTCCTCACTTCCTAACTTCTCCATTGCTTTTGAGGGAACCACAATCCTCCCAGTCACTCATGCTCTCAACCTAAGTGTTATCCTCTATTCCTCACTCTCACCCCTCATATCCAATCTGTAGCCAAGGCCTGTCAGTTTTACTTTTCATAAGATCTCTTGCATATACCCCCTTCTCTCTTCTGACATTGCCACCACCTTGGTGCAGGCTTTCATCACCTTATGTCTGGACTATACCCGTTTGGTTGGCCTATCTGTCATGATTCTCTCCCTACTTCAGGACACTTAGTTGTCAAGGTGATCTTCCTAAATCACAGGTCTGACCATATCACTTACCTACTCAATAAATTCCAATGGCTCTCTATTACTCCAAGGATCAAATAAAAAATCCTCTGGGGGCAACTAGGTGGCACATTGGACAGAGCACCAGCCCTGGAGTTAGGAGGACCTGAGTTCAAATCCGGCCTCAGACACATAATACTTCCTAGCTGTGTGACTCTGGGCAAGTCACTTAACCCCAATTGCCTCAGTAAAAAAAAAAATCCTCTGGAATTCAAAACCCTTCAAGACCTTGACTTTACCCATGTTTCCAGGCTTCTTACACCTTCTATCCTACCACATATTGTATGACCCAGGAAGACTGGCCTCTTTACTGCTCCTCAAACAAAATACTCTGTCTCCTGACTCCAAGAATTTTAACTAGCTATTCCCCACCCCTCATCTCTGTCTCGGATTCCCTGGCATCCTGCAAGTCCCAGGTAAAAACCCCACCTTTTACAGGAAACTTTTCCTGATCCCCTTTAATTCTATAGCCTTCCCTCTGTTGGTTATTTCCAATTGATCCTGTGTGCAGCTTGTTTGTTCACAGTTGCTTACGTGTTGTCTCCTCTATTAGACTGCACGCTCCTTAAGAGCAGGAGCTGTCTTTTGCTTTTTTTTTTGTATCCTCAGTGAAGTGTGTATAAGAATGTTTAGTGACTGACTGACCTCACTGTCCTAAAAACCTTCAGTGGTCCTCATTGCCAATTAGTTAAATAAAATCTTTAGCTTAGTATTCAGGTCCTTCAAGGCCTCATACAGTCTAACTTATTTTTCCAGATTTATTTTACTCCCTTCAACCTTAGTACACTGTATACACTGTATACACTTAGTACACTGTATACAACAGTGACTATCTGTTGTTTTCTCATCTAATTCTGTCCTCCCTTCCCTTTATGCTTTTATGCACATTGATCTCCATGTCTGGAACAGTTTTCTCCCCTCTAATCACCCCAAATCTCTACCTATTGACATCCTTTAAAGGATAGCTCAGGTACCATGTCTTTACTAAAGCCTTCTCTAAACCTCCCAATGAAAAATGATCCTTCCCCTCCTTTAATTTTCAAGCTATCTTCTTGCTGCTGGATTTAAGAATTTTTCTTGAACTTATATATTATACGTCTATTTGGGTACATGTCTCATCCCACTACTCTACTATAAAACTCTTTGGAGCAAGTACTGTTATTTTTCATTCATGTACCAAGCTCAGTTTCTTACATATTATAGACATTTAATAAATGTTTTATTAATTAAATTAAGTTAAATTAATGGATTTAAATAAAGTGTTATTGAGAAGAGATTTAGTTACATAATTACATGGAGGAAAGTCCACATTTTACAGAACTACCACTATATATAATTATTAACCCTTTATAACAATACAATTTTTTAAAATTTTGAAAGATATAATTCTGAAAGCTACTCTAAAAACAAATTCAATGAATCACATTTTCATCTATGGTAGTGATTGAAAATCTGCAATGTAATAAAAATTCATTTCAGACTAAGGAAACAAAAGAATTACAGAGAATGCTTATTCATATTCAATTTTATTTTGACAGTTACTTGGCTTCATAACAATAGTTACTTGAATTCAGTTTGCTGTTTTTTCTAAGTACTAGATGTGTGTATGTACATTTTGGTAAGAGATTAGTCACTACATATTCTATTTAAATAATAGCAACTGAGGGTCTTGTAAGCAACATGATGGATGACTAGATATTTTTTCTGATCCCCACCACCTCTCAAGCCTCTCCAAAATAGGAATTATGTGCCAAAGATAAAGCAACTTCAACTGCCTTCATGATCTAGGACACCCAGAATCCAAAAGAATGCTAAAAAAACAAACGAAAACAAAAACAAAACACTAACTAGCACATCACTGACCTTGAACTTACTCAGAACCACTTCCCTACCTCCCACATGAAAGAATGTTCTATATCACTAATGATTAGAGAAATGTAAATCAAAACAATCCTGAGGTTTCACTTCACACCCTGTAAATTGGTAAAAATGTCAAAAAATGGCAATAGTCAATGTTGGAAGGACAGGCATGCTAATACATTGTTGGTGAAGCTGTGAAATGGTATAACCATTTTGGAAAGCAATCTGGAATTATGCAAATAAAGTGATTAAAATGTCTACATCTTTTGAACCAGAAGTTACATTATTGGACTTATACCCTAAGGAACTTATCAATAAGAAGAAAGTCCCTATATATAGCAAAATATTTATAGCAGTACTTTTTGTATTAGCTAAGAATTGGAAGCAAAGTAAATGCCAATCAACTAGGGAATGGCTAAACAAATTGTGATACATGAATGTAATGGAATATTACTGTACTATAAGAAATGATGTATGTGTAATGAATAAAACGAAGCATGGAAAGATCTATGTGAATGGATACAGAGGGAAGCAAGTGTAGCCAAGAAAACAATATATATATGGAAATATAAATGGAAAGAACAACTAGACAACAAACATCAAAAGTAAATGCAACAAAATTATAAAGATCCAGCAGGACTTCAATAAAGAGATAAGAGAGGACAGCAGTAACCCATCCCTTCACAAAAGTCCACAGTTATTACACAGTGCACACGTTTTCAGGTTTTTTCAATGTATTTACCAGCTGTGCTGATTTTCTTTTCTCTTACAAAATACTATTTTTTACATGGGATGGCTCTCTTGGGGGTGAGGAGGAGAGATATACTTAGGATAACTATGATGATGTGAGAATTGGAAAATATCCATAAATATATTTTTAAAATAATAGGTAATGAAATTTGAAAATTTTTTTCATAAAAATCATCTTTATAGCTTGTGATACAATATGGCTCATGTTACATATAGACTGGCCTGGCAGGTTTATTTAAATCATATCACCTTAGGTTTAAAAAAAATTGAAAAAAGTTTACACAAAACATATTAAATAAAATGTTTTATACAGAAATAAAAAAAATACTCGTGAAAAAAAGCAAAGGCATTTACTGGTTTTTAAAATCCAGAAATGAAAAAAAAAACTTAGGACAGTGTTATTAAAAATATTCTCATCTTATATATCTGTGCAATCAATTACAGCAGGATCCAAGAAATCACTCAGAAAACCACAAAGCAAGCTATGTATTTTCAATGTACTATTCTGCTACTGAGAAAATATGACTGATAAAGTTACCTGTAAAGATACAGGCTTTTGACTTCTCATACACAAAGAACCTTCTGCAAGGAAATTAGGAGAAGGCTATGATATGCCCTGGCAGGCCAGTAAGCAAGCTATTTCCCACAGAGATTCTGTTCACTGATCAACCTCAGCTCAGCAATTCAGCAGAAATGCAGTATTTCACAGCAACACTGAACTCATTCAACCAGAGAAGCCAATTCATGTTTTAAAAGCATACATTTCTATTTACTTGTTGCATAAAAATCACAATATAGAAATCTGGAAATGGCTTAGTTTGTCCATAGGATAAAAATATATTATTTCGGTATCATAAACTTGAAAAACAATCCTAAGTAATTACCTAGATAATTGGTGATATGAGAACGGCGTTTTAGTTGGAGTCAAGATCTTTAAAAGCTTCAATTCTATCACTGATAAGAACTAAACAGAGAAAAGCAACTGGCTGAATTTACAAGAAGTTCTGGAGAGAGTTAGTTAGCTGTCAGCCTCGCAGGAGCCCTTTCTTCATTCACCTCAACTTTTAACTCCTGAAAGTAGGAGTCAGTTCTAGCCTCAAGAAATACCAGGAAATAAATTAAGCTTTGCCTCTCTAGGAATAAAATATTACTATTGCTATTGTTGGATTTAAACAACTCTGGGGATTGAATTTCTTTTCAACAGAGTTAATGAACTTCTATTTTCTCTTTGCAGATGACCAGTAGAATTCTAACTTATTTCACTCTTTCCAGCAACTTAGGTGTACATTCATGTCTTCACTTAATGAAGGAAGTTCCCTTTAATTTTCCCTAAAGCAAATGCCTGAAAATATTCAAAAACACAACTTTTTCATGGAAGGTTTAAAATCTTAGAGAAATAAACAACCTGGAGCCACTTCAATTATGCCATTTACAATTGCCACATTAAAAACTCAAACACCACTTAATGATGTAGTTCACATAATCTATGGTTTCTGAAAAAGAAAATAATGGGACACTCAAAAATACTGGGGAAAAAAGCAAATTAATTTCTCTCTCATTTTCATAATCTAGTAAGGCAAATTATTTATATATAAGTAATTTTTCCTAATGACATCATTCAATCACAGGTATTATTTCATTTTTAAGGGAAAGGACAGAGAAAAGCAAACTTCAAATAATGAAATTAGAGGGGGAACATAGTTATTCAGCTTTGAAGGATACAACTATTTATCTAGTAAAGTTAATGAATAATTACAGTTTGGTAAGTGATTAAAAATAACCAAGAAATAAGTTTACACATAAAGATTTCCTCTCCAAAGTAGTTATATTATCCAAAAGTATTAGTCCTCCCTCCCCCAAATAGAAGGTGTTCCAGAAGTCTTATTATAGTAATATAATCCTGTATTTTAGAAATCAAACTTCCCACCACCTATTCATGTGTACAACAGAATTACAAGTTCCTTTGCCTTCCTATTGAAACAGGATGCAATGATGACATCTGATGCAGATATTATATTATATGGAAAATCATTTTATTGAATAAAACAAATTGCCATTTCTAGGCCTTGAATCTGGACAAAGTATATCCAGTTTAAATTACATTTTATAGTGAGCAATCTATCTTCTTTGATAAATGGAGTACCAATAGCAAAAACTGTTCATGAGTAAACTCTCCATTAGGAAAACTCAACAATAATTTTTAAAAGAGGATGAGCTCAAGGATAACAATAAACATCTCAGAAAGGCTGGCTTTTTTGTGTGTTTGCTAAAGAGGGAATGATAAAAGGTACACTTGAGAAATAAAAAAAACAGGAAAAAATTGGAAATGAGAAGAAAAATAGAAAATTAAAATAGAAGAGAACTATATAACAAAGGCATTATTGGACAGATAGAAAATACAAGAAAATGATACATATGTGGCTTTACATGTTTTCATAAGCTCATCCATCTTTGCACACTGAAAGGCAGGATAAAACTCTCAGATATAAATGCTGAGTTTTAAGTCGATGAAGAGATTTTGTTTCATACCTGAAAGCCTTGAATCCTTGCTAAATATTCCAGTTGTCTTGAAGGTTGCATTATAGGGCAGGGGGAAGTAGGAGAATTTCCTTTCAAACCTATGGTTTCAGCTGTCGGAGATGTCCCATTCATAAGGAATTCCCTGGCTATTGTAGCAGTGCTATTTGATGGTGGAGATAGGCTAAAGAAAGAGCTTGAAGGCTGGCTCATTTCGTTGGATGACAAATAGCTAACTGCAAAGTCAGAAACTACTTTGTTGCGGCTTGCTTCCATCTCTTGATAAATATCAGGAGACAAATGAAGAATACCCTTTGGAGCTGTAAAAAAAAAAGAAGAATCATTTTATGATACTGAAAATAGTTTAAGTGTGAACAGCTTGTAACATTACTCATCTGGGTTCCAATACTAGTAAAATGACAAAACACCAAAGAAACTTTAGTCAAGTGGCCACGACAGAGTTGGGTGTTGTTGCCCTCATGGAGCTAACAAGGAGCCTTCACGATTCTCCGAATAGCCACTTGAAGGGCTAACACAGAGGGTCATCTCAAGGCATTTGTGTCTAAAAGGCAAAGTCTGAAATTATACCCCTGTTAAGAGTGGTGTCTGAGACTTACATCTTTTGCCATAATTTGCTGTTGTTCAGTCGTTTTTCTCTCTGTGACCCCATTTGGTATTTTCTTGGCAAAGATACTGGAGTGGTTTGCCAAGTTATTTTACAGATGAGGAACTGAGGCAAATAGGGTTAAGTGGCTTGCCCAGTGTCACACAACTAATGAGTGTCTGAGGCCAGATTTGAACTCATGAAGATGAGTCTTTCCGATTTGAAGCCCAGCGCTCTATCCACTACTCCACCGAGCTGCCATAATACATAGAACAAAATAAATACCTCTGTGCCATGGAGAGCTGAATTTTTTTAATTTTAGAATTATATGCATTAAAAAAAAGTAATACCCTGGGCAAGTCACTTAACCCTGTTTGCCTCAGTTTACTCATCTATAAAATTAGCTGGAGAAGGAAACAGCAAACTACTCCAGTATCTTTGCCAAGAAAACCCCAAAATGGAGAGTCAGATGTGACTGAACAACAACAACAAATATTAAAAGTGTCGCTCCTTGTATACCCTGCATCCCTAGAGGACTGCCTACTTTATCTATTGCTAATCCACACTGTGATAAGAAGACATACATGGAGTTTAAAGTATGGATTATGTGGGGATTGTAAGGGAAGTGAGTAGAACAACTAACATAAATAAAAATTATTTTCTTTTTCTTAATATTTTATACTGTATTTAAAAGTTGTGTGCCATACACCCCTCCCCCAAAGGGCTCAAAGACCAAGAAAAAATTCCATAAATGAAAGTATTCATATCAGGACTTAATACTATCAAAAAACTGAAAACAAAGTGAGTGCAAATCAACTCAAGAATGGCTGAACCAATCATGGTATATGAATGCAACGGAAAATAATTTCACTGCAAGAAATGATGAATGTGAAGAATCTAAGAAAATGGGAAGATTTTATGAACTGATTCTGAGTAAAGAAATATTATTTTATGGAGAACTCACACAAGGCAAGCACTCACAAGGTCAGAAGAAGCAATACAAGGATACTCTCAAGTCTTTCTGAAGAATTTTGGAATCAACTGTGAGACACAGGAGACACTGGTACAGGACCACCTAGCATGGCATGCCTGCAGCAAAGAAGGCACTGTGCTCTATGAGTAAAGCAGAATAGCAGTAGCTCAAAAGAAACATGAGATGCACACATTTAGAGATCTCTCTACTCCAAATGTTCCCGTGGACTATTTGTGCCCAACCTGTGGTAGAGCCTTTCAAGCTTGTCTGACCAGCTGTAGTTAGACACACGGTCCCCTGTTCCAAATATAGTGATGTCATTTTGGTCCTCTTCAAGCATGAAGGACAACAACCAATAATAAACACTAAAAGATAGCTGAACTCTAATTCAATGCAATGTCCAGTTTTGGTTCCAGAAGTCAGATAATGAGATATACTTTCATCCTCTTGAAATAAAATCAGAGGACTAAGGATGTGGAATGTTGAATACACTGTAGATAAGATCACTTTGTGGGTTGTTTTAGCTTTTTCTTTGTTACAAAGAGAGTTCTGGATATGAGGGGAGTATATTGTGAAACAGCTGAGCCACATTTCATGTGGAAACTCTTGCGGGGAATTTATTTTTAAGGGGTTTTTTGTTTTGTTTTGTTTTGTTTTTAAGTCTATTTGGTATAGCCTAAAGATATTTCCTTTAGAGATGAAATTTCTTCTTCCTTTTTTTTTATTCCTAATAGGAATCCTATTCTGAAGAGAATTGTTGCGTTTCATTGTGCTTCTAAATTTATTCTTTTACTGTTTTTACTTATCAATGTTAATAATAATGAAAATAATCATAATAATAGCAGTTAATGTTTGTATAGCATCTATTATGTGTCGGGCACTGTGCTAAGCCCTTTACAATTATTATCTCATTTGATCCTCACCTTTCAACAACCCTGAGAGGTAGGTGCTATTATTATCCACATTTTATAGATGAGGAAACTGAGCAGAAAGAGGTTAAGTGACTTGCTCAGGGTCACACAGTTAGTAAGCATTTGAGGTTGGATTTGAACTCAGGTTTTCCTGACTTCTTTGGTCAATTTGGAGAGACATGAAGTACTTAGTAAAATATCAAGGAGAGAGACAAAACCCTGTTTGTGTTCTATTAATTAGTTGAATCAGTAGTAGTATGGCATCCCTAGAGATCAAAGAGGAAATGAATTGTCTGGAAACTGGTTACTAGCCCTTGCACCGACAATGAAAAGATAACAAGAAGGCTCAAAACCTTCCTGGAAGTATGATTATCTGAAGATAACAAGGAAATACCTTTATGGAGGGATATTGACATTAGGCATTAACCTGTACAGCTGCCATTATATTCAATGGTCCTTACTCCAAGCTAAGAACCTTCCTAGGAGAGCATCCATACCCTGCTGGGGAGGAACCATTCAATTTCTGGATAGGAAATGATACTGAAACACACCACCACTGGGAAGGAAGTGTCATAAAGAAAGAGAAGAGATGGAAAGGACCTGCATTTGTTCTTATATATTGTCTAAAATCATAAGATCTTATGATTCTATGATGATTGCAAAGATTAGAAAGGCAGCTTGGGAACTTAGAGGAAGCATAGAAAGGCCATGTTCAGTTCCTTAATATTTACCAGAATAGGGTGAAAACGGGAAACACGTGTATAATTCTGCACAGAATGAAGCCATGTGAGATGTTTTTCAGTGTCCCAAATGAACCCTTTTTTTGTCACATCACCAAAACATTTCCTTTTTAAAAAAAATAGCAGTAACTTTTTCTCATCTCCTTATTTTTCTCCCACTTTGGGCAGGAAATTCAGAGTCTTACTTTTTTCCCTCTAGATCTCACGTACCATGATTTTTTTTGGCTAGGCAATTAGGGTTAAGTGACTTGCCCAGGGTCACACAGCTAATGAGTATCAAGTGTCTGAGGCCATATTTGAACTCAGGTCCTCCCGACTCCAGGGCCGATGCTTTATTTACTGCACCACCTAGCTGCCCCCTCATGTACCATGATTTGAAAATAAGAACAAACACCCCAATTTATAAATAAGAGACAAAATCATACAGTGGAAAAAAGCATTGGATTTAACATCTGAGAACCAGATCTGGAGTCTTAGCTTTGCTACTTACTACCTGTATGACCTTGGTTCATGATGTACCCTTGATCTTGCTATCACCCACAAAAGCATACTTCCACATTCAAGAATTCCAAAATCCCCTTATCTCACCATAACCCATTGGCTTTTTACCTCTTCCCCCAGTCTTCCCACACAAAACCCTGCTCTTTGTCCCCATTGTGGCCTCCAATCACCTGAGCCCTCAGTTTTTTCCCAGGCCATCTCCCCTGTCACTCTCTCTTCTTCCTTATCTTGATGTCTTGTTGAACCAATTCAATTCCACTCTTTCCTCCTCTCTTGATCCCTAGCCCCCTTATAATTTCATCAATTATGCCCTGCCAAGCCTCAGCATTGGCTCACTAGTACCATTTACTGCCTTCACTCCTACACACATGCTACTGAACAAAGGTAAAGAAAATCATGCAACCATTCTCACTAGGTCCACTACCAATTTATGTTACACAACCTCAACTGGGTCCTCACTGCTGCTAGACAATTTTTCTTTACTGGCCTTATTAATTCACTATCCCATTCTCCACAGCAGCTCTTCCAAACTTCTTCACCCCTCCTTAAACCTTCTATGGCTTCCTCTACTCCCATCTTCTTAGCTAATAATTTGGCCTCATATTTTACAGAAAAAATTGCTGTTCTTCCTCAACATTTCTTCCTGTTTGAATCTCTGGCTTCCTTCAAGACTCAAATCAACTATCATCTTATACAGGAGTCCTTTCTCAGGCTACTGAGCTATAGGAATTTCCCCTTATTTGTACATATCTTGTATCTACACCTAGACACACACACATTGTTTACTCTATTAGAGTGTAAGCTCTTTGAGGAAGGACTGTTTTTGCCTTTCTATTTCCAGAACTTACCACAGTGCCTAGGAATAGTAAAATAGAAAATAATAAAGTATAGTACTTAATACTTATTGATTGATTAACTGATTAAAGAGGGATGAACTTTAGTAGAAAGTCTAAAACTATACCTTAACATACACTCAAAGAAACCCATAGCATCTAGTATATGATAAACCCAAAGATTCAAGCTTTTGGAACAAAAAACTCATTATTTGACAAAAACTGCTGAGAAAATTAGAAAACAATATGGCAGAAACTAGATACAGAATGACATCTCACACTATATACTAAAATAAGGTCAAAATGGGTACATGATTTATACATGAAAGTTGTTACCATAAAGCAAATTAAGAGAGAATGGAATAGTTTATCTGTCAGATTTATGGATCAGGGAAGAATTTAGGACCAAAGAAGATAGATACAGCATTACAAAATGTAAAATAGATAATTTTGATTAAATAAAATTTAAAAAGTTTTTGTATAAGCAAAGCCAATGCAACCAAAATTATAAGGAAAACCAAAAACGGTAGGCGGGAGAATTTTGCAATAAGTATCTCTGAAAAAGGCCTCATTTCTCAAATAGGGAACTGAATCAAATTTATAAAAAATGTAAGTCATTCCCCAATTGATAAATTATCAAAGATATGAACAGTTTTCAGACAAAGAAATCCAAGCTATTTATAGTCATATGAAGAAATGCTCTAAATCACTATTGATTAGAAAAATGAAAATAAAATCAACTCTGAGGTATCACCTCACACTTATCAGATTGGCTAATATGACAAACAGGAAAATGTTGGATGTCAGAGAGGATATGGGAAAAATGGGACACTAATGCACTGTTGGTGGAGTTGTGAACTGATCCAAGCATTCTGGAGAGCAATTTGGAATTATTCCCAAAGGGCTATAAAACTGTCTGTACCCTTTGATCCAGTAATACCATTGCTAGACAAATATCCCAAAGACCTTCAAAAAAATAATAGGGGGAACAGCTAAGTAAGCAACAAACTGAGTAATGCAAGAGACAATTAGTACTTATTAAGTGTTATTATATGCCAGGAACTGTACTTAGTCTTGGGTATACAAAGAACAGTTCATTTCCAGAAATATATCACAATGCTATTTCTTATGACTTATTTAATAGGCCAACTGTCTACTTTTCACATTTAGTAAGTAATCAAAGACAGATAGAAATTTACCTAATGATTAAATAAGAAAGTTTACTAATATTCCTTTCCTATCTAGTTTTAGATAAATAAGATGATATGAATAGGCCTATACCTCTGAGTTATGAAGAATTATGTAAGTATTCAATTACTTTATAGTGAATAACAGAATATCATAGAATTAAATATTCATATTACAACTTAGTGCTATAAACTCCTTACTTAATTTTAAGCTCAAAGACAGACATTTAACCTATTTACAAATTGGTTTGTAAAAGGTATATCAGTAAATTTATGAAAACTAAATATAGCAATAGGTTGGTATAATTCAATTATCTTGACACAAAGCAAAACATCTTGAAGTAAAATAATACACTTGAAAAAACATCACCCCAAAGAGAATAATTTTTTAAATAGGACAGTTACTTAAAGTTTTCAGAAACAAACATGTACTGCAGATGGCTTTTCCATTGATGTAATAATACTTAAAACAAACATTTCACATGCTTTCTCAGGCATCTCAATGTTTTTATATGATCCACCCAAATATCTAACTGCTATCTGGAACAATAGTTTGGACTTTTTCCACATTACCAAACTTTCTAAATGTTAAAATAACTAATATACAGCATGTGGTGAATAAAAAACAATCTGTGTGACATCAAACAACAAAGTATGCATATTTTATTTTAATGGAATTGCTAAATTAATGAGTTGTTTTCTTAATACCTAATCTTTCAAGATGGAGAAATCAAGTATTATTCCTTCAAAAACACAATTAACTTAAACCTCACTTACACACATGCTTCTAAACTTCTTAAAGTGTCTTAACTTTCCAGACTCATTAGACATTATTCCTTTTCCTTCACTCTACAGTACAGTTAAAATGACTTCTCTCTCCTTTCCTCACAAACAGCACTTTATCTTCTACATCCATGCCTTTGAATTGGTCAATGGAAATGGAATGAGCTTCCTTCTCATCTCAGTTGCCTCACAGAGTCAAGCCCCATCTTCTAAAGTAGTAATGTCAAACTCAAATAGAAACAAGGGACACTAAACTCTACATAAAGATCCCTGTGGTTACATATTGATTGCTTTTTAAATGTAATATCTATGTTTGATTGTATTTTATTTTATTTTATTTTATTAAATATTTGGTATTTACATTTTAATCTGGTTCAGACAACACTGGGGAGTGCTGCCTCAGTCTACCTATAAATGTCTGACACCTCTGTTTTGCATGATGACTCTTAATTCCCCAACTGCTAGTGACCAGCCTCCCTAACTACCTGTATACACACACACATACATACCTAAGACCATATGTATTCTACATTCACATAATGGATATATTCTCTCTTAATAGAACGTAAGCTCATTTAAAAGAGTGACTTTTGCCTTCGTATCCCCAATACTCAGCCTAGAGTCTGACACATAGGAGGTACTTAACAAATTCCTATTGATTGATTGATCATGAAGGCCATGGGAAAGTAGTAGGATGTAAAATAAATCCATGGAATTCATCATGAGCATTTCCATATAGTATTAACAAAAAATAAATCATGAAAAACAACAAGAGAAATTCCATTTAAAAGAAACTACACAATGCATAAAAAAAAACTGAGTTAACATACCAAGATACACATATAAGATTACTTTATATAAACATGATAGACCACTCTTTATAAAAATAAATGAAGATTTGAGTGACTGAAAAGATTCAGTGCTCATTGTTGGGCCAATAAAATAAAATAACAACACTATGTAAATTAATTTACAGATTTAGTGCTATACCAATCAAATTCCCAAAAAGATATTTTGTAGAACTATACAAAATAATAGTTTATCTGGAAGACAATTAATCTAAAATCTCAAAGAAAGTAAAGAAAATAAGTAGGAATGAAGGAAGCATAGCATTACCAGACCTTGAACTATAGTTCAAAGAAGTAATCAAAACTATCTGTAGGTCAATGCAATAGTATATATACACACATACACACACACGTTGGCACGCACACATGCACATGCACATACACATGATCCAGAAACAGTCTAAGACAATAGTCCAGTATTTGATTAAAACTTAAGAATATAAATTATTGGATTCCCAATTTGACCACAACTATATGTGTGACAAATAAGGAAATTTGTCACATATTAGGCTTAAATTGGAATCTTAAATTACATACAACAATAAGCTCCGAGTAACTACACGGCCTAAGAGAGATCATATCACAAAACAAACAAAAAAATTTGAGGAGACCAGAAGGCACCTTTCACAATAATACCTAGCATTTATAAAGTGCTTTAAGTTTTACAAAGCACTTTACAAATAATCTCATTTGATCCTGACAACAATTCTGGAAAGCACATGCTATTTTTATTCCTATTTTACAGATGAGGAAATTGGGTCTTAGAGAGGTTAAGTAATTTGTCCAGGGTCACACAACCAGTAAGCATCTGAGGCCAGATTTGAACTCCTGACTATGGGTATAGCATTCTATCTATTGTGAAACTGAGATACTTCAACTATGATAAGGAGGAGAATTCTTCATCAAACAAGGGATAATTATGATCATAAAAGTCAAAACAGAAAAATTTGATTTCATAAAATTAAAACACTTTTTACAAACAAAACTCTCAAGATGGAAAAAAAATCTTTGTATCAAATATAACTGAAAAAAATTGATATTCAATACATCTAGGGAATAGGTAGAAATACATAAAACCAAAGAACTATTCCCCAATAGATAAAGAGCCAAAGGATACAATTAGTTTGAAAATCGTAATCTGTCAACATCCATTTGAAAGCATATTCCAAATCACTAATAGTAAAGTAAAAACAAATTAAACCAGCTTTTAGATTTTTTAGGTTTTAGTTTTTCACATCTTGTAAACAGACAAAGAACACAAAAACTAGGAACAGTCAAGGTTGGAGAGGATGTGGGGAAATAGACACATTCATATATTGTTAGTAAAGCTGTTGTGTGTTTACTCAACTGTGTGGATATAAATTTAGACCTGTGTGGGCCTAACCTGTTCATCCTCTGCCTCAGCTACCAGACTGCTGGACATGCATCCTGAGAAGATTAGTGGCAAAAACAAAGAATTGGTACATAAATAAACAATCCTATTAGCACTTTTTGTTGGTAGCAAGAACTAGAAATAAAGTAGGTGTCCATTAACTGGGGAATGGTTGAACGAACTGGGGTATATGAATGTAATGGAATATTATTGTGTGGTAAGAAATGATAACAGGGCAGCCTGGTGGCACAGTGGATAGAGTGCCAGCCCTGTAGTCAGGAGGACTTGAGTTCAAATCTGGATTCAGGCACTTACTAGCTGCGTGATGCTGGGAAAGTCACTTAATCCTGGCTGCCTTAGTTCCTTATCTGTAAAATGAGCTGCAGAAGGAAATGGCAAATCACTCCAGTATCTTTGCAAGAAAACCCCCTATGGGATCAGTGCAGAATAGGACACAAGTGAAACGACTTAACAACAATAACAATAAAAGAAATGATAAATATGAAAACTTCAGAAAAAAAATCTGTATGAGCTAATGTGGAGCAAAATAAGCAGAACCAGAAGAACAAGATACACAATGGCTACAAAAATGTAAATGAAAAGGTCACTAAAGGAAAGTCAAACTGAGTAAAAACTGTCATAGTCCCCAAGAACTTTAATGAAAAATATCTGTCTTCCTGACAGAAGAGAGGCGACTGATTAGTAAGGAAGATAATTGGATATACTGTTAGGTAGTGCCGGTTATCAGTTGTTTAGGTTTAAATGCTTTTCTTCGTTAGTGAGGGTTCACTGGAGGTAAGGAGGTTCTGTGTGAGTGTCTGGATGTGTGTGTGTCTGTGTGTGTCTGTGTCTGTGTCTGCGTCTGTGTCTGAATATTTCTAGAAGTGACTGTGAGACCAAAAAAAACCCAAAAAATATCAATAAAATTATTTTTTAAAGGCCACAGATACATCAAAGAAATTTTGATCCATTCTATTTGTAAGTAATTTTAATGAATTACAAATATTTCACTATTTCCCCCCAAAATAACATGAGACTAAAAGGTATCCCTGCTCACACTGTACAAAGCCTAGTTGATAAAAATATCTAATGTTAAAAATAAACTAAACATAAACAAATGAAAAACTTTCTTTTAATTGGATTATGACAGAAATTAATGAATGAACAATCTGGAGGTGATTTTCTTTCATCTTTAATAGCCATTAAAACAAGAACACTTTCTATAGCATAGCTCTTCCCTAGCTGTTTCTTTATAGTTATCCTAATGGTTAATGTCCTCTCACCCTCCTACTTCCAGCATTAGATTTATTTGTCTCTTTTCAGTCATCTGAATTTCTGTAGTAGTTGATGAGCTCCATGAACCAAGCTGGTGATTCAACTGCATGTTAAATCAACTAAATAATTTAAAGTGTGTATCAGAGACTACAAGGGATCATCCTAGGAAAATGTGCCCCAATCCCGCCTGGAAACTTCCAAAGCCTCTGAGGACATGGTGGCTCATCCTTTGGTTCTTTAGGGGATGGCAAACTTTTCAGCTTTTTCCAGCGTGCAAAGGCTGGCTTGGCACTGAAAGGTTTGTACTTTGAGATGGCAAAGAATCTCCCAATAGGCTGTGGGGGCCAACATCATGGATATACAAAAGGGAGCAGCCCACCTTTCACCTTTCTTTTTCCAGCAGTGAAGTGTATGAAGACTATTTTGAGCTACTTCCCGAGTGGGTGAAGGAACACAGTTTTCCAATCTACTAGGCATCTATGCCACCATGAGTATATACCCTACCTTGGCACAGTTGATTAGTTTCTGAACAAATGAATTAATCATAAGGAACAAATTTAAGTTGAACTTCATTTGACCTACGTCCTTGAGTAAAACTAAAGATTTGCTATCTTTTTAAAGAAAATAAAATTTAAAAATTTCTTATCACAGTACTTGAGAAATTAAGACTTTTAAAGATTACTTACTAGTTAGGCTAAAGTTCTTTAGATATGTCAACACTGCTACCCTTATTTTCTCCTTGCCTGCTTTTTGGCACTGTTTTGTTTTTGCTATCACAAAGAAAATTAACTGTTACAGTTTTCTATCTCAGAGATATTCTTAGCTATTCTTGATTTGAAAACTGACCCCCTTCTGTATGACTACAAATGAATGAATGAAAATATACTTTAAAATGTCCAAAGCACTGTGCTAAGCATTAAGGATACCAAAAGAAAAGTAAGAAAGTCCCTGCTTTCAAAGAACTCACATTCTAATAGGAAGTCACAAAGCATGCAGGAAGTTTCAGCTTTAAGTCAGAGGATAACGCATCTTCTTTACTGTCATTTCATTTGACAAAACCACTTCTGTTCTTGATGTTGAACCATTTGATAATACCAAAGGCTTTGGTGTAAATAACTCTATCTGATCACCAGATACCTAGCTGAAGAGCATATATTGTAGCCTTAAGTAGCAACTCTTCTGTATCCTCAAGTAGTAGCTAGTTCCCTGAATGTGGGGGGAGGGAAAGGGAATGTGTATGTGTATGTATGCATGCATGTATGTATATACTTATTACTATGTATTACTTATCATATGTCATATGATATGTTGAGGGAACAGCAGAGGCACCCAGAAAGATCTGAGTTTAAGTCCTACCTCTGATACACACAGGCTATATGACCCTGAAAAAGTTACTTAACCTCTTGGTGCCTTATGCAACTCTAAAACTACAGATTGATGAAAAGATGCTAACCTGCAATAGTAGAAAATTTACTCATCTGAAAGTGTCCTATACTAATGAAATCACATGTTGTATATGTGTACATATGCATGCCTCTATAAACTATGCCTTGATGCAATGATTCTACAGTTTCTTTAAAGCCACTGTAGAGGTCTACACAAAATGCAAAGAAATGGAGCTTTGACCTTCTGAGGGGAACTCAAACTAGAGATAGTCAAACTAGGAAAAATCAGATTGAATTCCCTTATTGCCTTTGAACAGACTGAGCAAAAACAATGGTGGTTGTTGTTGTTTTTAATCAGGATCATTTTAATTCTATAAATACAGTACCAAAACATCAGAGAGATCACATAAAAATAATCACCTAATAAATAAAAACAGATTTCAAAGGTATTCATTATTCCAACAGTAGTAGTTCTAAATTGAGGGCAGAGTCCAAACGAATCTAAGAACAAAGATCAATATGGGTCTGCTAGGAATGAGAGCACCTTTTTAGTTTCAGGATGTGTCATTAGGGTTAAATAATGAACAGACACACAAGAAGTGACAAAGAATAAGACAAATAAACAATTACACTGAAAGTTACAAGGAACTCTATTCCATCCCAGAATTATTTATCTAGGGTCATCTCAAATGAACCTAGAAGAACCAGAAGATTTCACAGAGGCTAAATAAAACTTTTTTAAAGGTTATCAAAAACATATTTATGTGGTAAATGCCTCTGAACACGCTTTTAGTGGGTGGATTCGGCACATACCAGTACCTTTGAGCCTAGTCCAATTTTGAATTAAGCTTCACAGTTCACCTTTAAGAAACAATGAGCCCGTTTTAAAACAAAATCCTTTATTAATAAGAAACAGGGAATGAGAAAATTTTTAAAAATAAGATATGCATCAGCTGAACTGTCTCTAAATAGAATGTTTTACAAAGTTTTCCATTAGCCATCAGTGGATCTTTAAAACACACAACCTTTTTTTAAACTTGTTAGTCATTCATCTGTAAAATCTAGCTTTTTATGTGCATGCCAAGCATAAAATTGCCCCATGCTAAATTTAACACAAATCTCACATTACAGAGTTATGTGCATTTGCAATTTAACATGCCTATGACAAAGGTGCAGGCTTATACATCCAAAGTATCTACATTTGGGGTGAGAAGGAAAGAGCACATTTATTTCAGTGCCTTTTCAGCTGGAGGTACATTCATGAAAATCTTCAAAAAAGTAAAACAAACCTAGTTCTATAATTTAAATCTGCAGGCAATCAAGATAGGAAAATACATAGAGGAGCCAGGCTGTGTAATCACTAACACTCACAAAACCATTTAAACTATTCTTTAGTTGTAATTGCTAGCAGTCTCTTATGACTCTAATGTCTCCAAAAAAAATCTTCCATTGGAAAAATCAAACACAGGTGTATATTAACTTCCTGCCCATTTCTAATCAGGTGTCACAAAAATCTTAGCTATGCCATATTAAAATTATTTTGTCCTTTAATGCTACATCATTTCTCTCCTTTTAGATAGTGAAAAGAAAAACAGCAAATGTTTTTAGGACACAAGCATTATTGTCACTGCCTACCTTGGGATACCAGAGGAAATATATGCCTCTGGTATAGCCGGTTTTTAAGATAATTCCATAGCAACTAATGGATAGAGAATTGGACTTGGAGAAAGGAAAGACCTAACTTTTAATCCAGCTTCAAACACTTACTAGCTGTGTGACCCTGGGCAATTCACTTAATTTTCCTCAGACTTAGCTTCCTCATCTGAAAAATGGGGATAATATTATTATTTGCCTTCCAGGGCTGTGGGGAGGATAAAATGAGATATTTATAAAGTGCTTTGCAAACCTTTGCAAGGCACTATATAAATACTAGCTATTATTGTGATTAGCATTTATTCAAATTAATCTAGACTTTAAAATGTTCTCTTTTTAATTGAGGGTGGAAAAAGTACACTTCATGAAAGAAATATATGTGTTTAAATACCAATCCATGATGACATTACGTTTATTATAAAGTAATATGCTGCCCCTCTTTATGCTGTCCTAAGATGGTGAATCATTCTACAAGTTTTTTTAAGAAAAAATTCTTAACTTTTTCCAATATGCAAATTCTAAAAAGATGACTAAACTGAACCATAATGAGGCAAAGTGAATTGTTCAAAGTATCACAACATTTCAGCCAACATTTAGTACCTAGAAATCAATTGTCTAATCACAAATGCACATTTTTACATTCGAAATACTAACACTGTACACATTCCCTCACTCTACACAATTTCCTATGACAGAAATCTGAGCTCATGGAACTGATTAAGTAGGGTCGACTTTGTTTATGTTACCTTAAGATTTGAACTTACATAAATCTATAGAAAAAATAGACTTTATTCCCAAAGTTATTAATTCCTAAGCAGAGACCAGCTTTTTATTGTTGCTGTGTTGCAGCAAGACCAATCTAGTCCCAGAGCCTCCAATGTTGCTTAGAGGATAATTATCTGGGAAGCTGAGTAATGATTTCTTAGAGCTTGATTCCCTCCTTCCCTATGGTGCTACAGCATAGGAATCATTCAGTGTTAGTGATGCTTGTGATGCAGAGACCCCTTTCAGCTCACCATCTAAAACTAGTAGAGATGCAGTGACTATGGAGAATGGAGTGGGGGTGGGGGTGGTAATGCTTCCTCTAAGCGCCAACGTCTAGTGTATTGTTCCTATTGTGGAGGTGGCAATCCCTAAAACTTTAGCGATTTGGTTAGTTTTGGATTTTTTTGTTATTGTTGTTTTTTGGCCAGACAAAAACCACCATACCACTTGCAATTCTACATCCAAGGTTAGACTTTCTTGTGCCTTTCTAATTACTTGTTCTTTTTGCTTAAACAGATAAGTAAGCTAAGATATAAAATATCTAACCTTTACTAAAAGAACTCAAAGATTACAGTTTTCTATACTCTATTTTAAAGTTAAAATGTTAATAACTGACGTTATATGATTTGCATCTTTCATCATATTAACATTCCTTCCATTATCTACAGTTTCTGCTAAAACTCAACAATTATGAGTATACCTGGACACCATGTTAGCACTAGAACAAAATGGGAATAGTGTTTTGACAGTACTTCTAAATAGACAAAGCATCCATTTTCATGAAAAGAGGATTAATTTGAAAACTACTGACTCTGTTAATCAATCTAGTATTTCTCTTGTTTTTAATGTAGTATTTTTTAAATAATACACTAAAGCATCCATGAATTAATATGCATCTCAAAGAAAATTATGGGGGGAGAGGGAAGGAAAGAGGAAGTCAAGATGGTACAGTAGCAAGAAGCAGTATGGTGAACTACCCCAGGTTCCCCCACCCCACCCCCTAAAAAAAACACAAACTCCTTCAAATACATCTAGAAAATGCACAAGATTAAATCTTGATGATAAAGTCCAAGGAAAAAATCACAGTGAGTCATTTTTCCAACACAGAGAAGTCTGCAGATACTGGGGATGGGATCTGGCCAGGAGAAGCCATGTGGAGGGCTCCTATAAGCAGGGAGAAGCTGTGTACCAAAGAAAAAAGGGGTCTCAGACTTATACTCGGGCACTGCGACTTTGCAAAGGGAGTAGGAACAGTTGTCAACTGGCAACTGTGTTACTCACTACCCAGTTCTGGATCACAAATTCAGAGTAGAATGAGGATGAGACCTACACCCAGGAGTGCTATTGCATGGTAAGGAGTGGCACCAGGCCTAAGACTGCACAGCAAAAGCAGCAAGTTCTGAAGTAAGTAACAACAGTGTGGCCAGACCCAAGGAACGGAGTGGGGTCTCAATTCCAGCTTCTAGCTCAATCCAAAGCCTGCATAGGAATAACTAGAGTAGGAATCCCTGAGCCAAGAGGAACCTGTGGTTCTGTTACTCAGAACTAGCAAAGTTTCCCAGATTTAGCCCTGGATTAGACCACTTTGGGGAATGAGAAACTTTGAGAAAACTGAAAGCTTGCAATTCCCCAGCTTCAGCTATTTCCGAGACCCTGGAACAACACAAGAAAGTAGTAAGTGGAACAACCTAGACTTTTCCTCTAGAAATGTGCAGAATTCAGCCCTAACATCAAGTTGAAAGTCAGAAAGTAGTCTAGGAGAAAAAGATAACCAAAAAAAAAATCCCACCATTGAAAGCTGTCATAGTGACAAGGAAACTCAAGACACAAACCCAGAAAAAAAGAATGAATCCAAAACATCTACAAACAAAATCTCAAAGAAAAGCACAGCTTGGTTACAAATTCAACTATAATTCCTGAAACAGATGAACATAGAGTTTAAAATGAGTTAAGAAAGAGTTTAAAATGTTGGGTTTTTTTTATAAATGGAATAACAATTCTAGAAGAAAAAATTGAAAAAGAAAGAGATGGAAGAAAGAAATTAAAAGAAATTTGGCTCAGCAAAAGAGGTTCAAAACCTTGCACAAACAACAATTATAATGGACCAAATAGAAGCTAATGATTCCTTGAGACAACAAGCAATATTAAAACAGTCAAAAGATAGAAAAATATAGAAGAAAATGCTCATGACCTGGAAAACCGATTGAGAAGAAAAAAAAATTATTGGACTACCTGAAAGCCAGGACCAAAAGAAAAGCCAGCATATTATATTTCAAGAAATCTTAAAAGAAAACTGCCCAGATATCTTAGAACCAGTTGGCCAAGTGGAAACAGAATCCACTGGTTACCTCCTGAAAGAAATCTCAAAATGAAAACTCCAAGGAACATTATAGCCAAACTGCAGAGCTTCCAGGTAAAAGGAAGATATTGCAAGGGCAGAGCCAAGATAGCAGAGAGAGGCCAGGAAGTTGCCTGAGCTCTCCCTAGTTTCCTTCAGAAACAATGTAAAATCAAGCCTCTAAAAGAATTCTGGAGTAACAGAATCCACAAAAAGATGGAATGAAACAATTTTCCAGTCCACCATAACTTAGAAAGACTTCAGTAAAGGTTTGTCTCACTTGGATAAAAGAGAAGTGCAGCCCAGCACAGGTGGTGTCCAGGCAAGCCAGTGGGTGACTCTTAGCCACAGCACAGATCAGCAACCAAGGTCCCACAGTCTAGGCTCATCAGGCCAGTGGCACAGCAGGCCAACTGTGAGACCTTTAGTCCAACCACAGCAGGCAAATTGCCTGCCCCAAAACTTAGGGAACAACAGGCGTGACTAGCCAGGCCACCTTAGCACAGTGGGCAAGACATCAGCCCCAGAGGCCCTGGCACAGAATGCCCGTGAGCAGACCCCTGGCACTCAGTGCAAGAAGCTTGGGACCGGTATGCCTCGTGCCCCAGAAGCAGAGCTTAACTTTTAAAAATGAGCAAAAACCAAAAAAGAGCCCTGACCATAAAAAGCTGCTATGGTGACAAGGGAAGATCAAAACACAAATGCAAAAGAAGACAACAATGTCAAAATGCCTACATAGGAGTCCTCAAAAGGGAATGTGAATTGGTCTCAAGCCCAATAAGTCCTCTTGGAAGAGCTCAAAAAGGATTTTAAAAATCAAGTAAAAGAGGTAGAAGAAAGTCTTGGAAAAGAAATGAGAGTTATGCAATAGAATTATGAAAAAAGAGTCAACAGCTTGGAAAAGGAAGCACAAAAATTGACTGAAGAAAATAACTCCTTAAAAAATAGAATTGGCCAAATGGGGGTGGGGGGGAGAATCCACTTAAGAAAACAATTTCTTTAAAAGGAGAATTGGCCAAATGGAAAAGGAGGTACAAAAGCTCACTGAAGAAAATAATTCCTTAAAATTTGGGATTGGGCAAATGGAAGCTAATGACTATGGGACATCAAGAATCAGTCAAACAAAATCAAAAGAATGAAAAAATAGAAGAAAATATAAAATGCCTCACTGGCAAAACAACTAACCTGGAAAACAGATCCAAGGGAGATAATTTAAGAATTATTGGACTACTTGAAAACCATGATTACAAAAAAAAAAGCCTGGACAGCATCTTTCAAGAAATTATCAAAGAAAACTGCCCTGATGTTCTAGAACCAGAGGGTAAAATCGTCATTGAAAGAATCCACTGATCACCACTGATCACCTTCTGAAAGATATCTCAAAAGGAAGACTCCAAGGAATATTGTAGCCAAATTCTAGAACTATTAGGTCAAGGAGAAAATACTGCAAGCAGCCTGAAAGAAACAATTCAAATATTAAGGAGCTACAGACAGGATTACACAGGATTTAGCAGCTTCTACATTAAAGGACTGGAGGGCATGGAATTTGATATTCTGGAAGTCAAAGGAGCTTGGATTACAAAAATAATCAACTACCCAGCAAAATTGAGCATAATCTTTCAGGAGAAAAGATGGATATTAAATGAAATAGGAGACTTTCAAAATTTTTTTCATGAAAAAACCTACACAGAAATTGACCATATCAGTAGGGTATAAAAACCTCACAATCAAATGCAGAAAGGCAGAAATATTAAATGCATCTTTAAATGTATCATGATGCAATAAAAATTGCATGTAATAAAAAGCCATGAACAACATATCAAAATTATGAGATGCAGCCAAAGCAGTACTTAGGGGAAATTTTATATCTCTAAATGCTTACATGAATAAAATAGAGAAAGAGCAGATTGAACTGGGCATGCAATTTAAAAAGTTAGAAAAAGAACAAATTAAAAATACCCAATTAAACATCAAATTAAAAATTCTGAAACTCAAAGAAGAGATTAAATAAAATGGAAAGCATAAAAACCATTGAACTAATAATTAAAATTAAGAGCTGGTTTTATGGGGAAAAAAGAATAAAATGGATAAAACTTTGGTTAATTTGATTTTAAAAAAGGAGAAAACCAAATTATCAGTATCAAAAATCAAACGGGTGAATTTACCACCAATTAAGAGGTAATTAAAGCAATAATTAGGAGCTATTATGCCCAATTATAAGTCAACAGATCTGACAATCTAAGTGAAATGGAAATGGATGAATATTTATGAAAATGGAAATTTCCCAGATTAACAGAAGAAATAAAATACTTAAATAACCCCATTTTAGAAAAAGAAATTGAATAAGCCATCAATGAACTCCCTAAGAAAAAATCTCCAAGGCCAGATATGATTTACAAGTGAATTCTACCAAACATTTAAGGAACGATTAATTCCAATACTATAGAAATTATCTGGAAAAATAGGCAAAGAAGTAGTCCTACCAAATTCCTTTCATAATACAAATATGGTGCTGATACTTAAACCAAGAAAAGCCAAAACAGAGAAAGAAAATTATAGACCAATTTCCCCAATTAATATTGATGCAAAAATTTTAAATAAAATACTAGCAAAGAGATTACAGCAATTTACCAACAGAGTAATACACTATGACCAGGTGGGATTTATACCAGGCATCTAAGGCTGGTTCAAAATTAGCAAAACTATTAGCATAATTGACCATATCAATAACAAACCAGCAGAAATCATATGATATCTCAATAGATGCAGAAAAAGCTTTTGACAAAATATAACACTCGTTTCTATTAAAAACATTAGACAGCAAAGCAATAAATGGAGCTTTCCTTAAAACTGTAAGTAGTATCTATCTAAACCACAAGCAAGCATTGCATGAAATGGTGAAAAGCTAGAAGCCTTTCCAACAAGACCAGGGGTGAAGTAAGGATGCCCATTGTCACCACTATTATTCAATATTGTACTAGAAATATTAGCTTTAGCAATAAGAGAAGAAAAAGAAATTGAAGGAATTAGAATAAGCAATGAGGAAACACAACTAACAC
Source organism: Vombatus ursinus (assembly GCF_900497805.2). Lineage (NCBI taxonomy): Eukaryota > Metazoa > Chordata > Mammalia > Diprotodontia > Vombatidae > Vombatus > Vombatus ursinus. The sequence continues at coordinate 19,954,047 of NW_020954590.1, forward strand.
TTTTTGCAGATGATATGATGGTATACTTAGAGAATCAACTAAAAAACTTCTTGAAATAATTAACAACTTTAGCAAAGTTGAATGACATAAAATAAACCCACATATATCATCAGCATTTCTATATATTACCAACAAAGCTCAGCAGCAAGAGACAGAGAAATTCCATTATAAATAACTGTAGACAATACAAAATATTTGGGAGTCCATCTGCCAAAATAAACCCAGGAACTATATGAACACAATTGCAAACTACTTTCACACAAATGAAGTCAGATCTAAACAAGTGGGAAAATATCAATTGCTCATGAGTAGGCTGAGCTAATATAATAAAAATGACAATTCTACCTAAATTAATTTACTTAATCAATGCCATACCAATAAACCTACCAAAAAGTTATTTTATAGATCTAGAAAAATAATAACAAAATTCATCTGGAAGAAAAAAAGGTCAAGAATATCAAGATAATTGGTGAAAAAAATGCAAAGGAAGGTAGCCTAGCTGTACCAAATCTAAAACTATTTTATAAAGTAGCAATCATCAAAACTATTTGGTACTGGCTAAGGAATAGAGTGATGGATCAGTGGAATAGGTTAGGTACACAAGACATAGTAGTAAATGACTATAGTCATTTACTGTTTGATAAACCCCAAAACTTCAGCTTCTTGGATAAGAACTCACTATGTAATAAAAACTGCTAGGAAAATTGGAAAATAGTATGGCAGAAAATAGGCTAGATCAACATTTTACACCCTAAAAGATTAGGTCAAAATGAGTACATGATTTAGACATATAGGGTGATAGCATAAACAAATTAGGAGAGCAAAGAATAGTTTTCTGGTGAGAAGGGAAGAATTTATGACTAAACAAGATATAGAGAACATAATGAAATACAAAATGGACAATTTTGATTACATTAAATTAAAAAGTTTTTGCACAAACAAAATCAATGCAAACAAGATTAGAAGGAAAGCAGAAAAATGGGAAAAAAATTTTACAACCACTGTTTCTGATAAAGGCCTCATTTCTCATATATATAGAGAACTGAGTCAAATTTTTAAGAATACAAGTCATTTTCCAATTAATAAATGGTCAAAGATATGAACAAGCAATTTTCAGAGGAAGAAATTAAAGCTATCTATAGTCATATGAAAAAATATTCTAAAGCACTATTGATTAGAGAAATGCACATTAAAACAACTCTGAGGTACCACATCATACTTATCAGATTGGCTAATATGATAGAAAATGAAAATGATAAATGTTGGAAAAGATGGGAAAATTGGGACACTAATGCATTGTTGGTGGAGTGGTGAACTGATCCAACCATTCTGGAGAGCAATTTAGAACTATGCTCAAAGGGCTATGAAACTGTGCACACTCTTTGATCCAGCAATACCACTACTAGGTCTGTATCCCAAAGAGATCATAAAAAAAGGGAAAAGGACCTACATGTACGAAAAAAATAATTATAGCAGCTCTTTTTGTAGTGGCAAAGAACTGGAAACTGAGGGATGCCCATCAATTGGGGAATGGCTGAACGAGTTGTGATATATGAATATAATGGAATACTACTGTGCTATAAGAAATGATGAGCAGGTAAATTTCAGAAAAACCTAAAAAGACTTACATGAATTGATGCTGAGTGAAGTAAGCAGCACTAGGAAACATTGTATATAGTAATACACTGTGCAATGATCAACTATGATTCACTTAGCTCTTCTCAGCAATACAATGATCCAAGACAATTCCAAAAGACTCATGATGAAAAATACTATTCAGAGAAAGATTTATGGAGTCTGAGTGCAGATCAAGGCACATTATTTTTACTTTTTTTGTTTTGGGGGGCTTTTCTCTTTTGTCCTGTTTCTTCCTTCACACCACGACTAATGTGGAAATATGTTTCCATGATTGCACATGTACAACCTATATCATATTGCTTGATGTTTTGGGGAGAGAAGAAGGAAGGGAGGAAGGGAGAAAAATTTGGAACTCAACATCTTATAAAAATGAATGTTGAAAACTATCTTTACATGTAATTGGAAAAAATAAAATACTATTTACAAAAAATAAAAAGGAAAAGGAAAATATTGCAAGATGCCAGAAAAAATTCAAATGTTGAGAAAGAATATTGTCAGGATCACACACAATTCAAACAGTCATCAGCATAAAAGAACAGAGAGCTTGGAATATACTCTTCCAGAAGTCGAAGCATAGGGGCTTAATACCAAAAATAGCTTATCCAGCAAAACTGAGCATAATGCTACTGGAGGAAAAAATAGATCTTTAATGAAATAGAAATCTGCTAAGCATTCCTGATGGAAAGACCAGAGCTGTGTAGAAACTGTAGTTCAACAAAGAGGTAAAGAGATATATAAAAAAGTAAACATGAATAAAAAAATCATAAGACTAGATAGGGATGAACTCCTTAATTTAAATTTAGGGAGATGATACAAGTGTCCCCACTAAACTCAATTATTATCAGGGGTCAAACAGAGACCCTACTTAGAAAACACAGTACCTCTTCATTATCGTAAGCCTCTTAGTTTTCAGAGAGTACTATACTGCTCAAATATATGTGAAACCAACACAATTATATATATTTTTCAAAATGCATGTTCTCCTATAAAGTACACACAATGAATGGCATTTATTCAGTACTTACTATGTTCTAAGCACTGAGAATAAAACACAAAAGTGAGACAGCCCCTACCTCACAAGTAGTTTGTATTCTAATGGGGTAGAAAACATAAAGACTTGAATGGTAGCAAAGGGAGTCGAGGTCAGAGAAGTCACTAAGACGGGTAGTAGAACAAGAAAGTAAGCTATTAACATATCTTTTACAGAGGCAATGGTAATGGTAATTTGATTACAATTCTCCAAGAAAGAGATGCAAAGGAGAGGGAACAAGAAGAGGCCACATAATGGCCCAGGTGAAGATGAGGACTAGTGTCCCAAGCAGTACAGAGCCCAATGGCTTAACTTCTCCCTGGCAAGGTCACTGGTGGTATAGTTCAGAAAGTGGAACAACAGCAGTAGTAGGAACAACAGAGTGGAAAATGATCACCTTTAACTAGACCAGAATTTGCAGTATAGAGGTTGTACCATTTATAATTTTTGAATCCTTCATCATAATTTAATGTAGCATTTTGAGACCAGTAGGTACCCAATAAATATTAGCTAAACAACTAAGTTGACTGAAACAGTACATAAATATAGAAAGCCTAAAAAAAGTGAATACTTACTATTACTTGTTGTTTCAGGAAATCCAATCTTTTGACTATTCCATCCCTTGTTTTCCACTGTCTAGAATATTAAATGGATAGGTTAATGCAGAGAAATCACCTTTTTTATTTATTCAAACCTAAAAAAATTTGACTAAGCATATTAATTAGAAACAAAGATCTCTCACATACTCCTTTTACTATACTTCTCTAAACTCCAGTGTCAACAGATGGATACAACAGCACTAAATGCATAAAATCTCTGCATTATTTTATCACTTTTCCTTAATCAGAATATATATCTCCTTTTTCAATCTTCTCATTCTCTAAATTGAAGGTAGCAAATTATACGTGTTTAATAAAAGGAAAATTATCATCATCATGAAAGCATTCTTATTAACAATAATAATAATAGCTAACATTCCTATAGCATTTACTATTTAGCACTTTACACAGTAGAAATATTCCTATTTTAATTGTTCAAATTTGCATGGTAAGATCGACAAGTATTGCTAAGAAACACACATTTTTGAGCAAAGATGGGTTACATGAGCTACTGATCACTGCTACATAGCCTAGCCTGAAGAAATATGTATTTGATCTAAAATATATCCTGAAACATATATTTTATCACATGAAATATTTAGAAATGAAGGGTTTCAAGAGATAACAGTGCTCCAAAAATGTAAGTCTTAATTCTTCCTACTATAATAAGCTTTTGATTATTCATACTAATGGTTTCTAGATATAATTTTAAAAATCTCTCTTTAGCAACTACTTTCAACCATTTTGACTTCTAATATTTTACTAGAGATTGTAATAAGTGATAAAATGGGAAACTTTGTAATTCACTTTCTTTTGTTTCCCCTAAATATTTTCTCTTAACAGAATTAACAAGCAAAGGAAGAGGAAAGGGGAAACTAAAAGTTTTTGGATGATATACGAAATAAATCATCATGCTCTAAAAAATTAAAAATTGATTATACTTTAGAAACTATCAGCTTCTTTTGAACCAGGGATCCTCTCTGCCTTTAAATACTTCCTTAAAACTCACCTCTTATTGACAGACCCCCATATCTAGTATCCTGAACATTGGCTTGGGACTCAGGAACTCTGAGTTCTAATCTTGGCTCTGTCACTGACTTGATTTATGTCACTTAACCCTCTGTGCCTCAGTTTCCTCACCTGTAAAATTTTAATACATCCTATAAGTTCAATTGCTTATTCTTCCCACATTAACAAATATTCAACTTATGTTAAAATTGGATGAACATCTTAAGAATTAAAAAATGGAATAACCTGTCAAGAATTTTAAAAATATATATATTTCTAAGTACTTACTTATAAAACTTCAACCAAATAATAAAAATCACATTTTATAAAAATGTCTATTATCAAAATTCTATTGTTTCTGATGTGCTTAAAACACTGTAAAAATGAAAATGAAATATAATTCATTTAGCTTATCATACATTAATCTATATTTTAGAACATGACAAATTCTGCCAATAGTAAGAAGTTAGAAATATCTAATTTAAATTATCAAAGTTTAGCCCTGAAAACAAATTTAAAAAAAAGATTCGTAAGAAGTGACATGTTCACATATTTCAATATTATTTTGATAAGGAATTTCATTATGGAATCTAATAAAAACTTAAATATGTATGCTGTATGTAGTCCAATGGCCAAATTCCAGAAAGTTATTGACCAGCTAGAGAGAACCCATACAAGAATAAAAACTTATAAAAAGATTAATTGAATGAATTTCTAAGGACTAAAAGAACTGGATAGCAATAGTTTCATAAAATGAAATATAAGTTAAAAATAGCTATTTGTTTAATAAGTAGAAAATAAATAGAAAACTCATACCTGGAAAAAAAAAGTTATACTCCATTAATATCATAAAAAAAAAAACTTGGCCAAGCCTGGCTAACCAGTCTCTTGCAATCCTTATTCTTTATTCCTAATTAAAAGTCATGGAATGGTAGGACAAAACTGAAACAGATGAGGAGAGTGGGGAGTATCCTTTGTCAGATGGTGGGATATTAACTTGGGACTCAAGCTGACAAACTATTCCTTGGATGTGATAACTGTTGCAAACTACCAAAATGTACTAGAGTAACTAGATGGCCAGTCTCACAGCTTCTAAACTTTATGCTTCAAATCTGTTATACTGTCCCTCTTATCATTCTCTCCCTTTTCTCCTATTAAGCTCAAAGGAATAGGCTTTAGGAAGGTTAGAATAATTAAACACTTCAAGGATCTATTCCTTCATTGATATGGGCACAACTACAATGGTCATGAGTTGCTATGGTCAAATATTTCATCATCCAGTGGCTAAGCTTCCATAAATGAGATTCTTCTAGTATCTGAAATGGTATAACATAGAAAGGTTGGATTTGTTCTGTTTGGCTTCAGAAGGTTAGAACCAAGGGACAGCTAGTGGTGCAGTGGATAGAGCACTGGCCCTGAGGTCAGGAGGACCTGAGTTCAAATCCGGCTTCAGACCAAACACTTGACACTTACTAGTTGTGTGACCCTTGGCAAGTCACTTAACCTCAATTGTCTAAAAAAATAAAAATAAAAAAAGGTTAGAACCAAGAGCAGTGGGTAGAAGAGGCAGAGATCAACGTAGGCTGAAAAATCAGGAAAGTCTTGCTAAAAATTGGAGATGATCAAAGGTAGAATATGCTGCTTTGAGGCATGGTGCATTTATCTTCCTTGAAGGTCTTCAGGCAGAGGCTAGACATTGTTGGAGATTTTATCATGAGGATTTCTTTTACGTTGGGTCTGAGTAGATGGCTCTGAGGTCCACCCTAGCTCTCAGATTCTGTGCTTCTGTGATTTTTCTGATCTTTAGATCTTTAGACTAGCTTGATAATATAGCCTTAAATCCTTCTGACCTGGCTTTTGAGATGCCATAGGCATCTCCATACTGTGATGAGACATCAGAGTGGGACAGTAGGAGACTAAAGGTAGCATTAAATTAAATTAAACCACCAAGAAGAAAACTACTTCTGCTCTGTCTGCCATTGAATTTTCTAGAAATTATCTCTATGGAGGGCTCTACATTCTACTTTCTCACAATTTTCAGGCAACTATGGTGAGACAATTGGTCATTTATATGCCATGTATGTATGTAGGAATGTACATGTGCATCAAAAATACCCACAATATGCATGATATAGATATGTTTCTAAACACAATACTGTTGTTGTTTGTCCTTTGTTTTCAAAGAGGACCAAGGATTTCATGGGGGTGATGTCTTGACTCACGCATGAATAGTATCTGAGTGAGGCAAAGTTTCACGAAGTTATCAACATCAGTCTCACTCTTTCTCCCAGAATCATCAAAGTCTAATGGCAAGACAAAAGTCTAGATGATTATCGATGGCCTGGGATGCAGTGAATAACCTCGGTATCCTCGATGTTAGACCAACGTCTAAGCGTTCCATAGAGCCTGCTTCTGCTCCCTCTGTGGCCATTGGAACAAATTGTTCTTATCCACTCATTCCACCAGGGGAAATATACTCACATACTTGAGGCAGACAACACCCTAACTCACTGACAGGTCTGAGACCCATCAGTTACCTTCAACCTGGTTTAGCCTGCCTGCTGAGATGATTTTACTGGGGTGTGGTCACTGCTCGTAAGACAGCTTCTTGGAGCCACAGGTGAGAGACACCAAAGGTGGATGAGCAGCCCTGAAAAAGGCTCAGCAAGCCCTCACACCAGAGGTACTAGACCTCCTTGAACACCTCACACACCTCAAACACAATGTAACAGTGGCCCACTTAATATGCAGTCAGAATTCTGGCAACTTCAACTGTCCAGAACACAATCACAAACTAGAAAGCAAATGAAAAGGGCCTCTGAAGAAGAAGAAACAACTGTCACAGGGCTTTACTTTGTTATACTCTGAGATGGAGGTGCCTCTTAGCCTTCAGGCCTCAGAATCTTTTATTATTTTAACTATGTGTAAAAATAAGGGTAAATAATAATAATGTACAAATGTGTAATGTGTATATAATAATTTCATCTTTCTAAAGACAGAGGATGACTTAACTGTTTATTTTTGCTTACATAGGGCAAGTTATCAAGGAGTAACAGGACCATGCAAACCAAAGACCTCTATGCACAAAGTGGTGGGAAGTGCCATGCTCCCCTACCCCAAGGCCCAGATGCATCCAATGATGCAAATCAGGGCTTTCCTAGAACTGACTCACTTAATTCTGGGAGAGGGAGAAGTGCCTCATTTCTGAGTTCATCTCACTGAGTCAATCTAGATTTAAAGTCACTGGTAACAAGAAGGCTGGTTTGTCTCCTGCTTAAGAGTTTAGATCTAAGGTGCCTAATGTTTCTACTTTCTGAAAACATCACTCAAGAAAGAAGCAGCATTTTAACATACCAAAGGAACTTGTAGATGTCATTGCTGAGAGTTACCAGTAATCAAGGAAGAATCAGGGAGAATGGGAGATGTATCAAAAGTCTAGAGAGGGAAGCCACAATTTTCAGAAGAGGAAAGAGAGATCCCCAAAACTACAGACTAGAATTTGATGTTTGTCCTTGGGGAAAAAAAAATCTAATTACACATTATTAAATAGAGGGTCATAAGATTTAGAGCTAGAAGGGACTTCAGTTATATTTCAGTCCAATTCCCTCACTTTTTTATTTAAAAATTTTTTATTCTCAATTTAACAAACACCAAATAAAATGAATGCTTCCATACACAGAACTGAAGAGAATTGTGCCTGAAACTATGAATCTCTGCTATGTATAGCTTACTTTTCTTTTTTTTTAGTATACATTAAATTTAGCATGTAACTTTCAAAGTTATCCTGCTTGTCTGCCCTCACTTTTCTTAAAATGCCCAGGGTCAGATAGGAATTAAGTTATAGAGTAAGAATCTGAACCCAAGTACTCTGATAAGAGATACTCTTTCTACTACACTATCCTGGGAATTTAGGGAAGCAGTGATCACTTCCGCCTGGTTAAGAACAAGTTTTTGGATAGGGTTACTAACCTGGGTGAACAGGGGAATGATATAGTTATAATGCATCTCAATTTCAGTCATCTATATTTGACAAAATTTGTCTTAGTATCCTAAGAGAATATTTAGGAGAATGTAGGTACTAGTCATTGGGGATACAAAGATTTTTAAAATGATAGATTATCTACCCTCTTGGAACTTACATTCTATTATAAAATACATGTACAAAGATAAGTAAAATATGAGAGAGTGTAATCAGGCAAAGGAGAAAACTAACCAAAGGGCTCAAAGAAAATTGCAGGAGGGAGAAAATATGCTAAGCTTTGGGGGACAGAGAAAACTTCAAAAAGGTGGTGGTACTTAGGTTTAACCTTGAACAAAAAGATTTTGACAGATGGAGCTGAAGAAAGAATGAATTGCAACAGAAGGCAATAATCATGAATCATGAGGCAAGGGATAGTATGTTAAATTGGGGGACAGCTAGTAGTTTAGTTTAACTGAAACACATTATTTTAAGCGGAATAATGTGAAATAAGGCTGGAAGAGTAAAAGTAGCCAGAATGTGAAGTCAGAATAACTAAACCTCAGAATGAGATGGAACCTCAAAGTCTCATCTCCTGGATCAGAACTGGGGTCTATAAACATAGTTCCCCTGCCATTTTTATATGTTTATTTCAATATAACTAATTTTCTTTGCAATCCTTTGTATTCTACTTCATGCATTTAAAAAGATTGTTCTAAGAAGGGGCCCATATGCTTCTCCAGACTTCCAAAGAGATCCATAACTCAAAAAAAGATTAAGAATCCTGGATTTAGTCCACTTTATACCTGAACAAGGATTTCCTCTGCAACAAGTGGTTATTCAATCTCAATATGATGACTTCCAGTGAAGGAGAAGCAACTGTCTTTTGAAGCAGCCCATTCTACTTTTAGATAACTCTCGTTAATAGGAACTTTCTTCTTACGTGATATAAAATTGTCCCTGCCCATTGCTCACTCTTCTGCCCTCCAGGGTAGAATGAGTTTAATCTAGCTTCCAAATGATAGCTATATATACTTGAAATAGCTGTCATCTCCATATATCCCCTGCAGTCTTCTATTCTTAAGGCTGAGCAACCCTAGTTTTATTTCAACCAACTCATATGGCAAGATCTTGAGGCCCTTCACTGTCCTTGTCACCCTCCTCTGGAAACTCTCTACAGTATCAATGTTGCTCCTAAAGTGTGGTGGCAAGATTAAACACTAAACTTCAGATGTGGCTTTACCAGGACTAAGTTCAGTGGGAATACCACCTCTCTGACATTAATGCAATCTTAAGGGGTTTTTTGTGACTATTTCATACAGTCAACTTTTACTGAGACAGCAGTCCCTTAGATCTTTCTCAGTCAAATGTTATCTAGCCATTACTCCTTTATCTTGTACTTGTGAAGTTGATTTTCAAATGCAAGTATGACTTTATATTCAGTGTTATCTTCTAGTCGTGTCTGTCTCTTTGTGACTTGAGTTGGGGTTTTCTTGGCAAAGATACTGGAGTGGTTTGCCATTTCCTTCTCCAGCTCACTTTATACATGAAGAAACTAAGGCAAACAGGGTTGCCCAGCTAGTAAATGTCTGAGGCCAGATTTGAACTTGGAAAGATGAGTTTTCCTAATTCCAGACCTGGCACTCTACCCACTGTGCCACCTAGTTGCCCATGACTTTATATTACATTCACATTAAACTTTAACTTATATAACCCTGAATTTGTAATGGACCCAGTCAGAACAATTGTGTGACTTCCTCCAGTAGTACTTAGCAATTAGTGAGTGGGAGCAGAGGGTGGATGGCACAGGTGATCAAGGGCTGAAAATTAACAGGGTGTTAACAGGGGTAAAACAAGGGGCTAAGAGATTCAAGGGTGGAGGACAGTACCTTGTTGAACTGGTTAATTAAATGGTCGAGACAATGACAGGAGTAAAGAAAGGTGAGTATAGGATTGAGAGACTGGGAAAACAGGGAGGGACTTTAGGACTAGGGGTCATAGTGAGGATGACAAGCAGGTTCAGAAAGAATGAGCCAGTGGAAGAAGTAGAAAGAAAGGATCAAAGAAGGGTAATTTTAGAATTTGAGATAATGTATGTGGAAAAGTTAAGAGTAAAGGTGAGGTCTAAGGTGTGACATAAATCTGTCCAAATATGAAATGGGTTTGTCTTGGAAAGTAGTGAATGTCATGTTATTGAAAATGTTCAGGGAGAGGGCAGACGCAACTTCTATTCATTGCTAGAGATGATTTGATGTGAATTCGTAAATTCAACTTTAGTTTCAACAAATATTTATTAAGTACATACTCTGTGAAGAGTACTATGGTAGGTAGTGGGTAAGTTTCAAAGCTTAAATAAAATACAGTCCTTGCCTTCACTGAAGAAGTATTTTCCTTCACAAAAGTAAAAGAGCAGAAATCCAAGTATTACGGAATGTATGAGGATCATTGGTGAGTGGAATAGGCGATGAATCATGAAGTATAGGGCATGTGAACTGGACATTAGAGGATAGGTATACTTATAACAGGCAGAGATGTGTGCATGAGGGTGTATTCCAGATATAAAGAATGACATGAGCAAAGGCACAGAGGTGAGAGAATGTGGGATGTTTATAGGACAAGGTGAAAGAATAAAGTTTGGTGGAAGCACCTGAAAGCAGTAAGAGAATGTAGAAGTAAGGAAGGAGTTAAAGGTAGGAAGATATGGTAGTACCTGATTATTCAAGGTCTTAAGGGCAGACTAAAGAAACTAAGTTATATTCATTAGGCAAAAGGAAGCCATTGAAAAAATTTTAGTAGAAAAATGGCATGATCAAATATATACATAAGGAAAATTAATCAGGGAGAAATAATGGAGAATGAACTAGAGTGGGGAGAGAATGGAAGTAGGAAGAGTAGATAGGAGATTTTGCAATAGTAAAAAGAAGAAATAAGGAGAGTTAGGTATGCCTTTCTACTTCCACCACTACCATCCAAGTACAGAATCAACTATCATAAAGTAGTCTTGGTCATTTAATATAAGAACAAACAACACTACTACCTTAATCACTTGCAGGATAATTGTAGAGTAATATGATCATTGGAGCTAATAAGGATGATCCTGATATGCTCAGTATACTCTTTACCAGGATAGAATTAGTGCTTCTTTACTTAAAATTTCAAGACAAATATGAAGTCTTATTCCTCACCCCCACCCCCAAAGTTTTGGCATTAAAAGTATATGTCAATTACTTAGAAAATTAGTTTATGTGGAACATCCCATTTCTTGATAATACCGGGTAAATGAGGCATTACTTTATTGTAAAAATGAACTAATCTCATCCAAATTATTTTTTTACTAAAGTAAATTAATCAGGAATGGAATTATACTGAATCTAAAGGGGAAAAAAAGCACTAATAACTTCTAAATACGACTCTTCTGTGATTCAATCTGGTCACTCAGAAACATCTGGACCTATCACTAAGAACTGGATGGAATTCTACTCTTTATGTAACTTCTGGGGAAATCTAATATAAGTTTATGGCAGATTCTTATTCCACCAAAGAATTTTATATATACATATATATCCCCCTCTGAGTTAGTCGCTAATTAATATGGCATTCTTATGTCAAGATACAATATTATAAAACTTCAAGAGAAAATACATTTTTGTAAGATTTACTAAAAGTGCACATTCCCCCAATTTGAACCAAATATACCACAAAATTGTGGGGCATAAGGGAAGGTAAGCCTTCTCCAATCCATTCCTTTCCCAGACTCTGCTTTTCCAAAGAGCTTCTCAGTTCTATGCTTCTCTCCCCAAAGGTATTTTATGGGAAGCAGAGTTGCTGTAGTAGAAAGATCAACTTGGAGTCAGTTTGGTATAGTGAAAAGAACACTGGATTTGATATCAGAGAATCTGATTTCAAATCCCATCTCTGCTGACTAAAAACATGGACTTAAGTCAGTCATCTAACCTCTTTGACTTCAGTTTCATTGTCTGAAAAACGAGGAGGTTGGACTGCATGACCTGTAAGGTTCCTTCCAATTCTATTAGTCAGAAAATCTGATCTTTGCATTTCAGCTACACTTACTGTCTTGGGCAAGTCATTTAAACCTCTCTGAGTTTTGCTTCCTTACTGTACCTACCCTCAGGTAAGGGTCACAAGGCCACTGACTACAAGAGTTCCACTCCTTCTGATATGTGAACACCACACAGAGTTGGGAATGGCCCATAATGTGTGGTCAGCTTTCTCTGACCTTCTAGCAGAGTGTCATTTGACATAGTCCAGCATTTTGGAGCATTCTATACCTAAGATCTCAAACAGCATATAGAGCAGATAAAGACACAATGCTTCCCCCTAGGACCCACACAATGCAGGGGAACACAAACACACATAGTGGAGAGTACAAAAATCTTGTCCATTAGTGCAAGTCTTTCTTTCATAGAACAGTTAACAACACCAGAAGGATCTGCCTATTAAATGAGATAATATTCACAAAGTGCTTAGCATAGTGTGTGGCAGGTAATAGGTGCTCTATAAATATTTGTTCCTCTCTTTGTCCCTCTCCTCTTCTTCTTACAGTACAGATCGGGATAATTTACTTAATAGATTTAAGAGGAACATGGGAGATGGAAATCCCAGTGGAAAGAGAATAAGACTTGAAGACAGAAGATGGTAATGTATTATGACCTAGAGAAGCCCAAATACTCCAGTAAAATTCTATAACTGTACCAGAAGGAACAATGATAAAGAAAACCAAAGAGAATTAGCAATTAGCCCCTTTAGCTAGTTCAGAACTGCACAAAAAGGCTGCCAGAAACACTAAGCATAGGTGCGAGGCATCCCAGTCACACAGCAGTAAAAAGGGACAGAGCAGTACTTAGAGGTGACCCAATAACCCTGTCCTGAAAAGAGACAGGAAAAGAGCAGAGGAGAAAGGAAAAGAAGAAATCACCTTTCAATCTGTGAATGGGAGAGAAATATATGACCAAAATATGTGATAAAAAAGGATCACAGAAGACAAAAGGGAAAATTTTGATTAGACAAAATTTAAAAGTTTTTGCACAAACAAAACCAATGAAACTAAAATTAGAAGAGAAACAAGTAAAAAGAAAACCTTTGCAACAAGTTTCTCTGATAAAGATTTAATATATAAGACATAGAAGGAACTGATTCAAATTTATAATGACAACTATTCTCTAATAGATAAATGGTCACAGGATATAAATAGACTATTTTCTAAGAAAGAATTCTAAGCTATCAACAAGTATAATGCTCCAAATGACTAATAATTAAATTCAAATTAAAGTAACTCTGAGGTTCTACCTCAAACCTGCCACAGAGTAGCAAAAATGGCAAAAAAGGAAAATGACAATTGTTGAAGGAATTACAGAAAAATAAGCACACTGATGCATTATTGGGGAGTGATGCATAGATTCAGTCATTTGGGAAAAAAATGTGGAATGATGCCCAAAACTATGCATACCCTTGGACCCAGCTACACTATTATTTATCTTATACCTCCAAAGAGATCAAAGAAAGATGAAAAAGGACTTATATTCACAAAACTATTTATAGTAGCAAAGAAATTAAAACTGAATGGATTGTATATCTATTGGCAAATGGCTATACAAATTATGGTATATGAATGTAATAGAATATTACTATGCCATAAGAAATTAAGAAGGAACCAATTGCAAAGCAACATGGGAAGACTCATATAAACTGATGCATAATGAAATGAGAAGAATCAGGCAAAAAATAACTTTGAAAGATTCTAGAACAATGTAAAGACCAACCATGATTACAAAGGACTGATGATGAAGTATAAAACCTACCTCCCGACAAAGAGGAGATGAGTCAAAATACAGCATAAGAAACATATTTTGGGGCACAGTCAATGTGGAAATTTGTTTTGTTTGCTTGTCTGCATATGTGTCAGAAAGGTTTTGTTTTTCTTTTTTTTTTCCCAATGTAGAAGAGAGGTAGGAGGGTAAAGGGGGAATAGGGATATGGAAGAAAGAAGGAAGGGAGGAAGGGAGGGGAAAAGGGAGGAAGGAATTGAGTTATTGAGGCATTTTACTAAAAATGAAGATAAAAATAAAACAGAAGAAAGGTCAAAAAAAGTACAGACAAACAGGCCAGCTTTGAAACCTATAGGATGAATTTATTATATGTTTTAAAAGAAAAGCAAATGGAGTGTATCAGAGCTCTGCAGTTTTGTGTATAATGCTTCAGTTCTACAGTGTATATGAAAATGCCCATTTTCTTTGGAGTTTAAGTTCAGAAGTTTTAAAAAAAAATTTAAGAGAAAATGAGAGCATCCTTCTGAACCCTTCAAAGACTAATTAGTAGATAATGACAGAATGGGAGGCATGAAGCACAAGCACTAGCCAAAAAAAGAAAGTAATGGAACAGACTCATCTAGAACAAACCGGGAATGGAAAACAGAAATTCGCTGGAACAACCCAAAAAGAAGCATTTCCTAAGCCACCACAGGAGACCTTTTGTATAAAGGGTCTTGCTGTGAGATCCAGATGTTCAAAAACCAGAAAGCATAAATAGCCTATTGCCATTCTGGCCCCAGAGGCATGAAAGAGTTGTAAAACTGGCAGCTAAGACTCTAGTGGGCCCCTGCTCAAAAGCTAGTCCCCAGAGTTAATAAGGCTTTTTGGACTGGATTAAATTGGAGCTAACTAGCACCAACTGCAGGTGAGCAATGAGCAGAGTAGAAGTCGGGGTGGGGGTGTGAGGGGTGGAGCAATTGGTCAGGGATCTAGAAAAGAGAAGAAGCAAGCAGAGAAGCAATCCTATGGGGAGCTAAGGCAAAGGGGAGCTGCCAGCCAAAGAGCCACATGGTGGGAGAACACCAGCATGAAGAGATGAACCCTAGGGCTTTCTGCCTCGCTGAGGCCTCACCCCAAATGGAACTGTGAGTCAATAACTCCATAGGTTACTTACAGGGAGGTAGTAGCTGATTTGAGGGATCTCTGGACACTCTTGGGATTCACTATGTCCTTTACTGAGTAAATAAAAATATCCTGTTTTGAAGCCTTGTAAACTTGAGAGACTATAAGGGGAGCTCATGGTTGTTCTTGGAGTACTGCCAGATGCCGAAGTTTCTGGGTGCCATCTACAAAGGGAAAACAAGGTTCCCCGAGTGTAGACTGTTCCTCTGTATCAAGAAGAAACCTCTGGCAGAGGGGTTACAGGGAAAGACTCCCATATAATCACGTTCCCCAGAGCCAGAACACTCTATTGTAAAAAAGATTTCACCAGGCTCTCCTAATGACCTCTGCCATCTAAAACATATAGTTCTACTACTACAGTATAATGGGCCAAACTAAACAGAAACCACGAAGTCTAGCCTCTAGATGCCTTTTCCCTTGGAGGTATCAGAAAAACCCTCATGTAGGAGGTGGTATTTGAGCTGAACTTTAAAAGAAACTCGGGATTCCAATAGATAAGGGTAAGAAGGGAGTGCATTCGAGGCACAGGGGACAACCTGTGCATAAGAGACTGGAGCCAGAATATTGCATATAGGGAAGACCAAGAAAGTCAATATTGCTGGAATATAGAATGTGTGAAGGAGAATAGTATTCAAAAGCCTAGAAGTTAGTCTGTAGTCAGACTGTGATGGGTGTTAAATGCCACATAGAAGAGATAGTCTTTGCTTTCAAGGAGATCATGATCTGATGGGTGAGTCAACATGCAAAAATTGTACAAACAAGATACAGATAGTATAAACTGGTAGTAATCTCAGAGGGAAGGCACCAAGATTAAGGAGAACTGTAAAAGACATCTGGCAAAAGGTGGGACTTGAGCTGAGACTTAAAGGAAGCCAGAAAAGCAGGAGGTAGAGATGAGGAAGGAGAGCATTTGAGGCATGGTAGACAGCCAGTGGAAATGATCAGAGTCAGGAGATGGAGTGTTGTGCACAAGAAACAGCAAGGAGATCAGTGTCATTGGATCTCAGAGTATGAGGAAGGGAATAAGGTAGACATCTAGAAAGGTAGAAAGAGGCCAGATTATTCAGACTTCGAAGGCCAAATAGCATTTTATATTTGATCCTGGAGGTAATGGGGATTCACTGGAGTTTATTGAGTGGGGGAGAGAGGGGTGATATAGTCAGTTTGAAGTTAAAAAGAAAAGGTGGAGGGGAGCGATGATACCATGTAGTTTTGAGATATAGATTAGGAGAGAAGAGAAAGCTCTTTTTTTCAGTAACCTAAGAGATAAGATCTGCTGCTGAGGAGAAGGGAGAGGTGAATGGGGGAAGCAATAGTTAATACCACAGAGAATCAATTTGGAAAAGGAAAGAAGATTGCCTTATAACAGTGAGGGCCCAAGTGAAATTGGATGAAATATTTGGAAATGGGGCCAGTTCACAAGGTTGTGTGACTTCTTTTGCACAAGAGCGTGTAAACAGAAGTCTCAGTAAACAAACAACCTCCTGGACAAAGAGAGAGAGAAAGCAACCAAGGGTAATGCCAGTTTAGGATATCAATTTCTTTGAAAAATCCTACAGAGTCCCAAAGAAGTCAAAGACAGAAACATAGATCTGACAGTCATCAGAATATTCAGTGCAGGATTTTTTGTGGGAGCAAAGACTTTGAAGCAAAGTGGGTGCCCAATGACTGGGGAATAGCTAAAAAAAAAAAAGTACTGTATACAACAACAAATATAAATGTAATGGGGTAGTATTATGTAGCACAAAATGACAAATATGAGAAATTCAGATAAATATGGGGGAAACTACATCTACAAATACAGAAAGAAATAAGGAATTTGTGTATAGTTCTCTTTTTCCAATCTACTATGTACATGATGGGCAGTTAGGTGGTGCAGCAGTTAGAATGCCAAGCTTAGAATCAGGCAGAACTGAGTTAAAATCCAGCTGGGCAAGTCACTTAACCCTGTTTGCCTCACTTTCTTCATTCATGTATAAAAAGAACTAGAGAAGAAAATGGCAGACCATTCCAGTATCTTTGCCAAGAAAACCCCAAATGGGGTCGTGAAGAGTTGGACACGATTGGAAAAAAAAATTGAGCAAATAATAATAGTATGCTCATTTTATTTGGTGTTTATTGAGTGCAGAGTAAAAATATAATTTTAAAAAATACAATAAGCACATAACAATGAAGGGATTATGCTAGTTGCTGAAGATCCAAAGACAAAATAAAACAGTTCCTGCCCTTAAGGAATATATATTCTACTTGGGGGAATATATCAAACAGTATATAGATAAATAAAGGTAAATTAAGGCAAGAGAAAACACTAACAAATGAGGGGATGAGCAAGAGCTTTGTAGTACCTGAGTTTATTCATGAAAGAATTTAAGGATTCCAAGAGGCAGAGGTAAGCAGGGAGCATATCCCAAGTTAGTTAATCAATAAATATTTATTAAGTAACAGGCACTGTGCTAAGAGCATTCTATGCATGGAGAAGAGTTTGAGGAAGGTACAGAGATGGCAGACAGTATCAAAAGTTAAGAAAATAGCTAGTAGTCCAGTGTGTTAAAGGGAATAGTATGAAATTACTCTGAAAATGTCGAAGTCAGATTGTGATGAACTTTTTATATCACGCTAACGCACTGGTATCTTATACTGGAGTCAATAGGTAAGCTGTCATCAAATTTTTTGAGCAGGAGGTAGATAAGGTCATCAAATAATAATGGATTTAAAATAAGACTTGGTTCAATTCCCAACTCAGCAGTTTACAACTTACCTCACACAGTTGCTTTCAGGAAAACATTAGGTAAACACTAAAGGCACTATATTATTAGGAGTAGCCAATAATAGTAATATTAGCTAACATTGTTAATGACAATAATGTTGAAAATGGGTCTAGTACCCACAAAAAGAGTTACAAAAAGAACACAGAGTAAAGGCTGAGCAATAACATAGGCACTTAATAAATGTTTACTGAATTTATAAATGAATTTCCTTCTCCATGACAACCACCATGGTAGACAGAGTTGACCTGGCTTTGATCAAAGCCTTTGATAAACTCTCTCATGGTATTCTTATAGAAAAGGCAAAGAAATGTGGGCCAGACTATAGCAAAATTAAGTAGATTCAGAAGTGGTTGAAGTGTTGGAAGGAAAGAATTGTGATTTAATGGCTTGATGTCAATATATAAGCAGGTCACCAGTGTACCAGTGCAATGCTTCAGGAATATGGGTTAAATCCTGATTTTAAAAAGCATACACACACACACACACACACACACACACACACATTTTTATCAAATTTATATATAACACAAAGTTGGAGGGACACTGGATGAATCAGGATTCAAAAAAAACTTGGTTAAGAACAGTGGTGCCAAACTCAAATAAAATGGAGGCTACTAATCCATAAATAAGGATCCCTGCAGGAAGTATATTGATTTACTTTTTAAATGCTATGTTATCTATGTTTTACTGTATTTTTATTTATCTTGTGAAATATTTTGGAATTATATTTTAATCTGGTTTGGCCCCCAATTGGGAGTGTTTTGTGGACTGCACCAGGCCTACAGATCACATGTTTGACACCTCTGGCTTAGAACAGTTGGTCAAACCTACTCAAAGTTACTCAAATGGATCTACAATCTCATCTATTTGGAAATTCCCTCCAACAATGCAGACCACAATGCATACATACCTGCCCATCCCCAGTTAACTCTTTTCTATGAAATCCCACCAATTTGTCATAGGAGGTTCCACCCAAAGGTGTGAAGGGCTTCTTCATTTTCTCCTTACATTGTAAGGGTACCAGTGAAATATTCTGGCTGTCAACTTGTTGTCATGACAAGTCAATCTCTTCTTACTAACATACAATTTCTTGATGGTTTCTTCATTGCCATTCTTCAAGGTTCCTCGACGATTACATGCTACAGTTTGCTTGCACATACCACACACCTTTCCATTATTGTCCTCTAAGTGATGTTCATTTTCAATTCTTTGGAGACTGAAGTAGTTCCATGTCTTGAAATGTTGTTGCCACATGGCCACGCCTTTCTTCAGTTTCAACTCTGAATCCAACTCATTGTCCATCTATGCTGTCTCTGTCCCAGATATACATACTGACAGATAAGCACTCTTGGGTTTGATGCCATCAGCACAATTGTCATCTGTCAACAGAAGTACTTAGAGTATCTCAACAAATGCAGGAAACCCAACATAGACCTGAATTCTGCCCTGGATCTTCTCCATTCTAGTGTCTTGTAAGCATACATCTCCTGTTTTATCCCTTGCCTTATGTTCATGATTAGTAGATTATTAACCAGTGCTATTTCTGTTGTTATAATTTACCAAAGAATTTTTAATACTTTTGATATATAAATGGGAGAGACCTTTTTGCAAATGAGCCTTTAAAGGCAGCGTTTTGTCCTAACAAATCAAAAGAATAAGTATGGTGAGTTATTATATTCTCTACATCTTTCAGGCAATTTGTGAAATGGTAAAGATGTGATCCATTATTGAATGTCACTTACAAAAAAGTTCCACCTCAATTTGTGTATAAATGACTCTCAAAAATTTTGTATAGATGGGAGAATAGGGATATAGCTTGATAGTTATTGACATATTTTCAGTATTAATTTGATCCAAGATTTTTTTCATGTCTTTGATAGCTTCTCCTTCTTCAGATACCTTGTACATCTGTCCCTCAGTGCTCTCACAGCTGAGTTTCTGCCAACATGGATCTCTACTATATATAGTTGGTTCAGTCTAGTTCCCTATAAGCACATTCATGGCTGTAGTGTTGGGATTCAAGTGTCATGGTACCACTGTCCTTGAAAGTGAAAAGTCTAATACGGTAATCTTTACATTGTTCTTCTCTTTGTTGTCCTCTCTTTTCATTCTCAAATGCCCTTAGGATGAGTATATTTAGTTGAACAAATCTAATAAGATATTTGGTTTAGTTAAAGGTAGAGTCTTGGTTTCAATAAATGAATTTCACAATAACAGGATGGGAAGTTAATATGAAAAATATCTAGGAGTTTTAGTAATCTAGAAGCACTGCACATGTGACATGGTAGACAAGAAAGTTAACACCACCTTAGGCCACATTGAGCTAAGACAGCAGTGTCCATTGTCAGTAAATGATAACTCCTCTAAAATCTACCCAAGGCAGACCACATCTAGAGCACTGTGTTCAGTCTGGGCTCCATAGTTTGGGTAGGCTATTGATAAGATGGAAAGTGTCTGGAGGAGTTCAATCAGAACAGTAAAAAGACTTCAGTTCATACCATAAGATCTATTAAGCAGAGAGGTGGCACCTATCTTCAAGTATCTGAATTTTTGTTGAGTATGGAACAGGCAGGGTTAATTGGTTTTCTTGGTCTCAGGGAACAGGACTAGGAACAGTGTACTGAAATTACAAAGGGGCAAATTTAGGTTCAATGTAAGGGAAAAACTCCCTAAGAGTTGAGTTACTCAAAAGTGGAACTGATTTTCTCAAGAAATAATGAGTTTCCCCTCACCTGAGGATTTTAAGGATGCTGAATGGTAACTTATCAGGTATGAAGTAGAGAGGATTCTTGATTAAGGATGATATGCA
Organism: Vombatus ursinus; assembly: GCF_900497805.2. Classification (NCBI taxonomy): domain Eukaryota; kingdom Metazoa; phylum Chordata; class Mammalia; order Diprotodontia; family Vombatidae; genus Vombatus; species Vombatus ursinus. The sequence goes on from NW_020954590.1 coordinate 19,974,807, forward strand.
TAGGTACAGCTTTCTCTACAAGACTGCAATCTTCCAACATTCCCCTTTATAATGACTTGTAAATGAGCTTAAACTGGTGTTTTTTAGCTTCCAAGTTTTTTTGCTTAACAAAAGCATCGTACTTTCTTTGCTTGACTGAATTGGGTCTTCAGCCTCCTCATTTGGGAGAATGTTTTGCATTAGCTAAACTCCTCTCAAAAAAAATGGAAGACAATGGCTTGACTTTTTTTTCCATTTCCCATTTTTGAACATCAAGACCTTGCTTAAATAAGTCAGGTCACAACTGCTACAAGTATACAACACATGTCATATATATACAACCTTCTTATCATTATGCTTTCCCCTAATTTGCTATTCATTTTATTCTTTGCTCTCAGTATTCATTTATCTAATTGTACACATTTTATTCTGAAATAATTCTCACATATCAACTGGACATTTTCTATCTGTTTTATGTATGTGTGTAGATCACTTATATGCAATATATATACATAAATACACATACATAAACACACACATACACACACACACACATAAAGTCAAGGATTACCATATCCAATGTTTGCCATTTCTCTTTCTAAAGGAATTATTAATGATATATTGGGCTTCTGATTTTCTATAATTCTTTTGTCTCTGTTGATCATGAAACCACATATTTTTCAGCATATTTTCCACCATTTTCCCTAGTGAGACCTTCATAATGAAGTCATCGAATGGCAAAGTATGTGTAGTTTGGACACTTCTGTTGTAAAGTTCTTCAGAGATCTCTTCACTTCACCATCCTGTGTAACAGCTGTTAGTATATTAGCTATAAATATCTTCATGGTGATCTGTTTGAATATACATAATAAGCATATAGGTTGAGATAACAAAAGTCTTGCAAATGATATTTCTAATTTCCTGTTGGTACAAAATCAAAGGAATTCCTTCTATACTATTTTGCTTGGGGAGATCAACTCCCATGGATTCAATTATCATTTCTAAGTAGATGATTCTTGGCTCTATTTGTCAAGTCCTAACCTCTCTCCTGACCTCCAATATTGCATCTCCAATCACCAATTATTCAACATCTTGAAGCATATGTGTCATAGACATCTTAAAGTCGACATGTCTAAAACTGAACTCGTTATCTCTGTCCAAAAATCTTCCCCCCCGACACACTCTTCCATATTACTGTCTAGGGTACCATCATCCTCCCAGTTACTCAGGTTCTCAACCTAGGTGTTATCCTGGATTCCTCATTCTTTCTCTCTCTCCCACATCCAACTGGTTGCCAAGTCCTATTGTTTCTACCTTGAGAACCTCTCTCATATATGCCCTCTTCTCTCCTCTGACACTGCCATCATCCTGGTACAGGCCCTAATCATCTCATGCCTAAACTACACTGGCTAGTCTCCCTGCCAAAAGTCTCTCCTCCCTCCAGTCCATCCTTCAGTCAGCTGTCAAAATTATCTTCCTGAAGCAAAGGTCTGACAATGTCTTATTCAATAAACTCTATTTATGGCTCCTTCTTGGCTCCCTATTATCTCCAGGAACAAATATAAAATTCTTTCTATGGCTTTTAAAGCCCTTCATAAGCTGACTTATTCCTACTTTTCCATCTTCTTATACTTTAATCGCCACATTAATTAAACATTAATCTTAATTAATCTTAATCACATTAATCTCTCCACATACTCTATGATTCAGTGACACCATCTTTTTTGTTGTTTCTCATCCATAATATTCCATTGCTTGACTCTGGGCATTATACTGGCTGTTCCCCATGCCTAGAATACTTTCCCTCCTCATATCCAACTCCTGGTTTCCCTGGCTTCCTTCAAGTCTCAGCTAAAGTCCCATCTTTTACAAGTTTTTCCCAGTCTTTAATCTCAGTGTCTTCCTTCTAAGATTATATCCAGTTAATATTGTCTGTACCTTATTTGTACTATGTGCATGTTGTTTACCCCATTAGATTGTGAGCTCCTTAAGCCTACAGAATGCTTTATTTATTCCTACAACTTAATATTTTTCCCAATCATATTTAAAAACAAATTTTAAGTTCTAAATTCTCTCCCTCCCTCTTTTCCTCCCTCAATGAAAATGCAAGCAATTTGACATAGGTTACACATGTGTAGTCACACAAAACACATTTCCATGTAAGTCATGCTGGGAAAGAAAACACAGACAAAAAAAAACCAAGAAAAATAAAGAAAGTAAGGAAAAAGTATCTTCAATCTGCATTTAGGCTCCAACAGCTCTTTCTCTGGAGATAGAACCTTTTATCATAAGTCCTTCAGACTTGTCTTGGATCATTGTATTGCTAAGAATAGCTAAGATATTCACAGTAGATCATCACACAATATTGTTGTTACTGTGTACAACATTCTCCTGGTTCTGCTCATTTCACTTTGCATCAATTCATGTAAGTTTTTCCAGGTTTTTTTCTAAGATCACCAAGCTCACCATTTCTTATAACACAATAGTATTCCATCACAATCATATACAGCAACTTGTTCAGCCATTTCCCAATTGATGGACATTCCCTCAACTCTTTGCCACCACTAAAAGAGCTGCTATAAATGTTTTTGTACATATAGGTCCTTTTCCTTTTTGTTTGTTATCTCTTTGGGATATAGACCTACTAGTGGTATTGATGAGTCAAAGAGTATACAAAGTATGCCCTATGGGCATAGCTCTAAATTGCTCTTCAGAAGGTTGAATCAGTATACAACTTCACCAACAGTGCATTAATGGTTTAGTTTTCCCACATCTCCAATATTTGTCACTTTCCTTTTCTGTCATATTAGCCAATCTGATAGGTGTGGTAGTAACTCAGAGTTGTTTTAATTTGAATTCTCTAATCAATAGTGATTCAGAGCATTTTTTCATATGACTATAGATAGCTTTGATTACTTTGTTTGAAAACTGCCTATTCATATCATTTGACCATTTATCAATTGAGGAAGAGCTCTTATTTCTATAAACTTGATTCGGTTTTCTATATATTTGTGAAATGAGGTCTTTATTAGAGAAACTTGCTATAAAATTTTTTTCACAGTAATGATTACCAACTATGTATTTCCCTCCATCCTATTTTTCCTGTTTATCCTACTCTCTCCTTTCACCCTGTCTCAAAAGTTATTTTTTACCTCCCCCAATCTGCCCTTCCTTCTATCAATTCCCCAATCTCCACCTTCTCTTATGCCCTTCCCCTCCTATTTTCCTGTATAGTAAGATAGATTTCTATACCTAACTGAGTGTGTATGTTACTCCTTCTTTGAGCCAATTCCAGTGAGAATAAGGTTCACACACTCCCTTTCCTCTCTTCTCCCATCTCCTCCACTGTAAAATCTCTTTTGGATCTCTTTTATGTCAGATAATTTGCCCCATTCTACCTCTCTCTTTCCCTTTCTCCCAATGCATTCTTCTTTCTCACCCCTTAATTTCATTTTTTTAGATAATCATCCCATCATATTCAACTCACACCTGTATTTTCCTAATAATGAAAAAGTATTTAAGAGTTACAAGTTTCATTTTCCCATGTAGGAATGTAAACAGTTTAACCTTACTAAATCCCTTACAATTTCTCTTCCTTGTTTACCTTTTTATGCTTTTTGTCTTGTATTTAAAGTCATATTTTCTATTCAGCTCTGGTTTTTTTTAATCAAGAATGCTTGAAAGTTGTCTATTTAATTTAATATCCATTTTTCCCCTGAAGGATTATACTCAATTTTGCTGGGTAGGTGATTCTTGGTTTTAATCCTAGTTCTTTTGCCCTCCAGAATATCATATACCAAGCCTTCTATCCTTTAATGCAGAAATTGCTAAATCTAGTATTATCCTGATTGTGGTTCCATGATATCTGAATTGTTTCTTTTTAGCTGCTTGCACTATTTTCTCCTTGACCTGGGTGCTCTGGAATTTGACTATAATATTTCTGGGAGTTTTCATTTTGGGCTCTCTTTCAGGAGGTGATTGTTATATTCTTTCAATTTCTATTTTACTCTCTGGGTCTAGAATATCAAGGCCATTTTCCTTGATAATTTCTTGAAAGATGATATCTAGGCTCTTTTTTAGATCATGGCTTTCAAGTAGTCCAATAATTCTTAAATTATCTCTTCTGGATCTATTTTCCAGGTCTGTTGTTTTTCCAAGGAGATATTTCACATTGTCTTCTATTTTTCATTCTTTTTATTTTATTTTATTGTTTCTTGATATCTCATAAGTCATTAGCTTCCACTTGCCCAATTCTAACTTTTTTCCCCTGTTTTTGTTTTTGTTTTTAGGCAATTAGGGTTAAGTGTCTAGGGTCACACAGCTAGTAAGTGTCAAGTATTTGGTCTGAGGCCACATTTGAACACAGGTCCTCCTGACTTCAAGGCCAGTACTCTGCTGTATCCACTTCGCCACCTAGCTGCCCCCCAATTCTAACTTTTAAGGAATTATTTTCTTCAGTGAGCTTTGAACCTCTTTTGCCATTTGGCCAATTCTGTTTTTCAAGGTATTCTTCTCTTCACTGGATTTTTGTGCCCCTTTTACCATTTGGCCTAGTATGTTTTTCAAGGTATTGTTTTCTTCAGTATTTTTTGTGCCTTCTTTACCAAGCTGTTGACTCTTTTTTCATGATTTTCTTGCATCACTTTCATTTCTCTTCCCAATTTTTTCTCTTCCTCTCTTACTTGATTTTTAAATTCATTTTTGAGCTCTTCCATGGCCTGGGGCCAATTCATATTTTTCTTTGAAACTTTGAAGTTTTGACTTTATTGTCTTCTGGGTTTGTGTTTTGATCTTCTCTGTCACCATAATAACTTTCTATAGTCAAGATCTTTTTCTGCTATTTGCTCATTTTCCAGCCTATTTCTTGACTTTTAACTCTATCCTAAACTTAATGCTCTGTTTCTGGAATGGAGGGGCACCATCCCAAGCTTCAGACTTTTTATACAGTTTTTTTCAGAGGTAATTCTGCAGACTTCAAGTTTTCAGTTCTTCCAAGATGGTATGATCTAGGGAGAGGTGTGTTTACCACTCTCTAGGCCTGTGGTCTCGTCTGTGAGCAACCACAAGCACTGTTTTCCACCCTGGAACTGTGATCAGGGTCTCTGTTCCCCTACAGCCCACAAGCTTTGGTGTGCTAATGCTCTTCCTTGCCCTGGATGGAGACCCAGGAATGCAACCCAGATCCAAGTATGGGCAGTGCAAGAGTCCTGCCCCCAGTGCCAGCAAAGGGACCCCTGTAATTTTCTTCTGAGCAGCTGCCAGATCCACTTACCTTCTGTGGGCTGAGGGTTCTGCGAACCACCACTGCTGCCATGCCACTGATTCAGTAGCCTCAAGGCCTGCTCCTGGTTTGAGGGCTAGTCTGCATGGTGTGCCTGCACTAGACTGCGGTCCACTCTCACCCTGGTGCAAAAGACCCTTCCTGTTGACCTTTTGGGGGTTCTGCTGCTCTAAAATTTGTTTTGAGGCATTATTAAAGATATTTAGAGGGGTTTGGGGGAGAGCTAGGTGAATCCCTGCCTTTTCTCCACCATCTTGGCTCCACTTCTTTGTTGTTGTTGTTTTTACTTTGGAGATAAACCCATGTGCTCAAAGGCTATGTCAGTAGAATGCAAACTGACAATTTCTTTCAAGTTGGACAAGTTCTATCAAGTTTTGAGTATTGTATTATGTACAGACTGTTTCTACTGTTTAAGAACAGGTTTAGCTAATCACAGAGAGGCTTATCATCAGTAAGCTGACCACTATATAGTGAATTTTTTTCTTGAAGACAACCAATGTAAAAACAAAAATACAAAAAGATCCTCAATTCTATAAGTCCCCTACAGCTTCTGTAGTCATGGCAGTATAATTAAAGAGGGGTCAGAGAGTGCTAAAAATAGTTTTTTTATGTCTATAGATATTAATTTAACTGTCAGTGTGTACAGTCCTTGTCCAATGACTAATGTGTTGCTAGATTATTAAAGGAACTGAACCATCTCTACACAGACATTCTCAATATAAATGAAACCAGATGGTATAAGAAAGTTGCAACCAAATGCTTCACAGGTTCTCCTCAGAGAGGCAAATAAAGAAATTAATGTAGTTAGTTTCATTCATCATTGAGGAGCAGTAAGAAATATCATTTTGTGGCATATCAGTCTTCATGCAGTATTCCTTTACTCGTTTTGAATCTAGTTCCTTTCCTGACACTCCAAATTTTTCTGTCTCTGCCCCTGTAGACTCCTCCTCTGATTGGTAAGTTTTCACTTGAAATTTCCATTTGAGAAAGTGTCCCAGTCATGTTCACCTCAAATCTAGCCTACCTCCTGAATCTCTGAACTTTTCCACCCTGTCCCCACCTGGGTACCTCCCCCAGACCCAAACACTTTTAATCTCTTTCATGTGTCATCTTTCCTCATTAGAAGTAGTATGGACTCTCTTCTTCTCTGCTTTTATTTGTATTCCTGGTGCTTAGGAAAGTCCTGGAATCAGACTGTGAAGGGCTTTAAATGCTACATAGAAGAGATAGACTCTGCTCTCAAAGACCTTATAGTCTGATGGGGAGATAACATGCAAACAACTATGTACAAACAAGATAAACTGGGCAGAGTCTCTGAGGGAAGGGAAAAAGATTACAAAGGTCTGGGAAAGGCTTTTAGCAGAAGGTGGGACTTGAGCTGAGCCTCTAGTGTACTGCAAGTTCAGTGATATGACACCTGAAAAGTGAATGAAATTCTGGGTTACCTTAAGAAAAGCAAAGTTTTCAGGAACAAAAGAAAGTTCCTTCTCTGCCATAATTATACTCTTTGTGTGACCAGTAATTTTTTTTTTCTCTCAGGCCTTTAGTTTTCCCATCCATAAAGGAAGGAATTAGATTAGATCTTCTCTAAAATTCCTTCCAATTTCATTTTCATTTTGTTATTACAATGCCTTGTGCATAGTAGGAATTTAATAAATGCTAACTGAATTGAATTGAACTGCCTACTAAGTGCCAGGATCTATGCTAAGCAAAAAGGATGAAAAACAGATATTTTACAAACCTTGCTCTAAATCTAAATGAGGGTAACATGCACACAAATAAGTATGAGAAAGAAGGTAATAGACAAAGGAGAGATTCAGACAAGCAATATGAAAAATATGAGGTGAGGAACTTTGAATCTTTGAATTGTCACAAAAAAGGGGGGAGGGGGGTCAAGCATTTATTAAACCCCTACTATGTGTCAGGCACTATACTGAGTACTTTACAGATCTTATCTCATTTGAAGAAAAGGGACTAAAAATTTTTTCTGATTGTCCTCAGAAGACAAAATCAGGAGTAATGGGTAAAAGTTACAGAAAGGCAAATTTATGCTTAATCTAAGAAAACATTTCCTAACAATTAGAAATATCCAAAAGGAGAAAGGAATGCCTCCAGAAGTCAAGATTTCTTTTTCACTGAGGGTCTCAGAGCAAAGGCTGGATGACCACTTCTCAGGTATGTTCAAGTATGGACTGGACCAGATGGCCTGTTAGGCCCTTTCCACTCTGAAATTCAATGACTTTCACCTGAGGAAAAAGGATAAAGGTTCAGGGAAATTTTCACACGGGAGGTAACAATTGAGTTGGACCCTGAAGGAATATTATGGCTTTTGGATTGCTGCAAGATTCATCCCCTCTCTGTAAGGAGAAAGAGTATGAAAAAGAGAATGACAGTGAGAGAGAAGACTGCTCTAATGAGGAATTAGGAGGCCAGAGAAGGGGGATACAGTCCAAGGTGAGAGCTTTAGTTGGGATTTATAGGAACTGAGGGACTTCAACAGAAAAAGGTAAGAGGGCGTTCGATGAGTGTAGAATGTTCTTTCTAGAAACCTGGAAGTTTAAAAAAAAAGAGTGTATAATAGTTTGAAGTGTTGCCAAGGTCAAGAAAAGGGGTTTGTTTATTTAAGGATATAGTGGATACTGGAGTATATTTGTGGCATTCTCCAGTTCTAACAGTGGAATGTTATGTTTATGGACATTAATCACTAAGTTAAGCACTTAGTTTAATCTAATGCTAGTACCTAATCACTCCTCCTTTCACAGATCACTCTTCATCAAAGGTGAAGATGGGAGGGATGGAAGGTAAAAAATTTAATTACCCCACAAACATAGTCTTCTAGACATAAAGCATTCTATGTGTTGTGTGGGCCATAGATCATGACTACAAACTGAAAACAGACTACCTGTTCAAACAATGATAGGTAACAAATTTCAGTCTACATACTCAGAATATTGTTATTCTAAAATACAGAGAATTATGAACATTATTGTGAACATCAGCAATAATTTTTGCTTAACTCATTATGCATAAAAGGACATTGACATTATGAGAAAATGGTTGCTTTTAGGAGATAATGTCAAAAGAAATGAATGAAAAAGACCAATAAACATGAAAATCTTACTAATAACATAGTTAAAGTTTACAATTATTTGCATATAAGTTATTCTTATTTTATGAGATGACCTGGTTCCAAATGAAATGAAAAGTTGTCATAAATATTTAAGCTTCTCAAATGATGGATAAATTTAATGTTAATTATTATATTATCATTGTTCTGAATAGAGTTAAAATTATCTTCAGTATTTTAAATCATATGAAATAAGCTTACAGGATTGCTTATAATGTGAAATACCAAAGATCTAATTTTGCATTGATTTTATTTCCTGGAGTAGTGGCCACCTGCTTAATATACCTATAGGCAATGTTAACTCACATAATAACCTGTTAAAGGGGCCCAACAGTTCAAAATGAATTGCAGTACTTTCATAGGACACAAAATCTTTAAAAAGAAATTTGGCTCCTGGGACTTTCAGGATATGAGGTAATCACTAAAATATGACCCCAGGAGTAGTGGGACACTGTTTAGATGATATCAGGAGTCAAACCTAGGAAATCGGCAAAGTCTGTCTTCAGAATTCTCTGCCTCTGCTTTGAGTACCCCCTCTTTTCATTAGCGCCATTAATGTCCTTCCCTCTACCTTCTTAGAGCCTCCTCTCCTAATCCTATTACTGATGCCTGCCTTCCCCAGAAGAAACTTTTCCTTGAAGCTACCCCTATATTTTCTAATCTGCAAAATAAATATACTTATCCATGGTCTCATTCTTATAGGAATCTGCTTTAACAAAGCTATGAGGTTTGAAATCAAGCTGAGAAACCAATTCTCACTAAGTTTAATGTGTTACTTCAGTGCTCCTCTTTCCCTTCCTCCTTTCTCACTCCACCAGAAATATTTGCATTTTAACAGAAAACACAATGCCTAAAAATAAATATTTCTGGAAAGGTGCAACTTTAAGCACCATATAGGTAGCCTGTACCTCAAAAAATACTAGAAAGTAGACAAGAAGTAATGGAGGCCATAATTAAAGGGAACTTCCTAAAATACTCTATGAAATCCTCTCCATAAATTATCATTTCTGGAGTGATTCATAGACCTCATGGGAATCTAATGATTATGTAAATATACTGAAGTTACCCAAACATTCAATTGTGATGGTTGTGTAAGATGTAAAAATCACAATTAGAATATGATATTAATATTCTATTCTAATATATTATTCAAAAATAATTTGATTTTGAACTTTTTGATTATAGAACAGTAACTATAATAGAACTTTATTTAAAACCATCTTTTGGAAACCTTTTCTGTAAATTAGCTATAACAACAACAACAACAACAACAATAATAATAACTGACTATGCCACAGGCATCTTAAATTCAGCGTGTCCAAAACTGAACTCATCTTTTTACCATGAAATTGGGGTGGGCTGAGCTCATACCAGCTCACAAGAGCTGATTGTTAAATTTTCATTATGAGCAATTATACTTGAGATGATCACATGAGATAACATATCTATATGTACATACATATATATATATATATATATAAAGTGCTTTACAAATCTTAAAGTGCTATGTAAATGCTAGCAATGGTGATCATCATCACGATCATGATAGTGGTGGTGATGTTGCCCCTAATTTTCTTTTCTCCACAGAGAAAAGTTAAAAAAGAGTTTTTTAACTAATCCTTATGTGGTAGAGTCTACAATTCTCTCACCATCTTGGATTTCCTCCACTGGACAGGCTCCAGTTTGTCAATATTCTGCTTAAAATATGGTAACCTAGAATTGTGTAAAGTCCTCTAGATCTGGGCTGACCTCCTTAATTCATATTATCATCACTGCTCATCTAGATTACAGCAATGATCAGCTAGGTGACCCTGTGAATGGAGCACTGGATTTATAGTTAGGAAGATCTGAGTTCAAATCCAGCCTCATATACTTACTAGCTTTCTGACCTTTGGCAAGTCAATTAACCTGTATGTCTCAGTTTCTTCATCTTTAAATGGGGATAATAATAACACCTCCTTCCCAGGGTTGTTGTGAAGATCAAATGAGATAATAATTACAAAGCACATAGTAGAGGAAAAAGAGGAAAGTGTCTAGTGTCTAGTACATTGGGTATACCCCATGTGGTTAATACATGAGACAATATAGACAAGTGGTACATGAGATGGGCAGGGAAGGGTAGGTTATGATTCGTACATCATGGAGGGAATTTCCAAATTGATGAAATCACAAATCCATTTGAAAATCTGAGTATTGTCAATTATTCTCAAATTCTACTCTGAATACCCTAGAATATCCATGGAAATCCTGGAAAATCCATGGAAAATGAACAGATTTAAGAGGGTAGCAAAGTATCTTTAAGGAATGAGGCTGGTCATTAAATTTTCTATTCTGAGATCAATTCCTAAAGTAAGAAAAGACTAATTCACATTTTTTAGGAAAAGGAATTTATTGATCCAATCATTTTGGAGAGCAATTTGGAACTATGCCCAAAGGGCTATAAAAATGTGCATACCCTTTGACCCAACAATAGCATTTCTAGGGCTACATCCCAAAGAGATCATACAAATGGGAAAAGGACCCACATGTACAAAAATATTTACAGCAACTCTTTTTGTGGTGGCAAAGAATTGGAAATTGAGAGGATGCCTATCAACTAGGGAATGGCTGAACAAGTTGTTGTATATGAATGTAATGGAATACTATTGTGCTATAAGAAATGATGAACAGCTAACTTCAGAAAAATCTGGAACATCTCCTAAGGCCTCATGATGGAAAATGCTATCCACATCCAAAGAAAGAACTAGGGAGTTTGAATGCAGATCGAAGCATGCTATTTGCTATTTTTTTTTCTTCTGTTGAGTTTTGTTTCCTCTTTCTGGTGGTTCCTCCTATTGGTTCTAATTTTTGGGGGGAGTAATAACTGACACACATACACACAAGTGTAGCATTTTGTGGTGATAAAATGCTTTGGATAGATTATCTTGTTTAATTTTAAGTTACAAATCACCACCTATTTGGTTCTCAAATATCACCCACCAAAGGTATGGGTAAATTGGAATCACTGACAGAGAAGCGAGGAGAGGCTATTGACTATGTATGTCAGTGTCCTATTATTGCAAACTCTCTGTTACTACAAACAAAGTTGGGCGAAGGCCCCAGCCTCACCACCTGTAAAGAAGCAGGATCAGGGTTTTCCTTCCCAAATAGCCCTGTTGGCTGTTACTTGCAGAGTCAGCATATACTCTGCCCTCCATCACAATGTGCCTTCTACAGAAAGCATCCAAAAATCAATGGTTCTCTTCTAAGGATCCAAGTAAGCAGGGACTACCAACACAAAGGATTAAGGCAATATCAAAACTAAGTGCTAACTTGCCTTCAGCCACAGCCCTTGTTCTTCACTAGCATTGTAGAAGAAAGGGAAGGGAAGAGACTAAGTGGGAGTTACCCAGAACTAAATGCCTCCTCTAGTATATGACCCAACTCCCAATTGCCATTACTACTGATGACAGCCAACACCCATGATGAAGGATATGATATAGATGGAGACAAAAATAAAATGGCTATTCTAATTCTAGTGATCTTTACCACAAAACTTTCTTAATTATCAACAAGTCAAGTCAACAAACATATTGACTTTTCATAACCATTGACCCTCTATTCTGCTGATAGGATCACCTGGTGTTTACCCAGTTTCAAGGCTAATAACCTCCCACTTCCTGCTCCCCTAATCCTTATAATTCAGAACTGACATCTTCTAAGGTAAAAACCCTCCCCCTTCTACTCTCTCTGCACATTTCTAACTCTACACAGCTTAATTCTACCTCTGTCTTTTACAGTCACTATTTTCCCATGGACTTTACTTTATCATTTCAAAACAAAATAAAACAAAACTTCCCTACATGTAGTTCTCTTCCTTTCATATTATTTCCATCTTCTTACTGCCAAAGAAATTTAGTTCCCTCTATAACACACCTCAGCCCTGGATTATCTCTGCAGCATTGGATCCTCTTTCTCCACAATTTACTAGGCTAGGAGCCTGAACAGGACTACACTCCTTAATCCCCAATGTCACTTCCAGACTTTCCCCTTTGCCATCATCACTCAGAAAACTTTCCACCTTTCACTCTACCCAACTATATCATTCTGTCCAAATAATTTTTTATGTCAACTACAGTCCTCTAAATCATCCTATGCTCTTTCTCAAGGAATTCAGTACCTGATTCACACTTCTATCTCTACCCTAATGCCTCTCATCCAAAATATCAACTTCAATATTCACAATGATGTGCCATCAAACACTTTAGGCTCCCAGTTCATCAGTCTTCACAGCTTTCATGACCTACATCTCCACTCTTCATTAGCTACCCATGGTGACAATCATGCTTCACCATCACCCAAAGCTGTCCTACCTCCATGATATCTAGTATTTTGATATCCAATTTGCTTTCAAAAGTTACAAATGATTTGAAACTAAATCAGACAACCATGTTTTAGTCTCTGTCCTCCTTGGTCTCTCTGCAGATTTTTACACATTTAATCAATCCTTCCTTATGGAGATTGTCTTCTCTCTTGAATTCCATAACACTGCTCTATCTTAGTTTTCCTATTAGATGTCTATTTATTCTTCAGTCCCCTTTACTTACTCCTTTACTTCTTCCCAAGGCTCTTCTCTGTTTTATCCATGCTATCTCCAAAAGTGATCTCATCTGCTTCTACAGGTTCAGCTATGACCTTTACACAGATGATTCCCAAATTTTATATATGTATCCTAATCTTTCTCTTGAATTTCAGTTCTGTATCACTGACTGCTGAACATCTCCACTTGGATGTCCTGTCAATATCTCAAACTCAACATGTTTACAACAGAACTTACTATCTTCCTCCCCCCCAAATCCACCCCATGCCAAACTTTTCTCTATTAAGGGCAATGTTATCACCCAGCATTATAACCTTTTATAGATAGAAAAAATAATAATAAATTAAAGATAATAGGATAGGCAAGCACAGAAGCTGTGAAGATTAGGAAATGCACATGCAGTGATTAACCTGAGCTCTGAAGCAAATTTAGGAATTTTAACAAGGAGTGACAAAAGATTGCAATCTATAAATGGAACACAGACTTTGCAAAGATATAAGGTAAGAATTGGAATGGTGTATGTAAGCAACTGCAAGAAGGCAAGTGTGGCTAAACAGAAGAATTAATGAAAAGGAATACTGTTTAATAAGACTGGGAATACAATTTGGAACACAGTTATGAAGAGCTTTAAATGACAAACAAGCAGGTTTGAATTATATCCTAGAAAAAAATAATGATCCAATGTAGTTAATTGAACATGGGAAGTGATGGGGTTAGATCTGGACTTTAGCAATATCACTTTGGTAGTCATGAGGAAAAAAGGATCGGTGAAGGAGGGAGGCCAATTAGGAGGCTAGTGTAATAGTCGAGGGGAGAGGTGAGAAGAACCTGAACTAGGGTACTGGCTCTCTGAGTAGAGAGAAGAGATGGATGTGACATATGCCATGGAAATAAAAGGTTTGTTCTGTAAAACTTGGACTCAGGCAAAAGGCTGCACTCAAGGACCTAGAAGGCCATATGTGGCCTCGAGGCCACAGATTCCCCACCCCTGGAGCACATAGCAGGCCCATTGACTGAGTGGCCAATTGATCAAAATGATACAATGAGGTCATAAAGGTCATCAGATTTGATGATGAAATCATCAGTAGTTTTTGGAAACGATGGTTTCAGTTGAGCCAGATTCCAAGGGGTTAAGAAGTGAACAAGTAGAAAGGAAATAGAGGCAAAGAGTGAAGACAGCTTTTTTGAGAAGTTAACTGTGAAAAGGAAGACAGACAGTAAGGCTTTTTGGTTTGTTTGTTTTTAAGGATAAATGGGGGTCAGGGAAAGGAGGGACCTGGGTTATGTAGGCGGAAGGTGAATAAGAAACTATGGGAAATGCTACAATTTAAAAAGATGGGGGTGGGGAGAGATGATGGAGAGAGAATCTTCCAAAGAACACAGGAGAGAATAGGAACAAAGGTGTGAGTATTTCTCTTGGCCTTGACAAGGAGAAGGGTTAGCTTCTCATCAGCGACTGGAAAAAGCAGGATAAAATGGGGTTTTCAGAAGGACAGTAGGGAAGAAGAAGCTTATTGCAAATAGTCTCTATTTTTTTTTTCAGTAAAATATGAGTTAAGGTCTTCTACTGAGAGGAAGAGGAAGGAATAGTGTGGGAGAAGAGAAGGTCTGGAACAGCTGTTGAGGAGATTCTGATATAAAATCATTCAGGAGAGGTAGAGACAAAATTGAAGAGAAACAGGATAACACAATGAACTATCCCCCCGCCACACACACACACACACACACACACCTCTTCCATATTGATCTAGAAAATGCACTAGACCAAATCTGATGGGAAATCCAAGAAAAAATTACAGTGAGTCACTGTTCCAGTCCATGCTGGCATGGGGAGACAGTCAGAGGGGTCTGTGGATACTGGGGTTAGAGTCTGACCAGGAGTGGCCATGCTGGAAAAGCTGTTCATCAGGGCAAGAGGATGTCCCATACCCTCAATGAGTACAATGACCTTGCATAGGGAATGTGAACAGGTGACAACTGGCAGCCCTGTCACTCCTTACCAAGTTCTGTGTCTCAAATTCAGAGTAGAATATGGAGGAAACATGCAACCAAAAGTGTTATTCCAGAGTAAGGAGGTATTGCAGGCCCAAGTGAAAGTGGAGTTAGTTCAGAAGCAAGCAGCAAGAGTGTGGCTCAGATTTCAAGAGCAGAGCTCAGTCTCAGTTCCAGCTTCTAGCCTAGTCTAAAACCTGTAGAGGAGTAACCAGGGCAAAAATTTCAGATGAAAGGGGAGACTACAGTTCTGTCACTCTAAACCAGCAGAGATTCCCAGCTGGTGGAGAAGAGCTGAGTCCTGCACCAACTACTGATGCTCAGACCCAAAGCCAGATCAAGAATTTAAAGAGCTCAGACCAATGGGTCAGTGATCTGACTTTGCCCTGGATCAGACCACTCTGGGAGTACTGAAAGTTTACCGGTCCCAACCTGAGCTATCCATAAGCTCCTGGACTAACACAACACTCAAAACCCTAAGAAAACAGCACCAGAGTTGGCCAAGACTTTCCCTCCAGAGGTGCACAGAGCTCATCCTAATATGAACTATTAAGTCAAGAAGTAGGCTAGAAGCCCTAACAAATAAAAAAGAATACCACCATAAAAGGCAATTATGGTGACTGGGAACGTCAGACACAAACCCAGAAAAGAATGACTCCAAAGCATCTACAAGCAAAGCCCCAAAGAAAAATATAGCTTAGGCAAAAATTCAACTAAAATACCTAGAATAGATGAAGCAAGAGTTTAAAAAAAAAGTTTAAATATTTTAATCAATGAAGTGAGAGCACTAGAGGAAAAGAAACAAGAGCTATGGAAGAAAGAATTAGAAAGAGAATTAACAACTTGGAACAAGAGGTTCAAACCCTTACCCAAGCAACAAAATTCCCTGAAAATTAGAATGAAGCAAATAGAAGCCAATGACTAAAAAAAAAACAGAAGAATACATAAAGTATCTCATAGCAAAAACAATTGACCTAGAAAACAGATTAATGACAAAAAGTTTAACAATTATTGAATTACCTGAAAGGAACCTACATATCATATTTCAAGAACTCTTTAAAGAAAACTGTCCCTATCTCTTAGGAACAGGGGGCAAAGTGGAAATAGAATCCACAGGCACCTCCTGAAAGGAACCCCAAAATGCAAACTCCCAAGAATATTACAGCCAAAATCCAGAGCTTCCAGGTAAGAGAAAACTATTGCAAGAGGCCAGAAAGAAAGAATTCATGTATAGAGGAGTCCCAATCAGGATCACAGTGATTTCACAGTCACCAGTATAAAAGAGTAGAGAATTTGGAATATGCTATTCCAGAAGACAAAGGACATGCTTACAGCCAAGAATCACTTACCCAATAAAATTGAGAATAATGCTTCAAGAGGGAAAAAGAAATCTTTAAAGAAACAGAGGATTTCCAAGAATTCCTGATGAAAAGAACAGAGCCGAGTAGAAATTATAAAGAAAACAGAGGTCTTGAGAGAAACATAAAAGGTAAATGTGAATAAACAATTCTAAGGAAGTAAAAAAGATAAACTGCTTACATTCAAATATTTGGGGGGTGGGGCGCCAAGGCAACTGGGGCTAAGAGACTTGCCCAGGGTCACACAGCTAGTAAGTGTCAAATATCTGAGGCCAGAACTCAGGTCCTCCTGATTCCAGGGCCAGTGCTGTATTCATTGCACCACCTAGCTGCCCTTTATATTCAAATATGAGATGATGATAATGTGTCCCCTCTGAACTGAATTATCATTTGGGTCACCGAAAGAATCTAATTAGATAAGACCTGACAGTAGCTCTGTTATGTCTTAATGATCTTAAAAAAAGAATGTGAAAAAAGGGAAAGTCGAATACATTAGTTAGGGAAGGGTAAGGAAGGTTAGGGGAAATTATCTCACATAATCAGGGTGCACAAGTAGATATCTATACAAACAAGGGTTGGGGGGGAACAATTAACACTTGAACCTCACTCTCTTCCAAATTGATCAAAGGAGGGAAGAATGCACACACAGAGAACTGGGTACAGAAATACATTTCCTTCAACAGGGAAAGAGGAGAGAAAAAGGGAAAATGGAGAAGGAGGAATGAGAGGAAGGGTAGATTGAGGGATAGAGTAGTCTTAAGCAATATAAACTCTAACTAAGAATGTATAAAAATACCTATAAGTCTTTTTGATGTGGCAAAGAATATGAATTAGAGAGGGTGCCCATGATATAAGGGATGGCTAAATAAGATATGGTACATACACATGATGGAATGCAGTAAGAAATGCAGATAGGGATGGATTCAGAGAAACATGGAAAGACTTATATGAATTGATACAGAGTAAATTAATAGAACCAGGAAAACAATTTATATAATGAAAACAATATAATGTAGACAAACAAATTTAAAAGAATTAGAGACTCTGATCAATGTAATGACCAACAAATTTCAAGAGGGCTAATGAAGAAATATGCCACTAAGTTGCTGACAAAGAGGCAGACTTAGAGCAAAAAAGGGATTTTTGTTTCTGTTTTTTTGGACATGACCGGTGAGGAAATTTGCTTTACTTGCCTACACATGTTTGTAACCGGAGTTTTGTTTTTCTTTTATTCTCAAATGGAGGGAGGCGTGTTGGGGTCAAAGGGAGAGAAAATAGACTTGTGTTTATTAAAAAAACATATAATACAAAAAGAAAAAATATAATTAAAAAGTAAAATCAATTAGAAAAGAGTAAAAAGGATTGCTTTAATTCAGTGAAGGCCTCATTGATAGGAGAAACATTGTGTGACTTTTCAGATCACAGCTGAGAAGTAAACAGGAGCAAAGGAAGAAAATGGTGACAGCATCCTACAGTTGCACTTGGCAAGACACAATTGGCAACAGGAGAAAGGGGCCAGGCACTCAAGAGTAGAAGATGGTGCAATTTTGAACTGTAAACTACAGGGAAAAGATAAGTGAGAAAAGCCATAGCATAGGAGAATACTGAAGGCTAGAGGACTAGAAGTCATGGTGAGGCAGAAGAATAGATTTAGGAGGAATGAAATAAAGGGAGAAATGAAATGATAGAAGATTATGGTCAGATAAGTGGATGTCAGAATTCTTGATCATGGCAGTGGAACACCTGTGAGTAACAGAACGATCACGGTCCCTGTGTATGGTTGGCTGAGGTAGACAACGTAAGCTTAGGAGAATAAGTTACTTGGAGACTAGGATATCTCAGGGCACATCAAGGTATTTTTTGAAATAACAAATAAGAAAAGGGGTTGGGATGTACCCCTTGAGAAAGGAAGGAGGATAACTTGGAGGACAGTAGACAACTGCCATCAGAATCTGGATTGGGTGATATATCTGGACAGAGTGAACCTCAGAAGAGGATAAATTGCTGAGTGATTGTGGGAAAGGGAGAATCTGGAAGCAGCAGCAGGAGTAAGGAGTATGCTAACTCACCCTCCAGGACTTATGTGTCAGGGGGCATGAGAGAAGATGCAACCAGTACTGGAAAAGATGGCCAGGGTCGCAGGGATCATGTCACTTCCCTGCTCAAATTCCTCCTGAGACTCCTTATTGCCGGTAGGATAATATACAAACCCCTCAGGCTGGTTTTTCATGTCCTCCACAATAAGACTCCAAACTAATTTTTGAGTCTTGTTTCACATCACACCCTTCACACACTCTGTTTCTAGCCAAGCTGGTCTGCTAGCTGTTCCCTTGAACTTATATATCCTTGACATTTCATCTTCCACCTCCACATATTTGTTATCAGCTGCCTCTCTGGTCTAAAACATGCTCCCTTCTCATCTCTGCTTTTTAAAATCCTTATCTTTCTTCAGTGCTCACCTCTGTCTCCATAAAGCTTTCTCTGATCCCCACTACAGTAGTATAGTCACTCTCTTTAAACTATTTTATATTTATTTGTCTGTGTGTATATTATGTATCTCTCCTCTCTGCTCCACAGTAGAATGTAAGCTTCTTGAGGTCAAATACTTCTTTGGTTTTGTATGCCTAGTGTCTAGAACAGTGTCTTGCACAGAGTAAGCGCTTGGTGCATGCATGTTGAACCGAATTACATTGATCTTTGCAACTATCTAATAGGGCTGAAGCTGTAACTAACGCTATCACCATTTTACATATGCAAAAGCTGAGGCTCAATGAATTTAAGTGTCTTTACCAAAGTCACAAGGCTAGTAATGCATGGAAATGGATTGAAATCCAGGTTTGTGACTCCAAGTACAGTGTTGTTCTACGACATCATAATGCCTTTTAAAAAGAGTGAAGAGATAAGAGTAATAATTGGTATTTAGTATAGAAGTAGAAAATATAATCTCATTTTACATTTGCTCATATTACTCAGTTTTCCTCAGGAGCAAAAAATAAAACTGAAACTTAGGAGGTGTGGTAGAAGAATCTAAGTTTACTTTGGAATATTTGTTTTTTTTAAGTCACAGGTGTTTTTCAAAGGGGCTTATTTCAACCTATGCATTTTAAAATCACAATTTTAAGTCGATATAAATGTGTAAAGTTAAAATAACACATATACAATGTAAAAGCAACAAAAATCTTAACAACACATGTTAGGTTTCATATTACAAATATATTTAAAAGAAAGGAAATCATTGGCAGACTGGGTAAGGAAAACAGAACTAAAGTCTCTAGGGATAATATTTAGGCAAATAACCCCTTTGGCACTAAAATTAATTTTCTAAAAAATTTTAATACCTTAAAAATAAAGAACAACTGAGTCTTACTTAAAAAGTGATTCTATTTCTTACTTTGCCCTCTAAAACTCAAGTATCTGTCCCTTTAGTAACTAAAAATATCTCTGAAAAAGGATTCTTGAGTGGTAAAATTAACCAAACACTAAAACTTTCACTTTTAATGATTGTTAACCTCAGTTAAAAAATATGAATCTTTCAGTCATTTAAAAAAGTTTAATAAGAAAGCATTTGTTTACCTGTGCAGCTAGCAAAATTAATAATGAACAAATTTTAAGTTTAAATGAACTTTAATTGGTTGTATCTTGTTTACATGCCAAGACCTGAGTTCAGGGTTCTGTTTTTCTCTTGCAATAGAGGGAGGTGTTAGTGATGTCATTAAGTGCCACAGAAGAAATAGGGAACCATGAACAAGGCTCTTGGCAGAAAAAACAACAACACCCTTTAAGTTTACCTTCAAGTTTAAAATAAATAGAAAAATTACTTTATAGAGTGTCTGTCCAATATATGCATGCCCTAAAGGGATAATCCAGGCCTTTCATTTCAAAAGTTTTCATCTGGGTTCCAGAATTCAGGCTAACAACACTGGCACAAATCTGTGGACTTATGAAAAAAACTTAATAGTCTAAGACTGGGTTTATACAGCAAAAGCAGCAAGTCAATTCTGTTTAAAAAGGAAACCAGCAGTGTGCAATACAAAAACTAAAATGAATTTTAACTTAATTTTTCACTTTTCAAATGACTTCCTATCTTAGATTTGTACAAAGACATGGGCAAAAGTCAAAGAGGATAACAAAATGTAAAAGGGTTGAAATTTCAACCTATGTAGTACCGCTGTCAATAAACTCAGAGACCCATCAAGGCATTAAAGTAGCAAATTTTTCATCTCATTATATTTGCACCACAAATATGGAGAAATTTACCATAAGATGCTACTCTTAAATGAATGGAAAGTAATAATTGATTTCAATTTCAACAAATCTCCAGTATGTGTAATTAGGTTTCTGTTTATACCTGTAGCTTCTATTTTTAATTATAGATAATAAAAATATACATGCCTCAAGAAAGTTATCATTGTCTACCTCAATGCTATGTCAGAAATTATGTAAGGCCAAAAGTCAGGATTTTTTTTAATACCTTTGGTAATCTACAACATAGAATGAAATGCAGGTGTTTAAGCTTAACTCTCACCTTTTCAAGTTGTTCTTGAACAGGAGTGAAGGTTTTATATCCAAGGTGTAACAACATTGCCTCCGCTGCATTTCTTTTAGCTACCTTCTTACTAAGGCCTATTCCAGTAGCAACTGCACTGCCAACCTTAACCTGGTAAAATGAAAAGAAAGAATTAATAATAACCATTAAACAAACATAACTTCTTGACATCCCCACATAATAAGTTTTGAAGCGATTCCATTAGAACTACATTCAGTTTCAAAAATCCCTGAAATTCATAGAACTTTATCTTAGAGATGGATAAAGCTTAGGAGATCAGTTAATTCAAATATTTTTATTTTTCAGATGAGTAAAGTAAGGTTTAAAGACTGACTTAAAATCCTACTGCTAAATAAGTGGCAGAGCTAAGACTGGAAGCCTAAAATCTCCTATCTCTTAGGTCAGTGCCTGCATGCAATTCAGAAAGTGTTTAAGGTACATTTCAAATTTTATGTTACTATAGCTCCTCAAGTGAATTCCTATCATTTTTACTAAAAAAAAAAACCTTTTGGGGTTTCTATATGTTTTATAGATTTACATGCATATCTTATATGTACAAAGTAATAAATATTGATCTTTGTCAGTAAATAAAAATTTCAAGATAGTAACATAAATTACTAAGTTGTCACATTGTAAAGTTAGGCAATTTTGGAGATGCGTTATTAGCCTTTTTAAGTCAAGACAACAATACAGGCACAGTTATTTATTTATTGAGGTTGGGGGAATGAGGATGGGAAGTTGGTGAAGGATGCAGACCTGTGATTTCATAAGTGTAGAAAAGGCCCTCCATTAAGGAAAACCAGCAAGTGACCCACAAATTAGTTTTAGTGAGTTGTCTGGAATACTGTGAGATTAAGCAACTTGGCCAAGGTCACATAGCCCGTATATCTCAGCAGCAAGACTTGAACCCAAGGGGCCCCGACTCCAAGGCCAGCTCTTTAACCACTACATCACACTACCTCAATACCAACCTAAGTAAGTAAATTAACAAAAATAAAATCCTGATACACAAAAATTAGTTGATTCACTGAGAAGAACTGGTTCATTACTTAATAATGGAAATGAAATAAACATTGTATATTTTAAAAGTAAAATCTTCTGATAAAGCTCACAAATTCATTGTTTTAACAATGAGGTTTTTATTTAAGTAATGGTAACTTATTTTGAAATGTGCTTCAATTATTTTGTTACTTGAGAAAAGTTAATATAAATATGGGAGGGTTTTTTTAACTTCACAGATTATTTTAGTTAATAAGTCCAAATAAATTAAGGAATATGCAAAAGTCCTAAAACACCATTTACCAGTTAAATAATTTAGTACCTGATCAAGTAATAAACATCACAGAATTAGCTATCATGTTAAAAAAAATTGAAAGAGGAAATTTGTCTTATGATACATAATAAATTGAAATCCTAATATTTCTAAAAGCTACGAAACCAGGTTTTGGACATTATTATGTTCTCTATCAAAAGATTAACATTTTTAAAAATCTTTCCAAAATTAGCTTTGGGAGTAGAATACTCAACCAATGTCATCAGAGATTTTCTTCTGTTTATCTAATGGCCAATACAAGTAATTGGATCCATTTCATTACATTCAAATTTACCCTTTCTGTGACAGATAAAAATGAGCAAATTATCTCTAGATACTTTACTTCCACATTCAATTAAAATAAATGAAAACATTGCTTAAATAGTTTATACAAAAAGCCTTTTACTTTGATAAGGTTGCTGAATGCTATAATGAATCCACTGGGACTTGGGGGAAGGGGGGGAAGCAATATGAATTCAGTGTGAAAACATTTAAAAGCATGGCCAAATGTCCCTGCTTAACTAGAATGTTTATGAATACCCATAAAAAAGAAGGCTGCTTAAGAAAAATTCTGAGTTCCTCTTTCAAAAGGGTACTCAACATACTCTATAGACAGAGGCTTGTTTTATTTTTTATAAGGCCAAAGAAATTTTATATTTCTAATACATGTCAAAATTTTAGATCAGATTTTTTGAATCTTTGGAGTTCAAAGAAAACTTTCTGGAATTCTTCAAATCTAAGAAAGCCAGAGTGAAGACAGTAAAAAGGTTTCATGAATGCTCAACAAAGTAAAACTACTACAATAGCACTGTTCTTTGTCTTAATGGCAACCAGTCAATGAAGCCACCAAAAAGGAGCTTTGTTTATTCAGAAAAAAAATCCATTTCCAAAATCTAAATAAACAAATAAGTTAAAGATTTAGTTCTTGTAATTTTCAAAAACAGGAAAGGAAAATTATGAACCAGAATGTGTTTATAGTAAGTTGCTCTCTTTCCACTTCTGATATATTGCTATTCTCTATACATACTAAATTTTTTAAAATATAAATCTAATTATAAGGCAGTTAAGACAGAAAGTACTTTGTCAAAAGGACAAGTTCTTACGTGGCAGTCAGACTAGAAGAAATCATCTATTACACCTCAACACCTAAGGAACCAATGCTATTTTAGCGGACCAAAATCTCTTCTAGAATTATTTCTAGAAGTACAAACCAAACTGAGAAGTTGTAGAAATCTCACAACAAAGTCTAATTTTGCCAAGTTTGTAATTTATTTATTAACTAAAAAGTTTTAAGTAAATAAACTTAAATCAAAGAGGCTGAACTAATAGCCCTTGGGCAGCTTTCACACATGACATTCTCTTTTTCCTATTCCATACTACCTCTGTATACATTTGAGAGTACAAAAGAAGGTGAAAATGTATATTTATGGGGGCTCCAAATACAGTGTAAATAGAAACTGAAATAATGAACAACTAATTCTAAGACAACTGTAGGCATCACTTTGACCAAGTGGCTGTGAACCCTCCATTCAACCTTACTCTTGTTTCTATCCACCCTTCCATTTTGGGTACACCTTATCACATCACCCATAAACTGGGCTGCATTAGTAAATAACTATCAGAATTAATAGTTATCAGAATGCTTTACTTTGATACAAATTAAACTCCTCTGAATATCAAGAAGTCTGTCAGTCCTAAATGTCTAAACTGCTAACACATCAAGATAATTTGTCTTCTACAGATGAGAATATAGATTGTGTAAAAAACAAAGTAGTAGCAAATACAATCTATAAGTAAATTAGAGTTAATATGAAACATTTCAAATACACTAAAGTAGGTCAGAAAGGCAAGTCACTTATTTTAGACATTAAGATACATTAAAGAAACCATTTTCATGAGCCAGAACAGTTTTGTAATTATCTTTGTAATGTCTGAGTATAGCACAGTGGTTTACACATAGTAGGTGCTTAATAAATGGTTATTATTGCTATGTTATCATAAACAACCTGATCCTTTTTTATGTAATTTTATTCTGTTTCCTTCTCCAACTCTGCCCAAATATTACTGGTTAGAAAATGCGTTCAGGGCTCATATCCTCAAAATTACTGAATATAGTATGTTAGAGTATTTATTAATTACAAACATAAGGAAATTAGTGGTTAATTTTTATTTCATTGGATGCATCATTAACTGCAGGAAGCAAAGGCAAGAGGACATGCAATCACCTCTGCCAAATCCCTGGAGTATTAAAATATGCAAAAAAGTAAAGATACAGCTTGGTTATCGTAGCATAGACACTCATTGATTGCAACAGGGTTCATCCTGACTAAATTTCTACTTTCCTAGAAGTGACTGTGAGTTACTTAAAAGCAGGGTGTGCATCACATTTACTCTTGTATGGCCAGCATTTAGCACTGGGTCTTGCGCCTAAGACTTGGACTGGAGAAAAAATCCCTCAATATTTCTAAATGACTGAACCCCTCTAGGTCCTGTGGCAGTTAGTCAGATAGCTCTCCTTCATAGTTCCTTTCAGAATACTTTCTCTGGGCCCTGTTCTATGTGATAACACCACCTATTTGCCACTTTAATTTCTCAGAACAACAGATTCACAAAGTTTCAGGGTTTGGATAGACCTCAGAGGCCAGCTGGTCCATCCTGAATCTAAACAAAAATCCAGCCTCTTAGCCTGTAAGGAAGCCGTAGGCCACTACCTCTTGAGGCTGCCCATTATACTTTTGGACAGCTCTAATTATTAGAAAGTTTTTACAGACATCAAGCCTAAATCCACATATCTGTAATTTGTCCCAGTTCTGCCATCTAGGGACCCAAAGAATATGTCCCATCTCTCTTCCATGGGGCAGTCCTTCAAATACTTGAAGAAAGCTACCATGTCTCCAATCCCCAGAAAGTACAATACCCCAGCTGCAAACTGCAACATAAATATGTTCAAGATA
This sequence comes from Vombatus ursinus, assembly GCF_900497805.2. NCBI lineage: Eukaryota > Metazoa > Chordata > Mammalia > Diprotodontia > Vombatidae > Vombatus > Vombatus ursinus. The sequence goes on from NW_020954590.1 coordinate 19,999,935, forward strand.
ATGAATTGGGTCATAAATACCCTGTGTGAATCCCACACAGCCTTGAACTCCTCACACTGTCTATTATAAATGTCCTTGATACTTTACCATACCAAGCATGGGAAGCAGGCAGGGAGAGGACATGTGGTGGGCCTAACTGTATTTGTTTGACACCATTCATTCCTGTTTGACCTCTATTTCATATTTTTATCCAAACCTGAGGAATTCCATATTCCTATAATATTAAAGGACTTTCCCCTACTGAAATAGTCAGTGATACCTGCATCAAAAACTCTCGCCGGCGGGACTTTCCTCTGTCTGAAAGAAGGGAATAGTCTGGTTCTTTTTCCTTTCTGGCCTGCTGAATTTGAGCCAGACAGCTAACAGGGTTCATCCCTTGACCATATTCTGGGTCAGCCTAGAAGACAGTAGTAAAAATAAATTTAAGAACATATTATTATTGGTTCTCCTAACTTGATATTTATCTATTTTTTCTCCCTAAGCAAATTCCATGAATGGAAAACTTTGAAGAGCATCTTCCATAACAAAAATAAATTAAGAAATAAAACTAACAGCAAAGAAAATATGGTTAATTCTATTTTAAAGTAAGCTATCTAATCATATATCTGGGTTGGTGCATTGTATATAAAGGAGAGGAAAGACACCAGAAGAAGGTGACAAAAAGAACATTGATACATGTGCCTACTCTCACCCCTATACAAAATCTTTGAGAGTTACCTATAAAGAGCTCTAAGCAAAAGAGTTGTAGACAGACCTCCCCAGCTCCTACATACCTCCTCCCAAAAAACCCTGAAGTTCACACAAGACCAAGAAATGATCAAGGAATCCAATGATACTAAATCATCATTGATTAGAGAAAAGCAAATCAAAACACTCTGAGATACCACATCACACCTGTGAGGGACAGTCTGATGTTGGCAGCTACCAGGTTGGGCGCTGTGGCAAGGGTAGGGTAAGATCTGGGTATTTTGGAAGTCAAGGCAGGGGCTGTGGTAGGCAGAGTCATGGTGAACTGGGATGGGCTGGATACGGAGAAGCCCTGAGGCAATGGGCAGTGCTATGTGAGATAAGCTGGGTACAAGGAAGTAACCGGAGCTTGAGCTCCTGAGGCAAGGGGCGGTGCCATGTGGGAGTGGGACGGCAGAGGACTGAGTTCCCTTTGCTTAGTCCCCTCCCTAAATGCAACGTCATCCCCAGATGCCTCTTGTGACCTTCCTGACTTCCTGGGTCCCTTTGTGCAGCACTGACCCCAGACCCCTCCTGAGTCTGACTTCCTAGGTCACGTACTCTTGTCTATGCACTAATCCCAGATGCCTCCTCCCTGTATCCGGTCCTAGCCTCCTACGTCACTCCCTCCCCCTTGGTGTGCTAAACTCAGACAGCCCCTTCCGGTATCTGACCCTACAATCATTGGCTAGTAAGCGGGCTGGGGAGGAGGGGCTAAGTAGGTGCTTAGGAACAAGCGTGGTCAGAACACGCGCTCTCTCTCCTGGCTCCTGCCCTGTTGCTCTGGCCTTGCTGCTTGGGCTTGCTATGATGGCTTGCTGTGATGGCCTCTGAATAAAGCTCTGGTGTTGGCACCTCCCGATGGCTCGTCTCTGTGTGGTTATCCGGCAGAGTACCGAAGACTCGAGTGTGAGTATGACTCTGGTAGTGTGCTCCTTATAGGAGGAGCGGGTACCGGCGTACAGCCGGCAGAAGGTCGGCATGCGGCCAGTATACACACCTATCAGATTGGCCAACATGATAAAACAGGAAAATTATAAATGTTGGAGAAGATGTGGGAAAACTGAAACACTAATGCATTGTTGGTGGAGTTGTGAAATGATCCAACCATTTTGGAGAGCAATTTGGAACTATGCCCAAAGGGCTATAAAAATGTGCATACCCTTTGACCTAGCAATAGCACTTCTAGGGCTATATCCCAAAGAGATCATACAAATGGGAAAAGGACCCACATGCACAAAAATATTTATAGCAGCTCTTTTTGTGTGGCAAAGAATTGGAAATTGAGAGGATGCCCATCAATTGGGGCATGGCTGAACAAATTGTGGTATATGAGTGTAATGGAATACTATTGTGCTATAAGAAATGATGAGCAGGCAGACTTCAGAAAAACCTGGAAAGACTTGTATGGACTGAAGCTGAGTGCAGTGAGCAGAACCAGGAGAACATTGTACACAATAACAGCCACATTGTGCGATGACTAATATTGATAGATTTAGCCCTTCTCAGCAATACAAAGATCTAAGACATCTCCAAAGGTCTCATGATGGAAAATACTATCCACATCCAAAGAAAGAACTATGGGATCTGAATGCAGATCGAAGCATACTATTTGCTATTTTTTTCTTCTGTTGTATTTTGTTTCCTCTTTCTGGTGATTCCTCCTATTGGTTCTAATTCTTTCTTACAACATCACTAATGTGAAAATATGTTTAATAGGAATGTATTTGCATGCTGTCTTGGGGAGAGAGAGGGGCAAGGGGAAGAAAAATTTAAAACTCAAAAGCTTATGGAAGTGATTGTTGATAAATCAAAATAAATTAGTAAAAAAATTTTTAAAAAAGAATTCCAATGATAAACTATCACAAGTGACGTCTTCCTTTCCAAAGATGTGCAAGAAGTCAGGAGAAGTCCAAAGGAAACAGAAAAAAGGTGGCCAGGAAGATTCCCTGTAAGACCAGAGATGGGCCAGAGATAGCTATATCCTGCAAAGACTGATGTCCATAAGCAACAACAACAGAGGACTCAACTAAGAAAGCCTAAGAGTGGTCAGAAAGTGCCATAGTGAGAGCCTTGGAAGCCCTGGGAAATTGTGTGTGTGTGTGTGTGTGTGTGTGTGTGTGTGTGCGTGTGTGTGTGTGAGAGAGAGAGAGAGAGATACATATGTACATGTATATACATATGTGTGTGTATATAGGAAGAACCTCATATAAATATATATATATATATATATATATATACACATATATATAGTATGTAATATCCTTGATACTTTACTAAGCATGAGAAGCAGGCAGGGAGAAGAAGCCAAGATCATGTTGTGGGCCTAACTATATTTGTTTGACACCATTCATTCCAGTTTGATCTCTATTTCACATTTTCATCCAAACCTGAGGTATTCCATATTCCTGTAATATTAAAGGAATTTTTCCTAGCGAAATAGTCAGTGATAGTTGCATCAAAAACTCTCGCCAGTGACAGAATAACACGTGTAATATATTACCTCCCATTTATAATTATATATATATGCACTTATACACACACACACACACACATACACATAAAATAATTTGGGGGCAGCTAGGTGATGTAGTAGATAGCCCTGGAGTCAGGAGGACCTGAGTTCAAATCCAGTCTCTGACACTAGCTGTGTGACCCTAGACAAGTCACTTAACCCTGTTTGCCTCAATTTCTCATCTGTAAAATGAACTGGAGAAGGAAATGGCAAACCACTCCAATATCTTTGCTAAGAAAACCCAAATAGGGTCATGGAGAGTTGGACAACAACGTGTGTGTGTATGTGTGTGTGTGTGTGTGTGTGTGTGTGTGTGTGTGTGTATGTACAGATAGCTATTTGTATATTGTCTCCCCCATTAGACTTTGAGGTTACATTTTTGCCTTTCTTTAAATCCCTTTTCTTTGTATCTTTGTGTAGATCTAGATCTTAATATAGATAGAGATACATGTAAAGCAAATTGTAGGTAATCTCAGAGGGAAGCAACTAGCAATATTAGGGGTGGCAGAAAGAGGGAAGTACTAGAAATAGCATCTTGTAGAAGGTGGGATTTGAGCTGAATTTTTAAGCAAGCCAGGGAAGACAGGAGGTAGAAGTGAGTCCAGAGAGAGTATTCCAGGAATGGGAGAGAGCTAGTGAAAGGACACAGAGTTGAGAAAAGGGCTGTTATGTAAGAGAAAGAGCAAGAAGGTCAATGTTGGTATATTTTAGAGTACAAGAAAGGTAAATTATAAGAAGACTAGAAAGGTTGGAAGAAGCCAGGTTGTAAAGGTCTATAAAAGCAAAACATAATTATTTATATATTTCATCTTGGAGGTAATAGAAGGCTATTGGAGATTATGATGGGGGTGAGGGGGAGGAAGGTGACATAGTGATAACTGTGCTTTAGGAAAATCACTTTGGCAGCTAAGTGGAAGACAGACTGGAATGCAAAGAGACTTGAGGCAGGCAGACCAACCAGAATGCTATTGTAATAGTCCAGGCATGAGGTGATAAGTGCCCACACCATGGTGACAGTGGAGAGAAGGGGATATATACAAGAGATGAAAAGGAAAAAATGACAAGAGTTGGAAGTAGAATTGGATATATGGTATGAATAAGAATGAGGCATTGAGGATAACATTAAAGTAGTCTAATGTAGTGAACCTGAGGGACTGAGAGGATGGTTGTGTCATGGATAAAAGATAATGAGCCCTGATTTGGACATGTTGAGTTTGAGATATCTACAGGACATATATGATGTCCAAGATGCAGTTAGTAGTATATCCTGAGTACCATAAAGGGCCCTGAAGATTCAGTTCTCTGAACCTCAGAGATCCAGGGATGTTTAACCTCTGGAAGCAGAGGTCAGAATAGAAACCCAAATGACCCAGGTTGACTCCAGAAGGGCCAAGCATACCACCCAAAAGCAAACCATAGGATGCAGCATGGGCCTGGTACAAAGCTCAATTCAGGAACTAAAGCTATAGAAATGAATAAGCTAAAGAAAAGACCAATTACTAAAAAAAAGGAATTATAGATAAAAATATGCCTGAGAAGAAGCAGGTAAGCATTTAAAATGGTAAGCAAATACTTAAAGGAAAAAAAAAAACTTTTTTTCCCAGGAAGATTATATAAATACTCAGAAAAAAAAAATAAAATATAAGCACTGAAAGAAATAAGTGGAAGAAAAATAGGTTAGAAGAGAAAGTAATAAAACCTACCTAAGAAATAACTTCCTTGTACTCTAGTTAACAAAGCAGAAATCAATGACTTTAAGAGACAGCAAGAAAAGTTAGAACAAAAATGAAAGATTTTTTAAAATGAAAGAAAAGTAAGATCTCTGTTATCAGAAACAATTGACTTAGAAAATATATTAAGGAGAAATAATTTAAGAATCACCAGACTCCCAATATTACAAGAAATTACAAGTGAAAATGTCCAGACCTACTAGAAGGAGAGAAGAAAGTAAAGATAGAAATAATTCATTGATCACCTCCTAAAAGAAGCCCCAAAAGGAAAATTCCTAGAAATGTCAGTCAAAATCCCAAGCTTTCACATTAAAAAAAAAAAACAAAAAACTGTACACATACAGAAAGGAGCAGTTCAAGTAGTAAAAAGTCACAATCAGCATCTCACAAGACCTGACATATTCTACCACAAACAGAGATTTTTGAAATGCAATATTCCAAAAAGAAAGATATGGGCCTACAACCAAAGAATAATTTATCCTGCAAAGCTTTGTATGATTCTACAGAGGGAGAAAATGAACTTTTAACAGAAGAGGACTTTCAAGCATTTCTAATAAGAATGCCAGAGCTGAGTAAGAACTCTGAAATACAACCACAAGAAGTCAAGAAAAACACAGAAAAATAAGGTTACTTGAGTAACTGGAAAAAGTCGTATGATGATGTAGTACTAATGTTCTAAGAGAGGGAGACAAAATAGGTGTCCTTTTGGAATCTTATTGTCTTGAAAGAGTATTTGAGGGAGTTAAAGAAGAAAAACAGAGATTACAGGGGTGGATTGGTTTTGTCACAAGGGTTTTAAGAGGGAAAAAGGAAGGGATGGTAAAAGGAATACACTACTATAGAAAAGAAGAAGAAGGTAGAAATTGATATTTCTTATAATTTGGGTGCATGTAGAGTATACAAACAAGGAGGAAGGGATGAGGGGGAATGAGTACTAGTTGAACCTCACTCTCATCTGAAACGGACTTAAGAAAGCAGAACACATAAAAATAAGCACACGCAGATGCATGTAACAGTCTGGCTTCTTGTTGTTGTTCAGTCCTTCAATAGTGTCCAACTCTTTATGACCCAATCATGAGTCATCTTATCAAAAATACTGGAGTGGTTTGCCACTTCCTTCTCTAGCTCATTTTATAAATGAGGAACTGAGGAAAACTGAATAAAGTGACTCACCCAGGCTCACATAACTAGTAAGTGTCTGAGGCCAGATTTGAACTCAGATAGTCTTCCTGACTTCAGGCCTGGAACTGCCTGTACCACCTAGCTGCCCTAACAGCTTGGTTTAGAAATAGATAAAACTCTAAAAGAATAAGCATGGGGCAAAGAAGTTATTAAAAAACCTAGATAATACCCAAGAAGTCACAGTCACAAGCAAAACGAACTTCCTGATCTAGAAGGGAGGATTAAATGGGAGAGGAAGAAAGAGAAGAAAAAGCAAGAACTAGAATCTAAGGGTTGCCTTAGGTTGCCACTAGGGAATAGTTAAACAAATTGTGGTATATAAATGTAACAGAATATCATTGCACCATCAATCAATCAACAAACATTTATTAAGAGCGGTACCAGGCACTGTGCTAAGTGCTAGGGAAACAAAAAGCAGCAAAAGACAGCCCCTGCCCTCAAAGAGCTTACATTCTAACAGGGGAGACAACATGCAAACAAATATATACAAAGCAAGCCACATACAAGATAAATAGGAAATAATTAACAGAGGTAAGGCACTGGGATTAAGAGGGATTAGGAAGACTTCCTGTAGAAGGTGAGATTTTAGTTGAGAAGTAAAGGAAGCCAGGGAGGTAAGTTGTTGGAGTTGAGAGCATTCCAGGCATGAAGTATAGCCAGAGAAAATGCTCACAGCCAAGAGATGGAGTCTTGTTTGTGAAACAGTCAGAAGGTCAGCATCACTGGATCAAAGATGTATTGGGGAATAAGGAGTAAGAAGTCTAGAAAAGTAGAAGGAGACTAGGTTATAAATGGCTTTTAATGCCAAACAAAGCATTTTGTATTTGTTTCTGTGGGCAACAGCAAGCTACTAGAGTTTATTGGGGGCGGGGTTAGAACATGGTTTGACCTGGGCTTTAGGAAAATCACTTTAGTGGCTGAATGGAGGATGGACTAGAGTGAGTAGAGACTTTGAGGCAGGCAGACCCACCAGCAGGCTATTACAAGAATACAGGCACGAGGTGATGAGGGCCTGTACTAGAGCAGTGGCAATGTCAGAGGAGGGAAGGGGGCTTCCGGAGAGAGGTTGCATAGGGGAAATCAACAGGCCTTGGTAATACCTTAGATATGGGGAGGGGGGAGAGAGATAATGAGAAATCTAGGATGACTCCTGGGTTGCAAGCCTGAGGGATTGGAAGAACAGTATTGCCCACTGCAGTGACAGGGAAGTGATGAAGGAAGGGTTTAGGGGGAAAGACAATAAATTGTTTTGGATATATTGAGTTTAAGATGTCAACTGAATATCTAATATAAAATGTCTAAAAGGCAGTTGGAGATGCAAGATTGGAGGTCAGCAGACAGACTGGCACAAGATGGGTAGATCTCAGAATCATCAGCATAGAGATGATAATTAAATCCATGAAAGCTAATGAGATCACCAAGTGAAGTAGTACAGAGAGAGAAAAGAGCTGAGGACAGACCCTAGAAAGGTACTTATGGCTAGAGGAAGTGATCTGGAAGAGGATCCAGTAAACAAGAGGTCAGAGGTAAGAGGAAAACTAGAAGAGTGTTGACCCAAAAACCTAGGGAGAAAAGCATGTCAAGGTGGGGGGAGGGGTGCCACAGGTTATATAGAGCTCAAGGGGAATGAGGATTGAGAACAGGCCATTGGATTTGACAACTAAGAGATCATTAATACTTTGGAGACAGTACTTTCAGTGGAATGATAAAAGATGACTTTAGAGAATCCTGGGTAGTATGAACTGACACAGAGTGGAGTAAGTAGAACCAGAGGACAACATATACATAGACAGTAACATTGTAAAGAAAAAACAACTTTGGAAGACTTAAAGACTATGATCAATACAGTGCCAAACCATGCTTATAGAGGTTCTACAGAAGCATCCCCCACATCCTGAGAAAGAATTGATAGATACAAAGTGAAAAAAGGACATATATTTGTGGACATAACCACTGTGTGGATTTATTTTACCTCATTATGCTTACTTGTAATGAGGATTTTTCTTTCTTTCTCTAAGTTTTTAATTGAAGGTTGGGGGAAGAGGCTAACAATAGTGATGAAAGAAAGAAAGGAAGGAAAGAAAGAAAGAAAGAAAGAAAGAAAGAAAGAAAGAAAGAAAGAAAGAAGGAAAGAAGGAAAGAAAGAAGGAAAGAAGGAAAGAAGGAAGAAAGAAAAAGAAAGAGAGAGCAAGAAGGGGAGGGAGGGAGGAAGAAAGGAAGGAAGAAAGGAAGGAAGGAAGGAAGGAAGGAAGGAAGGAAGGGAGGGAGGGAGGGAGGAAGGAAGGAAGGAAGGAAGCCATTGAAACTTTTTTTAAATATGTACAGAGAGATAAGAAGGAAGTTCAGAAGGAAGCAGACAAGCAGGACAGTTTTGAAAGTCAGATGTAGAATTTATTACATACTTTAAAAAACAAGTGACATGAAGTAGAGATTGATGGTAACATAAAGAACTCTCATTTAGTGCTGCACTGCTTATATGGAAATGCTGTTATTTGATGTTTAAGCTCAGAATTTCAAAAAATTAAGAGTCATCTATACCCAAATCAAGAGAACCATCATTAAGAATATTAATAGGGAATAAGAAGGCTTTGGCAAACAATATTAGTAAATGGACTTCATCTTTACTATTTTGCAACTGACTGAAAGATGCAGAGTATAGGAGATACAACTGTGCTTACCATTTTTTCATTATGAAAAAGCATTTCATTCATTAGAGCAAAATGCTTCTTAAAAATTCTTTTACATCAACGTGTATTCCACCCATAGTCATTCAAGATTTTTTGAAGGACATAATAACAGAAATAATGTTATTCAATTACCCTCTGATCATAAACATCAGGTGAACAATCAAAGAGGGAAGCATATGATTGTCAAAGGTGTTTATCACCGTAATGTAGCACCCAGCAGAGTCCCAGTTGAAGAAAAATTCTCTATAGATAGTGGGGTTCTCCAGATACTCTTGTTTTTAGAAAATATTTTGCTAACTGTGTCAAACCTTAGAACACTCTGGAGCCTCCTGGAAAAGATCTATAATGACACAAACGTGTTTGGACTGATGATCCAAACAGGAAAGACAAAATCAATGGAGACTACCTATTGCCCAGATGATAAGCATGCATTTAAATAGATAATTTATAGAGTTTGTCCATCATGTATGTATATCTGTGACAGTATAAATGTAGAATGTCTTAGCCCAGACCTGAAGAGAAGGAGAAGGCAAAGCTTCTTTAATGACTCCAAGTTTCCCCTAGAAACAAATGTCTATCTTTTTTTTTATCAACAGTCTAGCACTTTTGCTGTATGCCATAAAACAAATAATTAAACAGTCTCCAAAGAATTAAAAATTAATGTCATGAACAAGGTGATGGAGAAGCATGTAGATGTAAGCAGGTTGCAACAATGAGAAACATCAAAGAATAGAGATAAAGATGTTCTCAAGAAACTGTAAGACAAGAAAAGAATAGGAATAATGTGGCAAAAGTAGGGCGACATCTAGACATCCAAAGTACTCCAACATCACAGTTGAGACATCAGCAGAAAATAACAAATTCCTCTGGCACAATGGGTAGACCCCCTATGGTGAACCTATTGGACAATGTGGACAGAATTGTACAGGACATTTAGGACAAGAGTTGCACAGGATGGGCAACTATGGATGGGTTGTGATCTGTATCATTTGAGAGAGCATTCAAATTGATAAGATTTTTTAATCTATTTCAATTTCTGAGAAAGTGACATTTACAGGTTACCCATATTAGAGAAAACTCCCAAAAGCCACGATGGAGAGGATTACTATGGATCATTCTAACGTCCTTGTAGCCCAGCTATAATTTACTAAGGTGCCAAATATCCAACATGAAACTACAGGATAAGTCCCAGAATAGGGCTACTGATGCCTAAGGGGAAGGATGACTCAGGCAGTGAAGTCAATGGATATCTTCTTGATGCATATGAAATTCCAAAAGAGTATTCCATTTAAGGAGACTTTTGGGGAACAAACCTGACATACAGTAAATTATATTATGTAGAAATGAACTATTAATTTCTCCTTCTTTAAAAATCAAATTCAGAGGGGCAGCTAGGTGGCACAGTGGATAGAGCACTGGCCCTGGAGTTAGGAGGACCTGAGTTCAAATCTGACCTTAGACACATAACACTCACTAGCTGTGTGACTCTGGGCAAGTCACTCAACCCCAATTGCCTCACCAAAAAAAAAAAATCAAATTCAGAACAATACAAGCACATTGTTAATTTGATATATGACAGTTTAGAAATTAGCAAAAAGAAATGGTGAAGGAAAAGAAAAAGAATATTTTAAAGACTAGGTTTCTTTTGACTCATGTGTTTGTATGGCTTACTGATGGAGACAAGGTGTCCCCCAAAAGCTAGGGAACAACTAACTTTTGTTAGGGTAGAAAAAGCTATCATACAACTTTTAAAATATGTAAACTATGCTCTCTTCTGCTCAAATAGTTTTGGGGACACTGATAGCATATGGAAAGAATTACAACATTTCTATTTCAACAAATTCTAGTCCCATATAGAAGAGAGTGAATATTTTAAATTTAATTTTTGAATCATTTATTTTCTTAATCCATTACTTAATCCATTAGGCTACAAAAAGGTAACTATTTCCCCTTGCTTTGGGAAGTAAAGCTCTCAAAATCGTGCAAAACTTTGTATGGATTCAGTCATTTCAGAAACATAATCACTTTATCAAAGAGCCCAAGTAAATGGTTTCCTTGATAATTTCCTTATTAATCCAGTGAAACTGTTTACCACCACCATGAGAAGAGGCAGGATGTTTTGCATAAAGCATGGCTCTAACTCTCTTAGTACATAAAAGGTCACCATTATCTTTATTATGAAGTAATATCATTATTATTTTATTAAAAGCAACAGTATTTCTAATCTGACCTTTAACTAATCCTGACCTTAAAGTGACCTTCTAACTAGGCCACTCCTATCAGCAGGCAGATGTAACTTTTCCAGGATAGAAACATTTAGCATTCCTTTTGTTAAAAGTTCTACCATTTCCTAGCTTTTTGTTTCTTACAAAGTGAAAGTCTCTCTCACCAAAATGAACTTAACATTTTTCTGTCTGTATGTTTTAGATACAATTACAGCCACAAACATTTGTGCTAAGAGCATACTACGTACAGGGTGCTCCAGGCTATGTGCTAGAGGTAAGAATGAGAAGATGAGCACAAAACTGAGAACCTAGACTCCTCTGCCAGCTGATTCCTTTCACTGGCATTAGTCACAATAATCTATAAAGGGATAATAATACTGATTCTTCTACAGTAAAGATAAAAATAAACGCTTTTAATTACAACCTCAGAAAACATCTTAACTATTTATCTTCATTTATATAAGATTTGCTGCCATGAAATCAATGTCTAAATTTTTAAAATATATATATATTCTAGTTCTTCAATACATCAAAAGAGCTCTAATTTCATTGCTATAAATATTCTCTTCAACAATTCAAGTTGCAACCATTCCATGCCTTAAGTAATTCTCATGAATAGCTTTGGGGTGTGTGTGTGTGTGTGTGTGTGTGTGTGTGTGTGTGTGTGTATGTGTGTGTGTGTGTGCGCGCATATACACACATACACATATACATATACACATGCATATACATATATATACATACAAATACACATACACATACATATACATACATATACACACATATATAATGGCCAGTCTAATAAGTCTGTATAGTCTTAACCTCCTTGATGTTGCCACTACCTCCAAGACAGTGGATTACAACCCATCCATGCCCTCCAATCCTGTGACTTTTGATATCCTAAAAATCTGCTTTAGGAAATCATCCATTGTGTTGGAGGACTTCCTTTAGGTCCTTTGACACTACCTTGGTCCCAATAAAACACTCAGGCTATCTCAAACTCTTGCTACACAACTAGCCCACCTTGTTTTTCAATCACATTTACCCTCAATAATGTATTTTATGCTAAACCTTGCACACAAGTCATCATCAACAATTTGTCATAGCCTACTTGCAGACGGATTATTCCATTGACCCACAATTTAGATTGTTTGGATATTGTAGTGTTCCATTATTTGCAGACATATAATTTCACCAGGACATTTTAGGTGGAAAGTACAGACATAAAATGTAATTGGTGTAGAGAACTCTTGGTGAGGAAACTCCTTATAAATGTACCAGCCTGTATCATGTATGTATCAGCAACTATCCTACAAATTATAGCCTTGGAGATTTGCCCAGGGCAAGAGCTTAAGTGACTTGCTCAGTCACAGGGTCAAACTCTTTTGAGTGGTTATAGATAACATTTAAGAAGCACTATAGTATTCCAAGAGTGACACAATTAATATATTAACCACAGGGATAAGCAGCTGGAGAAACTCAAAATCTATACGGAATCCACATTTCATTAGGGCTTGACAGTGGAAATAGTCTATGACAAAGATAGATGCTTTTAACAAGCATACATCTTCCTGGGTTTTGTTTTGTTTTGCCTCATTTAATGTTAATAAATTATATTCATATTAACACATTAATTTTAATAGGGTTAGCATGCTTTAGTGACCAGGGAGCTGGCCTCAGGAGCAGAAATAACTGGGTTCAAGTTTCACCTCTGACACATATTGGCTGTGTGGTCTTAGGTAAGTCACTTAAACTTTAATAGACTATAGGTTGCAGAGAAGGTGCCAGTCTGTATTAGTAGAGGAAGTTTCCTAATCCAGGAGTTCTTTATACCAATGAAATCACATATCTAGTCCTTATTTCTATCCTTGTACTACACTATATACAATACTAGATATACTGTATTATACTATTTACTATAATTTGCTCAGCTATTCCCCATTTGATAGATTTCTTTGCTACAACAACAAAGCTGCTATAATTTTATACATATAGGACCTTTTCTTCTAAAAAAAAAGAATATATATATATACATATACGCATATATACATACATATATGTATGTGTGTGTATATCTTTGGGGTATAGGCCTACTAAGAATACTACCAGTTTAAAGAATATGTACTTCAGTTAAAAGGGTAGTAACTTTCTAGAACAGTCGGACCATTCTAGTTCCACCAAGGCATTATATCTGTCTTCTTGTAGCCTCTGCAATAACTATCACATTCCGTTTTTGTTATCTTTGACAATATGATGGGAATGAAGTGGAATCTAAGAGTTGGTTTTTTTTTTAATTGAAAAAGTAAAGATTTATTTTAAAAAAGAAGGAACATGGATCCTCATATTAACATGATGTTTCATTCATTGTCCTTTACAACCTTCACTTTAAGTCCCACGCTGATGATAAGGTAACTGATTTCTTTTTTTTTTTTAGTTTTTTAAAATTTATTTATTTTTAGTTTTCAACATTCATTTCCACAAGATTTTGAGTTCCAAATTTTCACCCCATCTCGCCCCTCCCCCACCCCAAGATGATATGCATTCTGAATACCCCTTGCCCTAGTCTGCCTTCCCTTCTTTCTCTCTCCCCCTTTCTCTTATCCCCTTCCCCTTCTATTTTCCTGTAGGGCAGGATAGATTTCTGTACCCCATTTCCTATATTTCTTATTTCCCAGTTGCATGTGAAAACATTTTTTTAAACATGTGTTTTTAAAATTTTGGGTTCCAAATTTTCTCCCTTCCTCCCTCTCCACCCACCCTCACTGAAAAGGCAAGCAACTCAATACAGGTTATACATGTGCAGTTATGCAAAACACTTCCACAGTAGTCATGTTGTGAAAAACTAACTCTATTTCCCTTAATCCTATTCTGCCCCCAATTTATTCTATACTGTCTTTTGACCCTGTCCCTCTTCAGAAGTGTTTGCTTCTGACTACCCCCTCTCCCAATCTTCCTTCCCCTCTATCATCTCCCTGCTCTCTTGTCCCCTTCCCCCCCATTTTCCTGTAGAGTAAGATAGATTTCCATACCCAATTGAGTGTGAACGTTATCCCTCCTTAAGCCAAATCTGAAGAGAATAAGATTCACTCATTCCCTCTCACCTTCCCCCATTTCCTCTCCACTGTAAGAGCCTTTTCTTTTTTATTTTTTGTGAGATAATTTACCCCATTCTACCTCTCCCTTTCTTCTTCTCCCAGTATAAGCCTCTCTCACCACTTAATTTTATTCTCCAGATATCACCCCTTCATCTTCAACTCACCCTGTTCCCTCTAACTATCTCTCTCTCTCTATATATATATACATATAATTGTTTCCCTCCAACTACCCTAATACTGACAAAGGTCTCATGAGTTACAAATATCATCTTTCCATGCAGGAATGTAAACAGTTCAACCTTAGTAAGTCTCTTATGATTTCTCTTTCCTGTTTACCTCTTCATGTTCCACTTGAGTCTTGTATTTGAAAGTCAAATTTTCTATTCAGCTCTGGTCTCTTTATCAAGAATGCTTGAAAGTCCTCTATTTCACCGAATGATCATTTTTTCCCCTGAAGGATTATACCCAGTTTTGCTGGGTAGGTGATTCTTGGTTGTAATCCTATCTCTTTTGCCCTCTGGAATATTATATTCCATGTCCTGCGGTCCCTTAATGTAGAGGTTGCTAAATCTTGTGCTATCCTGATTGTGTTTCCATAATACTTGAATTGTTTCTTTCTGGCTGCTTGCAATATTTTCTCCTTGACCTGGGAACTCTGGAATTTGGCTACAATATTCGTAGGAGTTCTCCTTTGGGGATTTCTTTCAGTAGGAGATTGGTGGATTCTTTCAATTTCTGTTTTGCCCTCTGGTTCTAAAATATCAGGACAGTTTTCCTTGATAATTTCTTGAAAGATGGGGTCTAGGCTCTTTTTTTGATCATGGCTTTCAGATAGTCCAATAATTTTTAAATTCTCTCTCCTGGACCTATTTTCCAGGTCAGTTGTTTTTCCAATGAGATATTTCACATTCTCTTCTATTTTTTCATTCTTCTCCTCATTGGCTTTTTGGACCTCTTTTGCCATTTGGGTTAGGCTATTTTTTAAGGTGCTATTTTCTTCAGTATTTTTTGGGTCTCCTTTAGCATCACTCTCAGTTTTTCCTCTACTTCTCTTACTTGCTTCTCAAAATCCTTTTTGAGCTCTTCCACGGCCTGGGACCAATTCATATTTTTCTTGGAGGCTTTGGATGTAGGAGCTTTGGCTTTGTTGTCTTCTTCTGGTTCTATGTTTTGATCTTCTTTGTCACCAAAGTAAGATTCTATGGTCTGACTCTTTTTGCCCTGCTTGCTCATGATCTCAGCCAATTACTTGAGTTATAAACTCTTTGTTAAGGTAGGAGTCTGTTTCCAGTGTGGAGAATGTACTGTCCCAAGCTTCAGGGGTTTTGTGCAGCTGTTTTCAGAGATACTTCTAGGGACCTGTACATTTTCAGTTCTTCCAAGGTGCTATGATCAAGGGTGAGGTGTTTACTCCTTTCCTGGCCTGTGCTCTGGTCTATGAGTGACCAGAAGCACTTTTTTCTGTCTTGGAACTGTGAGGATGATTTCCTCTCCACCACCACTACAAGCTCCACTATGCCAGCGCCAGCGGTCCTCCTCAGCCCAGGACCGCCCCTCAGAACTGGGACCCAGATCCAAGCACAGGCAAAGCAAGAGATCCCTGCAATCCCCCTCTGATCAGTCACTCAATGCCCCCTCAGTCTGTGGGCCAGAAGTTCAGGAAGCAGCCGCAGCCCCAAGGAATGGGGCTTGAATCCCACGCCCGTCTCTCACCACTGTAGAAACAGACTTTTCCCACTGACCTTCTAACTTGTCTTTGGCCTTCGTGGGTTGAGAAGTCTGGAAACCACCACAGCTGCCTGTGATTCAGTCCTCTGAGGCTTGCTCCAGGTTCGCTGTGGCCTATGCCCATACCAAACTGTGCACCTCTCCCAGCCCAGCACGATATACCTTTTTGATCCACCACCCAGGTTATCTTGGGCTGGAAATTTGTTTCACTCTGTCTTTTTGTGGGTTCTGCTGCTTTAGAATTTGTTTAGAGCCATTTTTTACAGATATTTGGAGGGGTTTGGGGGACAGCTCAAGCAAGTCACTGCTTTTACTCCGCCATCTTGGCTCTGCACCAAGGTAACTCGAGTTGTTTTAATTTGTATTTTTCTAATTATTAGTGATTGGGTGCATTTTATGTCTTTGTGAGACCTTGAAATTCTTCCTTTGAAAACTACCTGTTTAAATATTTATATTTTGGGTAATGTCTCTTGTTCTTATATTTTAAATCAGTCCCTGATTTATACCTCAGATATTAGATCTTTTCAGATACTTTGCCACAAGGATTTTTTTTTATTCTTAGGCAACTATTTCCCTTCTAATTTTAACTGCATTAATTTTTATTTTAACAAAATGTTTAAATTTTAAGAAATCAAAATTGTCTATTTTTTCATCTCTGCTCTTTTCAGTCCCTATCCACAGTTATGAAAAATAATTCTTTCTTTGCTCCTCTAATTTGTTTATGAAGTCACTTATTATTTCTTAGGTCATATATCCATTTGGAACAATTCTTGGGATATAGTGTGAGATGTTGGTTTAAACCTAATTGCTGCCAGACTACTGCTAGCTTTCCCATTTTTTGTCAACTAGGGAGTCCTTATTCCAATAGTTGGGGACTTTGGGTTTATTGAACACTATTCTACTATGTTTGCTTCTGCATGCTGTATAACTGAATATGTTATATTTTACAACCAGTACCAAATTGTTTTGATAATTACTGCTTTGTAGTATTGTTTGAGATCTGATACTACTAGCCCCCCTTCCTTTTCACTTTTTCCATAATTTCCCTTGAGATCCTTAACCTTGAGCTGTGCCAAATCAATCTTGTTACTGTTTTTTCTAGCTCAATAGAGCAATCCTTTGGTAGTTTGATTGATATGTCAATGAATAGGTAAATTAATTTAAGTAGTATTGTTATTTTTATCACATTGGCACAATTTAGCTATGAACAATTATTATGTTTCCATTTCTTTAGGTAAGTATTTTTATATTTTTTACTTGTATTCACATAGTTCCTAAGTGTGCACTGGTATTTGGACTACAAAAGATTTCATATAATCTCTAGTTATTTTGAATGGAATTTCTCTTTCCTCTTCTTGATGGCTTTATTGGTAATACATAGGAAGACTAATGATTTTTGTGTTTCCTTTATATTCTATTACTTTGCCTAAGTTATTGTTTCATTTAAATTTTTGTTGACTCTCTGAGACTTTCTAAGTAGATCATTATGCCATCTGCCAAAAGTGACAATTCTATTTTCTCTACCAATGTTTACTCCCCTCAGTTACTTCTTCTGTTCTTATTACTATAGCCAGCACTTCAAGGACTATATCAAATAATATTGTTGATAACAGAAATCTTTGATTTATCTCTTACCATATTAAAAAGGCCTCTAGCTTTTTTCCATATAATGTCAGCTCTTAGTTTGAGACAGATACAACTCACCATACTAGGGAATGGTTATTACTCCTATACTGTTTAGTGTATTTAACAGAAATGGGTGCTGTGTTTTTTCAAAAAGCTTTTTTTCATCTATTCATATAATCAGTTACTTTGTATTGCTTTTATTATTATGTTACAGTTATATTTGTACATGTAGTATATGCATATTATTTGTACTCAACATTTTCCTAACACTGAACCAACTCTAAACTGAATAGAAATCTAACTTAGACATAGTGCATAAACTTTTTAGTATGTTGCTTTAGTGTCTTTGCTAATACTTTATGTAGAATTTTTACAATGATGTTAATTAGAGAGAATGGTCTACAATTTTTTCTTTGGACACTCTTGGGTTTATGAATATCAAGAACATTTTTGTATCATAGAAGGACTTTGGTAAAGTTTCTTCTTTTTCTGTTTTTCCAAAGAGTTTATATAATACTGGACTTAATTTTTTTAATGTTTCATATAGTTCAAACAACTTGGTCTTGGGGTATTTTTCTTTGGAATTTCCATTATGTTTTATATAATTCCTTTTTCTGGGACTGAGTTGTTTAAATTCTCTATTGTCTATTAACCTGGGTATTTTATATTTTTAAAATATTCACCTATTAGATTTATTTTTATAATTTAGTTTGTTGGCATAAAATTGTGCAAAAGTTTCTAATAATTTCCCTTATTTCTTCCTTATTTGTTGTGAAATATGCTTTTTCATTTTTGATACAGGCAATTTATTTTTTCCATTTAAAAATAATCAGACTAGCTCATAATGGTTTATCTAGTTTATTTTTTTAAATGAGCTCTGACTTTTCTTTATAAATTCAGTAGACAGATTTATTAATCATCTACTACGTGTCAGGTACTATGTTGAGAGCTAGGAATATAAAAACAAAACATAATTAAAAAAAAAAAAAAGATAGTTCCTACTCTAAAAGAGCTTACATTCTAATAAAGGAAGACCAGACATAAAAGGGAACTGCAAAGGAGGAGGGAGAACGGTGATGGCCCCAAGAGGGTAAAAGCAGCCAGAGTGGAGGTGAAGCAAACCAGAGGGTAAGTAAGAAGAGAAGTGAGTGGCATGGCTGCGATACCTCATGATATGTTGTTTCTAGGCAGGGACTAGCAAGTCGTTAAGTAGGTGTCAAGGCAGAATTCTCTGGCACGCAAAACAGATTGTATAGAAATGAAACAGATCAGTGAGTGGCCGAGAAGTTTGTTTTCCTTTCAATTTTGCAAATCTCTTTGAGTTTCAGAATTCCACTTTGGTATTTAGTTCAGTTTGTTTATTTGCTGTTTTTCTCATTTCTGTTTTTGTTTTAGTTTCATACCCAATTCACTGATCTATTCTTTTTTCAAAGTGTTGAGTGATATAAATTTTCCCTTAAGTAATGTCTTGATTGCATATAAAAAGGTATCATGATTCCTAGAGCTATGATATTGAGTTCACCTGAAGCATAGGAAACCTTGCTCCCTATTTTAACTCTTTGCGAATCCTTCTTTCTCAAGTTTGTTTTTACTAAACAACATACAGTTAGATTTTGCTACCATCTGCTTTATTGGTGAATCCATCCAATTGTTTTTCACAAGTATGATTATTAATTGTGCCTTTCCTTCTATCCTGTCCTTTTAAGTTTTCTCCTCTTTCTCTCCTGCTGCCTCTACAAGAAACAGATAGTAGAAAGAGAGGAATGTGCTTAACATGAGTGATCTATAATCAATCTGCTTCCACCTCCTTATACTTTTTTCTTCCCTTCATCCAGGCCCTGATTCTTACTCTTTCTTTCTTTCATTTTCACCCCATCCTTCACAATCTACCCTCCAAAGGTTGGGACCAACTAAGATGATGAAGTAGGAGAAAGTAGTATAGGATTACTCTGCCTGAATGACTCCAACAAAGGTTGAACAAGAGTTCAGATTGAGTAGTGGATCAGGAGATCAAAGCAGAAAACATGGGGAGGGGGGAAGAGACTTCTAGCCCTAGTCTAAGCTTATTACTTCTGCTCACAGTGGGTCTACAGTTCTTTCTTTGATGACAAAGAGGGGTCAGAAAAGGGCGAGGTCAACAACGCGCTCTCTCTCTCTCTCCTCCTCCTCCTCCTCCTTCTCTACCCTCTCTCTGACCCCAGAGAGGAGCAAATAAAATCGATCTGTGACCCCAGAAAGGGATAGGTATCACAGATGCAGCTTCCAGTCTCAGGTTAGATGTAGGCAGGCTGCATTGTCACTCTGACCTCAAGCTAGGTCTTAGAATAGAGCTAAACCAGCTGCATAGTCATTCTGACTCCACATTGGAGTCACAGACTTAGCCCTGGGCTCAGACTGGGGATAAACCTACAGCTTAGTTGGCTGAATCTATAGAACCTACCAACTAAATGATAGGGGGTGAAGACAGCAAATGTCTACTGAAGCTCTACCCAAGGGCAACTCTGCAATTGTGTTACGTAGAAACAAACTGGGATCCAGAATCTTAAAAGTCCAGGCAGGTAGCAATCAGCCTGTATTTAAGATCAGACTGCTAGTGCCCACTGAAAATTATACCTTGCTTGGAAAATAGAACATTTCACGCATGGAAGAAGCCTCAGCAGGATTCAAAAGAATACAAATCAGGACCAAACTAGGTTCTGTCATTCTGTCAAGAAGTAAACAGAGCCTGGTCATGACATAAAGTCCCAATCTGGAAAGGAAGACTGACAGATTGAGTAACACAATAAAAATAAAAATAAAACCTTCTATAATAAAGAACTATCATGTACCAAGAATTTTCAGGACACACATATAGAAGAGGAGGATAACTGAAAAATACCTAAAATGCCTCAAAGAAAAACAAAGCTCAGAAATATTGTCCTATTCTAGAAGAAATAAAGCTGGAGTTTTTAAAAGAATCTAAAATGTTGTTTCTTTATCTGTAAAATAATGATAAGAATAGCACCTATCTCCCAGGGTTGCCGTGAAGATAAAATGGGATAATACTTATAAAGCACTTAGTGGGTACTATACAAATGTTGGTTAATAACAATAATAATAAATAAATAAGGGTGCTGGTGGAAATATTTGGAAAAGAAATGAGAGCTATGTAGGAAAGACTTAGAAAAAGAAATAACAGAATAGCACAAGAAGTATAAAATCTTATCTAAACAACTGACTCCTTGAAAATTAAAATGGACAAAATAGATAGTAATGACTTCATGAGAAAATAAGAAATAGTAAAACAAAGTCAAAAATTTTAAAGATGAAGAAAAGGAAGAGGAAGAGAATTTAACGTGTTTATTAACAAAAACAACTAACCTAGAAAACAGAACAAAGAGAGATAAAATCATTAAAATACACAAAAGCTAAAACCAAGAAAAAAAAAGATCCTAGACATCATATTTTGAGAAATCATGAAAGAAAATTGCTTAGGAATCTTAGACCCAGAAGGCAGAATGAAAATCAAAAGAATCCACTGGATCACCTGAAAGAAATTCCCAAAAGAAAGCTCCCAGAAATGTCTTAGCAAACTCCAGAGCTTCCAGGTCAAACTGAAAATACTAAATCAGTAAGAATGAAAGAGTTCAAATACCAATCAGGATCACACAAGGTTTAGCATCTAGCAATATGAAGGAATAGAGAGCACGAAATACAACATTACAAAAGATAAAAGATACGGGCTTATAATCAGTCCTCCAAAGGAAAAAAATGGACCTTTAATGAAATAGAAGACTTCCAAGAACTCTTGCTGAAAAGACCACAGCTGCATAGAAATTTTGAAATGTAAACAGTGGTGTCAAAATAAACATAAAAAAGGTAAGTATAAGTGAACAACTGGAAGGAACTATACAAAGATTAACCATTAACATTTTAATTGTGGGAGATGATACAAGTTCCCCCTCAGAATTCTAATGTCATTAGGAGGCATAAAGGAAGTTAAACTAGGAAGAGAGCATAAAAGTGGTTTTGTTATATTTTGATGATGATTAATAATAACAACAACAACAATAGTAGCTAGCATTTATATGGCACTTTAAGATCTGCCAGATCCTTTAGAAATATCTCATTTTAGCTTTACAACAACCTCAGGAGATAAATGCTATTATTATCCCCATTTTACAGATGAGGAAATTGAGGCAGACAGAGGTTAAGTGACTTGCCAAGAGTTATATAGCTAGTGTCTAAGGTTTTGAACTAAAGTCTTCCTGATTCTAGGTTAAGTGCTTAAGTCATAGTTCTTTGGCCACTGTTCTATCAGAAAAGAAAAGAAAAAAAGTTATACACAAGGGAAAAAGAGAAGAGAGGAAGAATGAGGGAACTTATTACCTCATGTAATCAAGGTAAGTAAAAGTACACATAAATGAGGAAGTGGTAGGGGGAGCAGGCATTATTTAAGCCTCACTTTCATCTAAACTGGTCAAAGGAGGGTAAAAAACACACAAAGGCAAATACTTTGTTATAAGAAAAATACCTAAATTCAACCAATACACAAATTAAGGGAGGTAACAAGCATTTATCAAGCTCCTGTTTTGTGCCAGGCACTGTGCTAAGTGTTTTACAAATATCTCATTGGATCATCACAACTCTGTGAGGCAGGTGCTGTTATGATCCCCATTTGACAGATAAAGAAACTGATGCAGAAGCTAAGTGACTTTTCAAGGATCACACAGCTAGCTAAGTTTGTAAGATCAGTTTAGAATTCAAGTATTTGTGACTTCCTGCCCAACATTCTATCCAACGAAACACCTATGAGGAACCAGGAAGAGGGAAGAGGAGAAAAGAGGAATAGTAGAATCAGGGAAGAATTAAGTTGTAATCAAAGCAAACTAAAAGCTCAGAATGGGATTTGTGAAGAAGAGTTTAAAAGAAAAGGTAAGCAGAGTAAGAAATGATTATTGGGATCTTGGTGAGAAGAAAAGAAGGGCTAGCAAAAGCTACTTGCAATAAGCACAGAAAATATATGAACACAGCTACAAAGCACTTTAATTAGCATGTTGTAGAAATAGAGACCCAAATAAATTGGAAGAATATTAATTGCTCACAAGCCCAACCAATTTCATAAAAATGATAATACTACTTAATTTATTTTAATGCCAATTAATCTACCAAAGGATTACTTCATAGACCTAGAAAAAGTAATAATGAAATTCATATGCAGGAAAAAAAAGGTCAAGAATTTCAAGGGAAAAAAGGGAACCCAGTAGTATCAGATCTCAAACTATACAATAAAGTCATAATCAAAACAATTTGGTACTGGTTAAAAATAAAGAGGTTGAACAGTGAAACAAATGTGGCACACAACATATAAAGACACAAATCTAGAATGCACATTGAGGAAATCCAAAACCTCCAGCTACTAGAGTAAGGATTCACTTTCAACAAAAACTGCAGGGAAAACTAGAAAGCTGTCTACATTTCACATCATATTCCAAAATCAGCTCTGAATGATACACAAACTAGATATAAAATGCCACTTCACAAACCAATTATAGGAACAAGGAAAAGATATCCTTTCAGATCTATAGCTCTGGAAAATTCATGACAAAACAAGAGAAAAGATAAAAGAAAGTAAAATGGGTAGTTTTTATTACATAACATCAAATAGTTTTCCCCTCTACAAATGAAACCATTGTAATTAAGATTAGAATGGAAAGACTTAACTGGGGGTGGTGAGAGGGAATCTTTGTAGTAAATTTTTCTGATAAAAGTCTCATTTCCAAGATATATAAGAAACTGATTCAAATGCATAAGACTAAATGATAAATCAAATGATAAATGGTCAAAGGATATGAACAAGTAGGTTTTCAAGGGAATAAATCCAAGCTATCACACGAGATAATATTTGTAAAGTGGTTAGCACAGTGCCTGGTATGTAGTAGGTGCTATATAAATGCTTATTCCCTTCCCTTCCCCCACCTTATTAACAACCATCTGAAAAAAATGCTCCAAGTTACTACAAACAAAATAAAAATTAAAATCCCTCTGAGGCTCAGCCTCACTCTTGGTTTGGCAAAGATGACAAAAAAAGGAAATAGCAAATGTAGGAGTGGCATAAGAAAAGCCAGTCATCTAAAGAGAGGGAAAGATAACCAACTACCAGCCCTGGGGTGGGGCTGGTAGCCACAAAATGTTGTAAGACCCAAAGGAAGCACTCTAACCCATTAAAAGTGTCATCCACAGATAATTCATGGGAATATGAATAAGAATCACACAGGATGGGTGGGAATTCCTTTTCTCCACTATTTTATTTCCTCCATTAAAGGAGGGTGCCCAGGACAGCTATCTCTTCACTTCCTACCAAGCTCTGCTTCTCTCGACTTCTCTATCATGCCCCAGAAATTCTGCATCCTGAAAGAGAACTTCAATCCTAGAACTCACATGTTGGAAGTATCCTGTGCCCTAGAGCCCCTCCATCTGATTGGAGAGTAGAGGCTCTCCTAGAGGTCTACCAGGCCAACCATCTCTTCTACCTTCTTCTATCGCACCCTCTTCAGCTTTCTTTTATGTGTTGCCTTTCCCATTAGAATGTAAGTTCCTTGAGAGCTGGGACTGTCTTTTGCTTGTTTTTGTACTTCCTGCACTTAGCATAGTGTCTGACACACAGTTAGCACTTAATAAATAAAGGACTAAGGGTAAATTAGCATTTTATTAAGCACCTAATATGTGGTAGCTACTATGCTAAAAACTTTACAAATATTATCTCATTTGATCCTCAAAACAACCCTGGGAAGCATGTGCTACCATTTGACATATGAGAAAACTGAAGTGTGTAGAGGTTAAGTGGCTTGCCCAGAATCACACAGCTAGCAAGTGTCTAAGGCAAAATTTGAATTCAGGTCTTAATGACTCCAGGCCCAGTGCTCTACCCACTGTGCCATCTAGCAGCCAAATGCTTGTTAACTGTTGATGACTACATGAGTTGTGATCTTAATGGGTAAATTGTCCACATCAATGAGACCCATCAAAATATTAAAATACAGATCTTTTGAAACAGTGTGAATTACTGTTATTAGGTTATTAAGAACAAATTTAGATGTAACAGTATGTGGAGATTAAAATCATCTTCTTTATGGTTTCAGATATTCGAAGAATCCTGGAATTTTTGAGCTGAAAGAATCCTTAGAGATCATCTAATCCATAGTTCTCATTTTGCAAATACAGAGACTGAAGACCAGATAAGTTAAATGATCTATCCAAGATCACATAGTTTATTAGTGGCAATGTCAATTCTAAAACGTGTATCTACAAGCTCCCCTCTGCATCCACCATCACAGGGTCAGGAAACTCAAGAAAGCATCTGTAAGTAGAAGAATTTTAAGTCTAAAGGGCAACAAAGTGAGCGTGGTATTACCCTACAAGCAACATTACTCAACAGTTAATTACCCAAGTCAAACAGTCAACTTGGCATAATAAGTAAAAATTCAGAAGTATTCTCTAATTACATTTTCCACTCAGCCTAAGCCTTTTATACTTCAATCTGCAGAAAAATGCTTGTCCTCTTAAAAGGACAGACTAGTTTACTTGCTGCTAAACCAAATAACAAGCAGAGAAAAATGCTATTTAGGATTATCCATAGAAAAATGGGAAAGACTAAAGGGGTGAGTGGGGACAAAAGGGAGAGCAGAATGAGGCTCTGGACAGACTGTGAAGGGTGGTATCCCTCAATAATGTTCAGGGATAGCAGACCAGTTGCCCCTCTCTGACACAACTCTTAGTACAAAACAACATAATTCCTCCCACAAAAACAAACTTCAAAATATCCTTGAAAATTCAACAAGTAACTTGTATAGAAACTAGAACGTTATCACAGACAAAACTGTCAACCACAATCACCCAGTCATAACACTGACCCACAAAAATTTAAGAACATTTTAAATTACATTTCAGTACCAAACATTCACAAATTCCAAAATATGTGGAATGAAAGGCTCTTAAAATCTAGAGACCTAGTTGAAGAAATCAAAACCATGTTCCCACATAGAGAAAGAAGTATATATTATCACCCTTGTCATGTCTGCTATTGGAATGGTCCTGAAAATGCTTTCAGCGAATCTACAGAAAACAGGCTTACATTCAACACTTTGATTCAATTTCAAAAATTAAGCTCTTTTGTAATAGTCTGCTGAACTTAATAATAATCATAACAATAATAATAACTAGCATTTATGTAGTGCTTTAAGATTTACAAATATTATCTCAGTTCAGCTTCAACCCAAAGAGATAGGTGCTATTATTATCCCCATTTTATAAATGAGGAAACTAAGGCAGACAAAGGGCAAGTGATTTGACCAGGGTCACACATCTACAAGTGTCTAAGACCAAATGTGAACTTGGGTCTTTGTGACAACAGGTTCAAGACTCTACACATTATAATATCCAAGAAAAATAAGAGAATAGTGATTTGTTGAAAGACTATTTCAATCAGATTAACAACCAAAATAAAGATGAAAAGAAGGAAATGATAATGATAATAATAGTAATAATTTGTATCCATGTGGCACTTGAAGATAAGCAAAGCACATGACAATACATTATTTCATTTGATCCTCATAGGAACCCTGTGACGGCAATGCTATCATTCCCATTTTTATAAGAAATTGGTCTCAAAGAAGTTAACTGTCTTTCCTAAGGACACATTAACTTGAAGGTTCTCTTCCAACAATGAGTCTCTAATACACATGGTAAATTCATCTAACATTCCTTAAAAAAAAAAAAAAAACTAACAACAACACAGAATTTCAGAATGAGAAGGGGCATCAGTGGCAATCTCATCCAACCCACACTGGAAAAAAAAATACTCACTTGGAGATTACCAACCAAGAAAATCATACTGCCTACATGATAGCCCATTGCACTGAATATCTGTTGATGCTACACCTAAACTTGCCTCTGTAACTTCTACAAATTGCTCCTGGTTCTGCCTTTTCTGGAGGCAAGAAGAATCAGTCTAATCCTTCTTAACCATGATGGAATTTCAAGTACTTAAAAATAGCTATCACATTCTTATGTTCTCTAGACAAAGTATGCCCCATTACTCTAACCAGTCCTCATACAGTATGGATTTGGGCCACTTCACCATTCTGATTGCTCTCCTCTAGACATTACCCAGCTTATCAATATCTTTTCTAAAACATAGTTCCCAGAACTAAACATATTACTCCAGATGTGGTTTGACCTAGAGAGAATACAGTGGAACTATTACATCAAACTGTCAAATCATGCTGTTCCTGCAGGCTATTAAAACCTGCGGATCTTTTTTAGACAAACTGCTACCTAAGATTCCCCCTCACTCCAATATTGAATTTTGAGATCAATTTTTAAAATCTAAATATAAGACTTTGTTTTTTAAAATGCAGTAATAGAAATTCCTCTTTATTCCTCCTAGTAATGTTTCAAATGCCCTCTTTTAATGAACATCCAGATTTTTTTATTAATGATTAGATTTATATTTTCAGGATAAGTTACCTTGGGATCTATCTTCAGCACCTTTGCTCTTTGGAACACATTATTATTCCATTCTCTCCTAAGGTTTCCAATAGGTGCAGAATAGTTTTTTGCTATTTGAATGTCCTTTCTTTATCTTTTGGGAGGTCCTTCTCCTCGTTGCTTGCAGAACTTGTTTTTTTGTCAGTGGAATTGTTAAATTTAACCACCATTTACCTTAGAGTTTGCAAGATAAGATTTTTGGTTTGTTTTTTAATGGAATGATCTGTAGATTCTTTCAATCAGCACTTTGTTTTCTGTGTTCAGAAGTGCTGTACAGTTTTCTTGTCCTATTTTTTGCATTATGATACTCAGATTTTTTTGACTTGTTCTTCTAGGAGGAAATAATCTTTAAATTATCTCTATGCATCCTGTCTTCAAGATCAATATATTGCACTTATGTATGCAGGTCATGAATTCTTTTAATGTTATTGCTTTTTGCTTTTCTTCTTCCAGATTGCCCTTCATTTCTGTGTATTTTCATTCCCAGTTATTCTTTCTTTTGTTTCTTTGGTGAGATTTGCCACTGTGAATTCAAGTTTTTCTATCCTGCCAATTATTTCTGTTGTGCATGTCTTAAATTCTGCTTTCAAAATTATTCTTTCTTTTTTAAACCATTTAGAAATATCTTGCCATAGTTCTATACTCTCTTGGGAATCCACATGATCCTCGCCCTCATCAGGTATTGATTAATTTCCCTTGTATTGCAATATTTATTATTTATTCATATATGCTTGGACTCTTTTACCTAATCTGGAGGCCATATTCCCTTCTGTTTTTAATATTTTTCCTGTTTATTTATCTGCTTATGCTTAAGGTCTTTAACTGAGCTTTCTTCCTCCTGAGATCTTTGGTAATTTTCATCTTTTTTTTTTTTTTAACCCATACAGAACTGTCACTCACCTTCTGACTCCTTCCCTTTTGAATATGGTTTCACGGGAAGCAGGATGTCAAAGCTGTCTCAACCTCCTCCCATGATGAGTAATTCACACCTCACTGGCCTCTATCTCTGATCCAAGTAACTTCTGGGGATACAGAACTGGCCTCTGCTAGATGCTGGGCTTTTCTCTCAGGCTTAGCAGAGTGCCATACAGCCACATCCACACACTGTTTTGCCCCATTTCCCTTTGTTCCTCAGTTCTCTAGTGCAGCTCTGTTCTTTGCTGCTGTCCCAGTCTAAGTAAGCTTCCGCTTTTAGTTTTCCAGTATGAAAGGAGGGAAGAGGGCGAGGGGAAGATAGAGCTGAGTTCCGTTGCAAGCCCATGGGTTGACTGGCATAGCCTTGCAGCTGGTACATGGTGGGAATGGCTGTTGTGTAAGCATATCAAGGGCTAGAGATTAGCCTTCTCTGATGTTAGTTCATTGAACTCTTTACCTCATGTGGCTTTTTGGTATCCTACACTATGGAGACAGTTGGTTTTACTTTACCTCTTGGGCATTAATTCCTATTTTGGAGAAGTTTGAGAGGTTGTAAGAATCAAAGAAAATGTCTCAGTTTTTTTTTTTAACTTATTGGTCATGTGACCTGAAAATTCCTCTTTTTCAATTACTTTTATTTAGGTTTATACCCTGAGGCAGAGGTGGGGAATCTGCGGTCTTGAGTCCACACGTGGCTTTCTAGGTTCTTGGGTGCAGCCTTTCAACTGAGTCCAAGTTTTACAGAATAAATAATTTTATTAAGGAGAATTATTCTGTGAAGTTTGGATTCAGACAAAGGGCCGCACTTGAGGAACTAGAGGGTCGCATGTGGCCTCAAGGCCACAGGTTCCTCATACCTGCCCTAAAATGATCAAAGAACTTATAGTTACAAAATATATTTGCAGTAACACTTTTTGTAGTGGCAAAGAATTGGAAACTAAAGTTGTTCCCATCATTTGGGGAATAGCAGAACAAATGATGGTATATAAATTAGATATCATACTATTATTTCATAAGAAATTAAAGAAGGGATGAATTCAGAGAAATTTGGGAATATTTATATGAACTTATGAAGAGTAAAGTAAGCAGAAGCAGATAATTTATACAATAACAACACTATGAAGACAAACATCTTTAACAGATGAGTACTCTGACTAATGCAATGACCAATCATGATTTCAGAGAACTAATGACAAACTATGCAACCCACCTCCAGACAGAGAAGTGCTGGATCTAAGATGCAGAATAAAATATACATTTTTGGATACATGGATATACATTTTATATATCTACATATATGATATATATTATATATTATATACATACATAAGATACACATTTTGAACATGGATAACGTGGAATTTATTTTTCTTGATTATGTATATTTGTTACAAGGTTTTGTTTTTCTTTTAAATTGGAGGGGGTAAGAGAGAAAATAAATGCTTGTTTTTTATGGAATAAAATATTTTAAAAGGAGAAAAAACTTAGCTTTCTATTAGTTATCAAGAATATTAAGAGATTTCATCATGTCCCAGAGTACAAGGCTGCCTCAATGAGATTCATAATTAAACAAAATCATATCAAATGTTTCTGTATAGAAACAGATACCTAAATAGTTTGTCCAGACTTTCAGTTTCTCTGTTTCAAGGATTCCCTGAGGTAAAACTTGGACTGTCCGAGGTTGGTGCAGGGATCTAGAGGATTTAGAGGTGAGGTATATAGGGAGGGATACCTAGAAAGTTCATCTAAACCTTAAGTTGGATTTCCTATCAGTATCAGGAATCCCTGGAGTAAATGTGGGTTGCCCTATGTTGTTTCAGGGATTCAGAGGATATTTACAGTATTAACTTGCTCTATCAGCATGGGGGAATGAGAGTGGCCTTAACAGAAGAGGTTGAAAGCAAAGTGCCCCAACCATTCCTCTACATATGGTTTGCTAGCACCAAACCAAATCAGTTTGAGTTCTTACTTAGAGAAGAGGAAATGATTGCCAGTCGATTCCAGGTCCTAAATTTCTTCTGGAAA
The DNA here is from genome assembly GCF_900497805.2 of Vombatus ursinus. NCBI lineage: Eukaryota > Metazoa > Chordata > Mammalia > Diprotodontia > Vombatidae > Vombatus > Vombatus ursinus. Next base: position 20,029,917 of record NW_020954590.1, read on the forward strand.
AGCTCTACATGATCTGGAAAGCTCTGTAGGAACATAGTTTCCTTCTGAGATAAGAAGCTTGATTTTCCTTGTTTTATTTTTCCATTTCTTATTGCTTTTGGGTTGGGGATGGCCATTTCTAGCATGAAGGAAGGCTTTGTTTAGGACAAAGCAGCAATCATTGATAAAATTTATAAAATGCTTCTTGTTGAATCTATGTAACTCTGCCTGTCTGTTTGCTATATAGCACTGGAGAAATAAGTCATCCATTGACTACGCTGTACTTGGAAATGAACTTGGTAGAGACAATATGCTTTAAGGTTGAACTCACTCTCCTCACAGTCTGAGGTGGTATAGGAGAGCCCTCAAGTGTTGGGGAGAAGTACTTCCATTCTTGCTATTTCTTTTCAGTATATGTCCTTTTATAAAAGCTTTTTGAGAGAGAGAGAGAGAGAGAGAGAGAGAGAGAGAGAGAGAGAGATCAGCCAATCCAGATAGTGATAGGCAGTAGACTTCTGGTTTCACTGGTATAGGAGTACCCACCCATATGATAAAATTCTTTCTATCAGTGCAGGTCAGCACCTTCTCTGCAACTTATGATCTTAAAGAGTTGCCTAGAGGCCTTGAGCCCTGAGAAGTTAAATGATGTACCCAGAGTTTTTCAGCCAGCAAGTATTAGAAGCAGGCCTTGAACTCAGGTCTTCCTGTTTTTGAGTCCTGTTCAGTATTAGCTACATGGTTAAAAAATGCTTTTGTCCACACTATAGTTGAATGGCCCGTCCAGTGAGATAATAGATAATGTTAACAACTGATAATACAGTGCTTTCAAGTGTACTTTACAGACTTTTCTCATTTAAGTCTCAGCAACTCTAAGTAGTCTTTATTTCACAGATGAAGAAAATGTCTCACAGAGAACTTCAACAGGATATGTATCTGGGAAGGGCACAATAGATAAGCAATGTTAGGCCCAAAAATAAGCAAGAATTAGAGAATGGATTGGATTACAATTTGGAAACGATGCAGTGATTTTTAACAATCATCTATTCCTCTAAACAAAATCCCAACTTTTTAAAGAAAAAATTCTCTCAATGAGGTTGTAGAGTTATACAACTTAGAACAACATTATCTCTGAAGACTCAAACTATATATCTGAGAAAATTTAAGTACTGCTAAGAAACAGATAATTTGATTTTGGAATGCAATGAGAGATGTAAGAAAATGTGAGCACATGGAAGAAAACTGAGATATTCAACCTCTCTATGCCTAGTCAATCCTCTTGACCCTAAGGCTAAGAATCAGTTATATAATAAGGAAGAAAAGGTTGGTAGACAAGACTAGATAATCCAATTAACTATAGTCAAGTGATGCCTATACTTCTAATCATTTAAATTACAAATCAGTAATTTTACTCCCAGAAAGCTGACTTCATCGTATTTTAAAATTTAACTTTAATTTAGATAATGTGAAATTAAATGTTCATATTTTGCATGAAGAAACCCCAACTCACAAAGCCAAATGACTTACACTGTCAATATTCTAGAAAAGAAACTACAGTATTTACTCATAAATCAATATTGAATGTTATATACCTACAGCACGCACAATATAGGGAAGTATCTGATCTTTATTGCTGCCATAATGTTGTCAAAAGAAAATACTCAGGAGTAGTAGCAGAGGCAAAAGGATGGGTGATGAGGCTCTGCTGTGATCTATATTGTGCCTTCCAAATATGAGTATTCTCTACCTCAGGTGCCAACTTCATGCACACATTGATGCCAAAAACTTAAGAGAGAAAAAGTATTAGTGTGTCAGTTACTATGAAGTCAGAAGAGGAAGAGTTGTAGTGAAAGGGGGACTCTTCTAATAATCTAGGGAAAGTACTAGATCCATAAGTTTTCCAGTGGCCCAATGACTAACAAGATTAACCTCAGATTGCTAATCATCTCAATCTATATTGCTACATTCTTAATTATGTTCAGTGGTCCATACATCATATCCTGTAGGATTCAGTAAAAACAACATGTCTATTTTAACTGGGAATTCCCATGAAGCCCATATCCTTTACCTCAGCCCAGTCACAAAATTCTGGAAGTGTCCAAGTTGAGCAGGTTGATTCTAGTAACATCTGAGTTTTCCTGTCAGTGTTAGGTACCAGGACAGGCTCAGAGAGAAGACAATCCAAGAGTTCCCAAACCCAGGAATAGCGCCAAAATTCCAACCAGTAAAATTCAATAAGATTTCCAAACTTGCCATAGTTTCAGTTAATCAGAATAACTCTGTGGATCCCCAAACCTGTCCCTCTTCATTACTGTTTACAATTTTAGTAGTTTGCATCTATAATAGCAATGGTGAAATGATGGGAAGGGAGATAGATGATGCTAAGAATCAGGGTTTTGGTTGTTGTTTTTTTTTTGTTTGTTTGTTTTTGGCTAGACAATGGGGTTAAGTGACTTGCCCAGAGTCACACAGCTAGTGAGTGTTATGTGTCTGAGGCCGAATTTGAACTCAGGTCCTCCTGACTCCAAGGCCAGTGCTCTGTACACTGCGCCACCTAGCTGTCACAGAATAAGGGTTGTTTTTTTTTTTAACCATCTATAAACATTAACTTAACTTTAAGAAATCTAATGATATCTTTTACAAGGACAAATTAATTTACAAACTTTTGGGGGACATTTTAAATACTATAAGGGTATGGGTATTTCTTATACGCAGCTGATTATAGCTTTTCAAACCTAGAATAATACTTGAAAAGTGATACCACTCCTATATAAAAAGAATTTAAATATATTGGAAATGTAATTCATTTCTGTGGTCCTTGTTGTGGTCTCATGACATGTAGAAGTATCTACTCGTCATCAGAGGATGATTTTCTGGCAATAGATTTCCTTGTGGGGTTACTGTCCATCTAAAAGGACTTTCAAGTAGGATAAACTTCACCAATTCAAAGTCTTATAACTGAACAATTTGGCATATTGAAAGACAGTTATGATATCAACAGGCTTCCATATGAACAAAGGAGTGTTTTTATGCATATATTGATAGGTAAATAAAGTAGGTTTTTGCCTGATAATTTTTTTGCTATATCTTCCTCTTTGGCAAAGTAAAGACTGTCCTAAGTAATCACAATTTAGTGGGGGAAAAAAATCAATGTGTGTTTTCTTTTGCCTTTCCATGGTAACATAAACAGCAATTACTGCCCTAGTACTATGAATATAAAGACAAATTTTTGAAAAACAAATATCCTAGAACTTATGTTTTCCTCACTAATCCATACTTCCAAAAACAAGGTACAGCAGAAAAAAAGGGGGTGATGAGGCAAGATCTACATAGGCAATAACAGAAATTAGTTAGGAGAGCTCAAATCTGGTATTTTAGAAGCTTTAACCTCATAAGAAATGAAAGATTAAGGAGTAAATGAAGGTATAGACAACAAATTAGAGAATAAAAGTTTAGAACAGACTGGAAGGGAAAAGAATTAATGAAGAGAACAAAGAAAAGAAAAACTCCTTAGAAACAGATGCAATAAAAAAGGAAATTAATAAATAAAGTTGGAGAGGAGGTGATTTGAACTAATCACTTAAGAGAAAGGAAAAAGAAAGGACAAAGGAGGGAGAAATAAGTAAATAATTAAAAGAAAGAGTTGCAGTATATGATTGAGATGGAATACTATTGTGCTATAAGAAATGATAAGCAGTATGGTTTCAGAAAAACCTGGAAAAACTTACAGTAACTCATGCAAAGTGAAGTGAGCAGAACCAGGAGAACATTGTACACAGTATTGTAAGGATGATCAACAATGAAAGACTTTGCTATTCTGACATTTTAAAAGTTCAAGAGACATAGTAAGGAATAGCCATTTGGCCATCTCTCTTGGACCAAAGACCCCCTCATGGAGATGGGCTCACAGTTTATATACCCTTGGAAGAGTGGATGTTCCTGGGGGTAGCAATCAAACTCTGATTGGCTAACAATTACTGAGAGAATGAATATTATAATGAGAGGTGAACCTATTCTAATGAGGGGGCTGGAGGATGTAACTTAGATCATGTCATTTATTTCCAAATCACTCCCAGCCTCAAGGAAATCTAGACAAAGGATCTATAACCCCAACCCAAGCCTGAGCAGAAGACAGCAGTTTGGAGTTTCACCTTAAATTAAACCTTATAAAGTTGGGTGGGATAGCAATACTTAGGCTGAGGAGAAAGTTAATACTAACTGCTATCATCAGGCCAGTCTTTCAGAGGCTGAACCTTGAAATGAGGACCTTAGAAAAAGGGGAAGAACTCTGGATCTCTCCAAATCACTGGTTATTAATAATAACCAATAACTCTGATCAAGATAAATCCAAAGGCTGCATGATTTTAAAAAAAAGCTATCTGCAGACAGAGAACTGATGAACTTTGAATGCAGATTGAAGCACACTTTTTTCATTTTCTTTATTTTTCTTGGTTTTCTTCTGTTTTCTTTGCAACATGTTTCATGCAGCATGTTAATATGGAAATGTTTTGTATAATGTCACAATCTCATCCTCAGAAGAAAAAAATTACCCTAAGTACACCTAGTACCAAAATACAAAAATAGGTGATTAACTGAATATGCAATTTTTAAAAAAAATTTAAATTAACAAACCCAGAACAAGTACAAAAGAATAAATGCTAAAAACTGGAGATGAAATAGATAAAAATGGAAAACAAATACTGACAGAGAACTTAAAGATGAGTCTTTTAAAAGACTAAAAAATCAATATAAAGCTCTAACTGACCTGATTAAAAAGAAAAATCAATTTAATAAATAAAAAATTAATAAAATAAAATCTTGAGAGACCAAATAAAAAGAATGATCTCAACTTACTAAATAGCTATATGACAACAAAACTGAGGATTCAATAGAAATAGAGAATTATATACATAAATATTCAAAAATCAAATTAATAGACCATTAAAAATATATCTTAAATTATCCAGTTTCAGAAAAAGAAATTGAATTAGCTATAAAAGAACTAAAAGGAAAAACTCTATTACAGATGTATGTACAAGAGAATCTTACCAAAATTTTGAAGAATAATCAATACCTACATTACACAAATTATTTTAATCATTGAAGGGAAAGACACTTTATAAAGCTCATTTTATAGACAAATATATTCCTAATACCTATGCCAGAGAAAGATAGCAAAGAGAATTGTGGATCAATATCATCAAAGAATATCAAATTAATTTTTAAAAATAAAATCCTGGCAAGAAGGCTAAAGCATTTTATTTTTAAAAACCATTCACTATGAATAAGTTGGATATCTACCAGTAATTCAAATAGAGTTTGAAATTAAGAGAAAAATGCAGATAATTAATCAAATTTAAAATGAAATCATCCCCAAACCTGTGATTATATACAGAAAAAGACTTTGATAAAGTAAAATGTTTATTTATACTAAAAACCCTTCAAATTATAAGACTAGAAAGCCCCTCCTTTTTTTAATACAATAAAAAAAAGGATCTACCTAAAACTAAAAACTAGCATTATGTGCAATGGAGAAACAATAGAAGCTGTCCCAACAAATACTGAAGTAAAGCAAAGGAGGCACCTTTACCTGTTGGATTTAGAGATAGATCAAGAAAGACTAGCAAAAGAATACTGATGAATTATGGATGGGCCCAATAAATATATTAAAAATTTAGATACTACCAAAATTTATTTATTTATTGAATGACAAGCCAATCAAATTATTAAGAATCATTTTATAGAGTTAAAAATAATAAAAAAAATTAATTATTCTTACAAAAGAATAAAAGGTCAAGAACTCTAGGAAAATAATGAAATAAAGTGGGAAGGGAGTCTAGCAGTATTAGACTTCAAACTACAACACAGACATAATCATCAAAATGATTTGTTACTAGTTTAAAGGTAGAGAAGTTAATCAGCTAAAGAGATGATATACACATATATAGAAACATATGAACCTAGTACTAGTGTTCTGTAAATCCGAAGACATCAACTACTCAGGGTAAGGACTCATTATTTGACAAAAACTGCTGAGAAAACTGGAAAGCAGTCTAGCAGAAGTTAGATATAAAAGAATGCCTCCCACAATGTACAAATATAAGATCCAAATGAGTAGGTTATTTAGATATAAAAGGTCATATCATAAACAAGTTAGAGGAACAAGGAAGAAATTTCCTTTGAGATTTACAGAGAGAGGAACAGTTCATTGGCAAACAAGGGAAAAAGTGGATCACAGAAGATAAACTACATAAAATTTAAAAGGTTTTACAGAAATATAACCAATGTATCAAAAATTAATATGGAAACAACTAGAAAAAAATCTTTCTCAAGTAAAGATTTCATTTCCAAAATGTATAAAGAATAGATTTAATTTATAAGAATGAGCTATTCTCCAATTGATTAATGATCAAAGGACATTAAAAAGAAGTTCTCAAAGGAGAACACATACATTATGAGCAGATACATGGGAGAAAAAATGACCCAAATAATTAATTGTTAGAAGAAAAACAAATTAAACAACACTTTAAGTTCCACTTCACAAAAATCATATTTACAAAGTTAACAAAAACAAAGAAAATTGACAAATGTTGAAGAGGTTACGTGAACAGACATATTAATGAACCATTAGTGGAACAGTGAATTTTTATAGTCATTCTGGAAATCAGTTTAGAACTACGTCCCAAAATTCACTAAACTGCATACTCTTTGATGCAGTATACATCTAATAGATCAATGCAACAAACAGATTTTTTTAAAAAGCCAATCATGGAGCAGCTAGATGGTGCAGTGGATAGAGCACCAGCACTGGATTCAAGAAGACCTGAGTTCAAATCTGACCTTAGACACTTGATACTTATTAGCTATGTGACTCTGGGCAAGTCACTTCACCCCATTGCCTCACCACAAAAAAAAAAAAAAGTTAAAAAGCCAATCAGTCAATAAACATTCAGTAGGCACCTAGTATGTGGCAGACACTATACTAAGTGCTGAAGAGACAAAGAGAAGTTTAAAAAACAGGCCTTGCCTTTAAGGAGTTCACAATTTTAATGAGGGAGACAACCTGCAACTTACTGTAAAAACAGGCTGTACCCAGGATAAATTGGGAATAATCAACTGAACGAAGGCACTAAAATTAAGAAGATAAAGAAAGGCTTGCTACAGAAGGTAAGATTTTAGCTGGGACTTCAAGGAAGCCAGGAAGCTACGAGGAGGGAGAGCATGTCATATGAGGGGAACAGAGAGTCAAACTACCTGCAGTCAAGAAATGTAATGTCTTACCTGAGGAAGAGCAAGGAAGCCAATGTTACTGCATTGAAGAATTACATGGGGGAAGGGTAGAAAGGTAGGGCAGGGAGTTGATGAAGGACTTTGAATGACAGAGGATTTTATATTTGATCCTGGAGATGACAGGAAGCCACTGCAGTATCTTAAGTGGAGGTAGGATTGTGGGAGGAGAAGGGTGATAACATGGTCAGACTTGAGCACTTTGGTGGCTAAGTGGAGGATGGACTAGAATAGGGAGAGTTAGGCTAGGCAAACCAGTCAGAAGGCTACTGCAAAAATCCAAGTGTAAGGTGATGGAAGACTACCTGAGGGACATGGCAGTATCAGAGGGGAGAAGAGGGTATATATGAGAGGTGTTATGAAGGTAAAGTTGACAAGCTTTAACAACAGATTGGATATGGGGAGTGAGAGAGAATGAAGAAACAAGGATGACACCTAGTTTGTGAGCCTGGGAGGCTTGGGGGATGATGGTGTCCTTGACAGCAACAGGGAAGTTTGGAGGAGGGAAGGATTTGGGGAAAAATATAATGAGTTCAGTTTGGAACATGTTGAGTTTAAGATGTTTATGGGACATCCACTTCAAGATGTCTAATAGGCAGCTGGAGATATTAGACTGGAAGCAAGCAAAGAGGTTAGGATTGGAAAAGTAGATCTGAGAATCATCAGCTCATAGATGATAATTTAATCAAGGGGACTTTATGAGATCACTAAGTGAAACAGTATAGAGGGAGAAGAAAAGACTGCACAGAACAGAGTTGTGGGGGGACATTGATGGTTAGGGGATGAGACCTGGATGAAAATTCTATAAAGGAGATTGAAGAGATCCGACAAATAGGAGAACCAGAAAAGAGTAGTATCCTGAAAACTTAGGGAGAAGAAAGCATGAAGAAGAAGTTGATGGAGAGGGTCAAAGGCTGCAAAAACGTTAAAAAAAAAAAGAATGAGGACTGAAAAAAGGTCACTAGATTTGTCGATTAAGAGATCATTAGAAACTGAAGAGAATATTTTGGTTGAATGATGAGGTCAGAAGCCAGACTGTAGAGAGTCAAAAGAACAAAAACAGAGGTAGCAGAGGCACCTATAGTAGAATTTAGTCGCAAAAAGCAGGAGAAACATGGGACAATGGCAGAGGTAGATGAATCAAGTGAAGCATTTTGTTTTGTTTTGTTTTTACTATGGGGTAGACATGGGCATATTTGTAGACAATAGGGAAATATCCAGTAGACAAGGAGAGATTGAAGAGTAGTGAGCGAATAGTGATGGTGGAGGGGGCAATCTGTTAGAGAATATGGGATAGAATGGGGTCCTTTGTGCATGAAGAAGAGTTTGCCTTGAAAAGTATCCCTTCATATGAGGCAGGAGGGAAATCGGAGATAGTGGCAAGAGGCATCTAGATGGTGTAAGAACAGGAGAGAAGAGAAGAGAGAGGCTTAAATTTTTCAGTAAAATATGAGAAAATGTTTTCAGCTGAAAGGGGGGGGGAAGGAGAGCCATCAGAGGTTTGAGGAAGAATCAAAAGGTTTGAAAGAGCTGCTGCGGTGAGTGGGATAGTGGGTTAATTGTTGTTGTTTGTCCTTCATTTTCAAAAAGGACCAATGACATCACGGGGTGGCATAGACTCTTATGTGAATGGGATTTAAGTGAGGCAGAGTTGCACAAATTTATCAGCCTCTCTCTCTCTTCCAGAGTCATCCAATTCCTGCAGCAAGACAAAAATCAAGACAACTGGTGATGGCCCAGGATGCAGCAGACGACTTTGGCATCTGTAATCAAGCTCTAAGTGCTCCACACTGACTGCTTCCACCACCTTCACAGCCATTGGAAGGACTTATTCTAGTGAGAGAAGTCTTCACATAGTTAGAGTAGATTTCAACCTATCTCACCAATGGGTTTGAGGGCTGTTGGTTGCCTCTCAACCTGGTTTAGCCTGTGTACTAGGGTGGTTTTACTAGGGTATGGTCACTGAACATGCTACAGTTTCTTGGAGCCATAGGTGAGAGTTGAATGTCAGATGGACACCAAAGGTGGATGAGCAGTCCTGGAAAGAACTCAGCAGGCCCTCACACCAGAGATGTCCTCCTTGAACATTCCAATGAGTTAATTAAAAAGATATAAAAGGATTGCCTTATAGAGTGAGGTCCCAGTTGAGGATATATATATGTAATGTAAATTTTTGGGAGATCCAGTCAACATGGTTTTGTGACTTTCTCCAGCTTCATTCAACAGCACACATGTAGGAACAAAGGCTGTGATACAAGGTTAAGACTTGTTGGGACATTATCAACAATATAAGGGGGTAAATGGCTAAAAAGAAGAGGATAGTATAGCATTGAACTGGTTAACCAAAGCCTCAAGATGGGGAAAGGAAAAGAGTGTAGCAACTGCTACAAAACAAACCATTCTCAAAAGAATTGAGAACTACTTACAACCATGCAAAAGAATGATTCAAACAAAAGAATGATAAGTTGAAAAAGATGTTTCAACTTATCCTTAGCATATAGACAAAGATAATAAAACCGACAAAGATAACACAAATGAAAATAGTCAATGTTGGAAGAGACATAGAAAGACAGGAATGCCACTATACTATTCATAGAACTGTGAATTGATCCAACCATTCAGGAAAGCAATTTGGAATTAAGTAAAGATAGTGACTAAGATGTTCATATTCTATGATCCAGAGATTCAATGGTTAAAAAAAAAAAGTAAAAGTCTCATACACACCAAAATATTTACACCAAAACTTTTTGTTGAAGCACAGAACTGGAAAGAATATAGATGCCCATCAATTGGGAAATGGCTAAACAAGCTGTGGCATTGGATATAACTATGCTGTAAGAAACAATGAATGTGATTAACAAAGAAGCTTAGTAAAACTTGCATGAAATTACACAGAGTAAACAGAAGCAACAAAATAGCATATACAATGACTGCAGGTGTAAATGAAAAGATCAGAAACAATAAAACAATCAGAACTGAAGATTACAAAATTATGGTCCTAAAAAAATGAATGAATTTAAAAGCATGTATTAATTGTTTACAATTTCTAAAATACTGTTAGAATGAAGAGACAGTAGACACCTCCACCCCTTCCTTGAAGAGGGTGAGGGACAATGAATTGGGGTGGTGGAGAACACTGCACTTAATGTCAGATTTTTTACAGGGTGTTTGTTAGTTTTGCTGAACTTCTTTTCCCCTCATATTTACTCTTTTTTATAAGGAATAGCTCTCCAGGAAGGGAAAGGAGAAAATGATACACCGGGAAATGTAATTTATATAAAACAAATGTACAAGTGTCCTCAGAACCTGCAAAACACTTTTTGAATATTCTTTATAATAACAAATCTTAGGTTTTTAAAAAGGTGTTTGAGTTTTGTGAAATAACCAAATATCACTTAGAGACAAGACTAAGTAGAGGTGGATTGTTCAGCAGGATAAAAAAATTTTTTTTGTCAAAATGGAGGCATGATGAATAAGAATTGAGACTGAGTTCCTTTTTTGACAAATAAACTGGTTCTAAAGGAATTACAAATGAGGATCCTATTTTAAGCAATGGAAGTACAATTACATTAAGTATAGATCATCTCCCAAGTACATAGCCCTCTTCAAAGCTTTGCAGGTGTAGTTTTTTATGTGTATTTGTATGTGTGTTTTAGTAAGTCCTTTTAGTTTGTACTATGTACATTGGGGACACAGCATACTGGACTTTTGATATGCATATCCTTCCCTAGATATTACACATGAGTTAAGATAGGTGCCCATCTTCTAGCATTACCTAATCTCAAAGGTACTTTAACATTTTTTAACAATTTAGTCCCTCTCACATGCATATGTCTTACCTTTAATATTGTTTTAGGACGTTTTCTAAAATATAATTTTGGCTTTTCAATCACAGGAAGAGGTGGAAGCTTTCTTAGTTCCTGTAACACAGAGCTTGCAGCACGTTTTTTGGAGAGTTTTTTGCTATTTCCCTCTCCTTCTGCAGAGAACTCTCCTACGGACACCCGGGTAACAAAGCTCTTCATATGTGGAGGTCCACTTTCCTTAATGACCTATTAATTTAAAATAGGACATACTGTTTATGTTTATTCTTCAATATGCAATGATTCATGTTTTCACTGGTAAAAGTACTCTCTCCACCACTACAGAGAACACTCTTAGGAAACAATTATAATGAGTTACAGCAGTCAAAAATTCATCATTCAATGGCCAACCCCATAGTGATAAGCCTCTCCATATTTAGCTAAGTTGGTCCCCTAACAACAGATACATAATCTGTTGTTGGGCCTATACATTAAGTCTCTCCAGCTTCATATACCTACCAGGGTATTTGTTCCACAAGTATAGTTTTGGAGAATACCAAGTCACCTTCATTCATTAAAGAAATCATGGACTAGGGCTTTAGTAGAAGATCAAATGCTTATAGGTTCATAAGATTAGGAAGGCACATTGACTCTTTCAGATTACTAAATTATGATTTATTTTCACTAGGTAATTTATTTTCAGTGATTGAGGAGCAGAGGAAAAAAAACAGGAAAATCTCTATTGAGTACATACCTCAAAAATAACAGGCATGTTACGTTTCAATCCAATTTCAAAAACTAAGCTGATCTCAGATTTGTTTGCATCTTTTTCTTCTTCTATTTCTTTTCCTGATTCTCCATTCTAGATCATGAAAAATGAGAAAATTTGTATCATCTAATACTCAATTATCACGGAACTTTGCTTCTTATTTATAACATCAGGCTGAGTAATAGAAGACAAGGAAATTGCTTTGATAGAAATCAACCAGAATGGAATTTTTTTTGTAAATTTGTACTCCTATCAAAACTGTGGGATATCTTTGAAAAAATATAATGGAAAAGGATAACTATAAAATTATTTTTATCATATTAATGCTATAAACAAAATTCATCCATATGTATCCAAGGCAGTCAAACTTAACTGACACTGAAATCAGAAAAAGACCATCTGTAGCTCTTTCAGTATATAGTTTCATGCTTTCTAATTAACCCAATTCAACAAGCATTTATTGGCTTCTTAGACAAAATAATGAATGAGTCTAAATACATGTGTTGATACCATTTATTAATACATTCTAGGTACTATGAGAATGGCCAGCCCTGGAAGATACCACAGCCCCAACTTAATTTTCTTTCCCTGTACCTACTTACACAAATATCTAAAGCACAAAGCTCCAACTTAGGATCTGTTGTGCTGGTTAGCCTGGAGAAAAGAAAAAATTAGGGGGGATAGGAGAGCTCTCTTCAAATATTTAGAGGATCATCATTTATCTTATCAAGAAGAATTGATTTTTTTTCCTCCTTGGCTTCAGAGGGCAAAACTAGAAACAATGAGGAGAAATAATAGGGGAATAAATTTAGATCAACATAAGGAAAATATTTTTTCCCAATTAGAACTGGAATCATAAGATCTATTCCTGGAAAGGATTTTTGGGTTAATATGAACAATTGCCTCATTTTGCAGGAGGAACATGAAATTCAAATAAGACATTAAAAAATCTTAAATGACTGGTTCAAAGCCACTCAGGTAGGAAGTAACAAAGACGGGATTTAAACAGAGGTCCTTCAACTCTAAATCCAATGTTACTGATCTGTTATACCATGTTGTCATTAAATATCTAGGGATTAAATATCCCACTTATAGGAGCAGTAGTAAAAAGATAACTAAAATTCAGTCACAAGTCCTGGGTTTGAGTACCAGCTATACCACTTAATAGTAGTATGAGAGTGGGCAAGTCACTTTACCTCTCTGAGCCTCAGTGTCTTCATATGCAAAACGGGAAGAATGTTATTTATTCTGCCTATCTCACAGTGTGATTGTAGGACAAGCATTCTGAAAATTGAAAATTTTAACGCAAATGTGAGTTATAAGAAAAAACAAGGTTGGATATGATAACAGTTATAATAATAACTGTTATCATATCCAACTTTGTCCCCATTTCTACTGCCCTCAATCTATATATAACCATACCAATCTTCTAACATTGTCAGTTAGGTGGCACAGTGGATAAGGCCCTAGGGCTGGAGTCAAGAAGACCTGAGTTCAAACCCAGCCTCAGACACTTAATGACTATGTGACCCTGGGCAAGTCACTTAACCTCTCTTTGCCTCAGTTTCCTCAACTATAAAGTGAGAATCATAATAGCACCTATCTCACAGGGTTGTTGTGAGGATCAAATGAGACAATATTTGTAAAGCATTTAGCACAGTGTCTGGCACCTGATAAATGAGCATTCCCTTCTCCTCTACCCATTCCCTAATATGATGCTTACTCTTCTGTCAAATATAGTGCAACATCTACAGTAAGTATTCCACAAATGCTTGGCAAATTAATTAATGTTATTCCTTCATTCTTGTCCATTTCCCTGCTGTCATTGCAAAAACTGCTGGGTCTCAGTACCAAAATCTTGGGCTTAGAAGTTCATAGAAGACTCACAAAGCATCCTCAGCTACTATGTAAGATCAGGAAAATGATACTCAGAACCCCATTCTATAGTTTCATCAGAATTGAAGGGCAATCCTGGCTGTAAACCATGGTACAGCAGAGGAATAGAAGGGCAGCCCTAGAGCGATGTCAAATTGAACTATCATATTTGTCTCTAACCATATCAAGAAAAATTTACTTTTTCCTTTTATGCAAAAATGATACATAGTCATCAAGCAGAATGTGTTTGCCTCCTTAACAATTTAACTACTGAGAGAAAGAAACCAAGGGACTAAAAGAAAGGATTAAATGCTATAACCTTCCTTTGTTACACTTTAACTATGAAACTTCTACTTGCTTTGCAGGGTTTTGCATAGTATAAATATGAGCTGCTATTACCACTGTTATTTTTATTAAGATGACCCCAAGCTTTTCCCCAAAATAAAGGGCCATCTTTTAACACTGAAATTCTCTTGTGTTGTCATATGGGGCAAGTCATGGGACACAAGTCTTAGAAGAATTAAAACTGAAAATTTCCCAAAGGGCAATGGAGAAATGTAAGACATATGTGAGCAGGCTGCAAAAGAGTAGAAATGAGAAATTAAGGAGATAAATACTAAATATCATATCTAACTAAAGATATGGGGGCAGGGAAGTATAAGGCCTATTCAAATAATCAGAGCAAAAAATAATGATAGCATAGTCTCCATATTGTACTGGTATCCTCAAGTTGTCATGAGAAAATGAACCAATCTACATTGGGTGGATGTCTTCCTACACAACCCCCTTGGTGAATTTGTAAAAGGGCATAGATAGGAGTCACACAGTATAAGCAGATCTAGATGAGTTGCAATCTGCATTTTTGGAGGGAGGACCCATGTCAATGAAATTGCATGTTCATTTGAGTATTAGAAGCAATGGCACCTGAGGTAATTTCTCTGGGATAGGTTCATTCTGGAGAGCTTGGAGAGCCTTTGTTGCAGCATTATGTCTTGCAGCCTGACGAGTCTTTCCTTCCCCAAAGAACTCATTGTTTCCAACAGTTAGTTGGACATAAAAAACCTTAGGCACTGGACAATGATACCTAGAATGGGAAAGAGCAAATATTATTACTGTGGGGAAAAAACACTCCATAAAAATTAAAAATGTGTTTTGTTTTAAATTACATAAAGTGTACAATGTGGTCTCAGTCACTATAAAAACTTTATCTCTAAGTAGGTATTGGTATGACTAAAAAATAAAAGCATTATCTCTACCTTATATTTTTACTATATCATAGAAAAATCATATACAAAAAATAAGAAACTTATTTTAAATAATTTTCACTCAAGTATAAGTAAACAGCTAAAAATAAATAACTTAGAGTTAAAGGTAAACCACATATCTCTTAAATGTCGGCCATTTTATCATAATGGATTTTAGCCAATATGTTAATGCCATAGTATTACAATCAATATAATTCAATGTTGCTGCTTAGGTTCATTAGACTCACTATTTGTAGAAGAGAGTTAGCGAAAAGTCTTCAGGTTATATTAGGTTGCCACACTTATCAAAACTTCAAAGATTCAGATTTTTTTTATCAATGGGAATATATTGTCTCTACTGATGCAGACTACAACTCTGTCACATCTTAGCAAAATTTCTCTTAATTGCTGTGACCAAAAAAACATTCGTCACTTAATGGCTAACCATATCAGATGAACTTCTCTGAACTTAGCTAGCATGCCTTGGACAAAAAGCACACTTACCTCACTAAGCCTGGAATCAAAGTCTTTCCAGTTTAGTAAGACCTGACAGTGTTTGTGTTCTGCTGGCAGAGCCTTCGAGAACCCAGAGTCATCACTGCACTATGAAAAAACATTGTACTGACGCACATCAGCAATCTTGTGATTACTTTTCATTGCTTCATTCTGCCTCTGCCTGTAAATCCACAATGCTTTCTACTACATGACATTATTGCTAGTTCTTCCTCACCCTAAATTTTGATATTTCTTTCCTTCTCTCTATGTTCTCTGTTCTGATGATCACATACACTCCCGTGCCTTCAAATATCACTTAGACATGGATAATAACCAAGTATGTAACTTCATCCCTATTAACTTTTAAGAGAGACAGTGTGAAACACTGGAAAGTGCATTGCATTTGGAGTCAAACTATTCCTGTGAGCTTAAAAAAACAATTTAACTTCTCTTGGCCTCAGTTTCCACATTTGTAAAATGAAAGAACTGAACTAATGATGTAAAAGGTCCTTTATAATTCTGGATTCTATAAGCCTATGAATTTCAATTTGGTCTTTTACATTTTTCCTGTCCTTCCAGCATCTCAAACTTATCACCCCATAAAATAACGCCATCTTCTGAATGACTTCAGTGATTGTGAACTCCCATCTGTCACTGTACAAACCCTGTTCCCTTATCTCCTGCTGCCTGCTCCCTTGTTCCCATCCCCCTCAAGTAACCCCTACAACTTCCCACTCAAGATCTATTGTCCCCATAAATTTGCTTAAACTTTTCCTTTCTCACTCCTTCCAATTTCTTGAACCATTGAGATACATTCCTATGATGACATGGCATTCTTGGCCACCCTTTCCAGCACAGATTGTGCTTTCATTCATACACTTATTTCTCATGGTGGGGAGAAGGTAGAAATAACCCTTACTTCTCATTGCTACTTCTAGGGATCATAACTTCCTTATCTTAGTCACATCTCATGACTTACTCCTTTGCTGTACCTCAGCTATACACAGAGATGGTCATATTCTAGATCTTACCATCACTCACAAGGGTTCTACTTTCATGTACATGAACTCTGAAATCTCTTTATCTGATCACAATCTTCTATCAGTTCATTTTTCCCTTTGCCTTATAACCCTTAACCACATTCTTCATCTTCATTATGACCTCCAATCCCTCAAACTTTTCATTCTTTCCTAGGTTATCATCTCCCTTCCCTATCTGACTGAGGTAAACGAGTTCAACTCCACACAATCATCTTCTCTTGAATCCACTGCAAATTAATAATCCTTATCCTATCACTAATCTTGTCCTACCAAAGCCCAGCCTTAGATTACTCCCATCATCCACCACCTTCACTCCTACTCACATGAAGATAGAAAAAATCAGGAAACTCTGCTGACTGGGTTCATTACAGATTTATGTTACATAATCTCATTTGGACCTACAGAGTGGCAGAGCAATCCTTCTACACCTCTCTAATCTATTCACTATCTCACTCACTACAGTGGCTCTTCCAAACCTTTTCATCTTTTCTCAAACCTCCTATGGAGGAGAAGATTCCTCCTCCCCCACACTCCCAGCTAAGAACCTTGCTTCATATTACACAAAAAAAAAATTCAAGCCATTTGGTGAGAGCCCTTCTTTTCCCCTCCTGCTCATATCTCTCACACGCCTTCCACCACTATCTCCTCCTTCACCCTTGTCTCATATGACATGCACAAGTGATCTCATTCCATCCTGTCCTCTACCATACTTTGCTTCCTCCATCATGCCCACTCTCTCACTAATCTTCAATCTCTCTGCCTACTGGCTGCTTCTCTGCTGCCAACAAAAACAACCATTTCTCCCCTCAAACACACACACAATCCTTCACTTGAACCATCCATCCTATCTAGCTATAGTCCTACATTAGTTCTGCTGTCCATGGCCAGACTCCTTAAGAAAGCCTATAATCAATGCCCCCACTTCTTTTCCTTTCACTCTCTTCTTCAACCATCTGTAGTCTCGCTTCCAACCTCATCATTCAACCAAAACTACTCTCTCCAGAGTTATTAATGATCTCTTAGATGTCAATCTAATGGCCTTTTCTTAGTCCTCATTTTTCTTTCCTTCTCTGTAATCTTTGACCCTGTTGATCACCCTCTTTTCTTTGATACTCTCTTCTTTCTAGGTTTTCATGATACTGCTCTTTCCTGGTTCTTCTATTTATCTCAAGTATTTCTCATTCTCCTTTGCTCAATTTCAAACTACCCTCTAACCATGGATGTGCTCCAGGGATCTGTACTGGTTCCTCTTTCCTCCCTTTATATTATTTTACTTGGTGATCTCCTACGGTGATCACCTCCTATGGATTCAATTACCATCTCTATGCAGATGAGACTCTAAGGTTACTCCAATTTACCCTCTATATATCTTGTATGCACAGTTGTTTACATGGGGTCTTCCCCATTAGGATGTGAACTCTCTGAAGGTAGGTACCATTTTTGCCTTTTGTTGTATACCCAGCATTTAACACAGTGCCTGGCACATAGTAAATGTTTAATAAATGTTTGTTGTCTTGATTTGATGTGACTCTGCACAACCTTATTGTTTTAATTTCCTCATTTCTGCGTGAGTCAGCCAGGAGTCATATTTTTCTAATCCCTCTACCTCACGCTTAGCGAAGCAGCATGATTTAGCAGAAAGAACACTAATCATGAGCTTGAAAATCTGGTTTTGAATAGAGATAGCATGGCAAAGTGTTTGAAGATAGGAGGTGCTTAATAAATATTACTGAAATGAATAAAATTGAAATTTTATAGAGCGCTAGAAGACATAGAAAGAAAAACTAGGAAAGTTCAATGTCATAAAAGCTTATGACATTGAAGAAAGGTTCAACACTCAAAAAACCATTTTTTAAAAAATTTGCCTCTGTGATTTTCTCTCATCCCTTTCATTACTACAAATAATTAAAAATCGCCTATATAGTGAAGTGAATTTCAGAGTCTTTAAATACTTTGTGTCTATGTTACAGACAAGACAGGGGCAATAGCAGTCTTCATAATGGTTGAGTGTAAATTTTTTTCTTTGCAATGCTACTCAATGCTCCTAGTCATGTCCTCTGTGACAACAAGATCAAACCTAATTCCTCTTCCATGCAATAGCTCTTCAAATACTTGAAGATGAACAGCCATAGTTTTAAAATTTTCCAAATCACAAATAATTAAAGGAATGAAATTTAAAAACAACTTTTATATTCCACCTATCAGATTGGTGAAGATGATAAAAAAGTAAAATGACAATTACTGGAGGGCTGCTGGAAGACAGGCATACCAGTACATCACTGATGGAACTGTAAATTGGCCCAGCCATTCTGGAAAGCAATTTGGAAATATTTTCAAAAAGTTACTAAACTGTAGACCCTCCTTTGATCATTACAATAACAGTAGTAATTCTATACCCCCAAAGAGATCAAAGGACAAGGGAAAATATTTATAATAGTCCTTTTTGTGAAAATAAGAATGATATCCATTAACTGGGGAAAGAGCTGAATAAATTATGGTTTAACATGAATTATAATGGAATATTATTGTGCCATATGAAATGACAAAAGGGAGAGAAAGATATGAGGCCTCTTACATACCAGTACAGAGTAAAGTGGGCAGAACCCAGAGAACAATTTATACAGTAACAATACTATTTTTTAAAAAAAAAAAGCAACTTTGAAAGACTTAATTTTGATCAATGACATAACAAGCTACAGTTCCATGGGCTAGATGATGAATCATGACACACTGAAAGAGAGGTGATATTACAAAATGACATATACATTTTGGGAAATTAAAAATGTGTGAATTTGTTTTGCTTGATTATGCTTGTTTGTTACAGGAAGTATATTTCTCTCTCTTTCTTTTTAATGGGGAGATGGGAGCATGGAAAGCTATCAACAGTGTTGCCAAAAAAAAAAAAAAGAAAGAAAGAAAGAAAAGAAAAGAAAAATAGGAGAGCCACTGAAGCATATTTTAAAACACAGAAAGGAGAAGGAAGATAAAAATACAGAAATGTAGGATACTTCTAAAAGCAACACACTGAGTTTTTAATATAGTTTTTTAACTACATGGCAGCTATATGGCACAGTGGATAGAGCACCAGGCCTGGAGTTCAGAGGACCTGAGTTCAAATCCAGCCTCAGACACACGATACTCACTAGCTGTGTGACCCTGAGCAAGTCACTTAACCCCAATTCCCTCGCCAAAAAAAAAAATTGTACATAGTAAAGATTCATGGTTTCACATATGACACTGTTTTTCTGTTATACTTTGTATATGGAAATGTTCTCTTTTTTTGGTGTTTGTTACATTCATAATAAAAAGCCAAACACTAAACAGTTTCTTCAGTTGATTCTCAACCCAAACTCTTGACCATTCTGCTTTATCTCACCTGAATATTCTCCAGTTCATCAATGTTCTTCCCCAAGTTAAGGTGCCCAGATTTGAAGACAATACTGCAGATGTGGTCTGAGCACAGCAGAATATAATAGTACCATCACATCTCTTGTCCTTTTTCTTCACTTAACTGAGCTGACAGAGCAGGATAGGGGCCTCATTATTAGTGTTCTGTCCTATAGCTAAAGTAACTGGGGAATCTTCTGAGAATACCAGTCTTTAGGCAGATGGGGAATATTCCCAGCACTGAGATGATATTTCAGTCCTTAAACTAGAGAAGGAATATTCTCAGAATTGTGCATGTATGTGCGTGCATGTATAGAGGGAGCAGAAGAATTGAGATAGATTTTATTCCTGTCAATTTCAAGTTGGCAGTGCATTTCAAATTTGATTACTGCTTAAATAATCACTGGGAATGAAGGGGAGAAGTTTCAGGGGAAAGAGGCAGGGAAAGACAGACAGGCAAGCATAGAATACAAAGGTTCCATTGTCTTTCTACGTGGTTAAGTCTTTAATAATTTAGGGACTTTGAAACCATCCAAATTAATTATAACTTCACCACTCTGAGTTTCCCTTTCATCATCTATAAAATCAGGATATTAATACCTGTATTATCTTTCAGTGTTACACACAGGATCTTCTCTTCTCTACATTAACATACCAGTCTTCATGTAGAACAGACTTGAGGTTCTTCAACCCCTCTCTGACTTAATGGATGGTCTTTAATGATGAATGCTAATGATTGAATGATAAAGCACTTATTAAGAATCTAGTATGTGCCAGGCACTGTACTAAGTAGAGGATATACAAAAACAAGAAATCAAGACAGTACCTGACCCCAAGGAGCTTGCATTCTAATGAGGGAAGACAGTACAAAAAGGAGAGCTAGGAAGAGGAGGAAGCAGGGATGGTGTGGTTTAGAAATGGTGGCTAAAATGTGGAGGTCTGGTTCTAGAGTTCCAATTATTGACATCCCCAAACAAATTCATCACCTTGTGCCGAAAATGATTAAGTCCTGACAAGTTTAATTAGGTTGGTACTCAGACACTACATAAATAAAGTCAATCGTGAGGACCATGCTCAACATTTCAAGATAGATAGGAAGTACTAGAACTTTTACTCTGCTGTCATAGACCTCAAGAACTTGAAGGTAGCTCTAGAAAGCATCGAAGAAACACTTTGGTGAAAATATACATTTTTTAAAAAACCCACCCACTAATATGTTGAATTCAGGTTTTACACAAGCTTAATTTGGGAAATAAGTTACCCCAGGTAACTCTCCATTTTCTATCACCAGTTTTGCTTGGTTCTGATTCCATGAACATCATGTCCTTTCACGGTCCTCCCTCAAGTTCCTCCCCTTTTCAGATTCTTTAATATGTTGTCTTCTTCCATTGTGTTATAAGCTCCTTTAGGGCACAGACTATCCTTCTTTTTCTTATGTGTATCCCCAACACTTAGCCCAGTGCTTGGCACATAGTAAGTACATAATAAATGTTTACTGAATTGAATTGAAAATTACAGACCATACTCAGAATAACCAACAAAGTAAGTTCTTGTCTTTGACCATTTTCTACTCTGCTTTGGTCAGTATTTTAGTTATGAAAAACAAGTAGGGGGGCAGCCAGGTGGCTCAATGGATAGAGCACTGTTCCTGGAGTCAGGAGGACCTGAGTTCAAATCTGGCCTCAGATACTTGACACTTACTAGCTGTGTGACCCTGGGCAAGTCACTTAACCCCAATTGCCTCAAAAAAAAAATAAAAAAATAAGTAGAAAAAACAGTTTAATCAGATACACAAACAAGTTTTATAAATTGGAGATAATCAATAGAGGAATAGTCAATGAGCATTTCTGTACAAACAAGCTTTATACAGGATAAATTGGAGATAATCAAGAGAGGAAGGCAATAACATTAAGAGGGATTAGGAAAGGCTTCTTGTAGAAAATGGGATTTTAGCTGGAACTTCCAGGAAGCCAGAGAAGCTGGAGATGGAGATGAGGAGGAAGACTATTCTAGGCATGAGGAATGAAATGGAGTGCTTATGTGAGAAATAGCAAAAATACCAGTGTTCCTAGATAACAAAGTATGTGGAGGGAAAGAAGAATAAGGTGTAGAGAGACTAGAAAGGTAGGAGGGAACAAGGTTGTGAAACTCTTTAAAAGCTAAAGAATTTTTTTTATTTCTGGAGGTGATAGAGAGAGGAGTCACTGGAATTTTTTGGGTTGAGGAGAGGGCAGTGTGACATGGTCAGACTTGTGCATTCGAGAGATAAATTGGCAATTAAATGGAGGATGGAATGGAAAAGGGAGAAATTTGAGATAGGGAGACCAACTAGCAGGCTAGATAGCCTAGGTGTAAGATGATGAGGGCACGTACAACGGTGGTAACAATGTTGGAGAAGAAGAGAGATGTACATAAGAGATCTCTCATATGAAAGATTGTTGCAAAGATAGAATTGACAGTGGATCAGATAAAAGGATTTAACCTAGAGTACATGACATAATATACTGTCAATAAATCTGAGATCAAGACTTGTTATAATGCAATCCAAAATGAAGGCAAATTCACATGAGGTGAGTATACTGAATCTCATGAAAGATCTGTCGTTCCTTTGTTTCAGTTGTGTCCAACTCTTTGTGACCCCATTTAGGGTTTTCTTGGCAAAGATACTAGAGTGGTTTGTCACTTCCTTCTCCAGCTCATTTTACAGATAGATGAGGAACTAAGGCAAACAGAGTAACTGACTTGCCCAAGGTCACACAGGTAGTAAGTGTCTGAGGTCAGATTTGAAAGTCATATGGAAGAACAGAAATGTATGTTGGGACTAGAAATGCAAATTTTAGAAGAAATTGTTGAAATTCTACAAGCACATTAGAATTTGTAGGGAAGGATACACCTAGCATTACATACTTATTGGTTGGTTGATTAATTAACTGAGAGATATAGGAAAATAACAGAGTACTTAGGACTAAGGGTCGGGGTGGGAGACAGTGGATAGAGTGCCAGGCCTGGAGGGGGTCAGGAAGATGAATCTTCCTGAGTTTAAATCTGACCTCAGAAACTTCCTATCTGTGTGACCCTGAGCAAGTCACTTAACCTTGTTTGCCTCAGTTTCCTCATTTGTAAAATGAGCTGGAGAAGGAAATGGCAAAACACTCCAGTATCTTTGCCAAGAAAACTCCAAATGAGGTCACAAAGAGTCAGACACAACTGAAACAAATGAACAATAAAAAACGAAGACTGAGAATAGAGGATTATTGATGATTAGTGAGGGCAGGGGTGGAAAGAAAAGGAAATGGAGAAAAATTAAAGGGTGACTGCAGAGTTAGGAAAGAAATAACAATGTCATGGAAAACAAAATAAAAGAGAGCTTCAAGAAAGAAAGGATGGTCAATAATATCAAACAGAGCAAAGAATTCAGGTTGAAAATGAACAAAATTCACTATTTTTCATAATATAAAATTATAAATGACATTCTATAACAAAGCACATCTTCACAGTCATACAATTAATACTACTACTGATAATCATAACTAACATTTGTATAACACTCTAAAATTTCCTAAGCACTTTGAATACATTATCCTACTTGATCCTCAAAACAATCCTGTGACATAAGTAACTGATCGAAGGAGTAGTGAATACAGGAAACAACTGTGACTAGTAAAGTGAAATAAATAAATTGATTCTGTAGTAGAGTAAAATATTGTCTTAAAGGTTTCAACAAAGTATCTCCCATATGCATATATCACAATCATATGAGATTTCTTTGAAGATGTAGAAATAGAGATAAATTTGGTTGATGATCTTCTGATTATTAATATCACACAAGGCATAAAAAAGCTTGCCAAATGTGTCAAAGATTTGATCACGTCATGAAGGATGTCCAACACTGAATCCAAATGGAAGAAGGACTTCCTATTAATAGTGAAATCCTCCAAGTGCTCCTGTTTTCAAATGGCTCTGTGCTGTTTTCATCAAGCCCCAGCGCCCTACAGAACCTCCTAAATGCAATACATAAATATTAATTATACACATGGGGAAAAAAGTGGGTGAAAAATATAGATTGTCTAGACTGATATGCAGTTGGTCTGGAATCCCATAAACCTCATAAATATCAGTACGTATATCTTGGGCATTCATTGTAGATATACAATGAGTTGGCCCAGAATTGAACAGGAGTAAAAGAACATACTGGAACACACTAAGGAAATGTTTCTGATGAACCCAAGTTTATCCCTGAAGCAAAGTCTCATATTTTTAATATCAATATTCTTCAAGTCATTCTATATAGTTTCATGTCAAGGAATTCTCATCTTTGAGAAATTAAAGTTGTGGGTGCCACAAAGGGCATGGTGCCAGTTGGCTGATGTATATAATCAATGAAGATTGTATATAATCAATGTATATAATCAATGAAGTGGGAAAAGCAGTATAAAGAATATCAGGAGATCAACTGTGAATGACTTAGCTATTCTCAGCAATACAATGATCCAAGACAATTCCAAAGGACTTATTGATGAAAAATGCTATCCACTTCCAGAGAAAGAACTGATAGAGTCTGAATGCACATCAAAGCATACTATTCTTCACTTTATTTTTATGGGGTTTTTTTGTCTGTGTTTTCTTTCACGACATGACTAATATAGAAATGTTTTGCATGATAGCTCATGTATAACCTATATCAAATTGCTTATCATTTCAGGGCGGGGGAAGGAGAGGGAGGAAAGGAGAAAATTTTAAACTCAATTTTAAAAAATGAATGGTAAAAATTATTTTTGCATGTAGGTGGAAAAAATAAAACATTATCTAAAAAAAGAATATCAGAAGATTTCAGGAAAAATCAGAAATTTTCTCCTGAACTGAGGTCTTATATGCCAAGTTCCAACGCAAAGCAAATGTTTACAATCAATTATAAACCCCTGAAAATCGGGGTTCGTAACTGGAATGCTGACAGGCCCTTAACTACAGTGATGTAAGTGGGCGCCATTATAATCACTAAGGTCTGTTGACAATTACAAAACTCGTTTTGGTTTGCCACAGAGACAAACAAAATTTCTGTTCATTATAATTTTACTGGAATATGATGTCATCACACATAACCATACTGAAACAATCTGCTGATTTTCTGGCCAAAATATTAATTGCATACTATAGAGCCCCTGGGGCCTCTCCCTTTTTAGCTATCAAATATGGATATAAAAAGACAAACATATACACCATATCACATACATATATCACAGGACAAAATAGAGTTACTCTGTACTTTTTAGTTCAGAATTTGATAATATGTAGAGTAAAATAACCTTATGCTAGCTACAGGAAGTTTTGAGACCGGATGCCTGACTTGTTTCATTCTTGTTACACTTCATCCTCTGCCTTAACAATGGTGCCTAATGATATGCCCCACATGATCTGGTTACCTTAAATATCATTTCTCCTTATATCATCATGACAATTAAGATTAACCAGAGCTCTATTACTAATGGTACCCAGATTGAATTACAAGAGAGAGGAGGTAGAATTTTTGTGTGTCAGATTCCAGTCTGAAATTTTCTTTCTTTTGGTTCAATAAGCAAAGTCTATCAACCTTGAAGGTTGACCTTCTCTGCTTATTTAATAGAATATCTTTGTAATTTTTTTCCATTTAAATTAGGTATTAGGTTTTTTTGTATACTGGTTATTATAAAGTGATGAATATTTCCATAAATAAATAATTTTTATCCATCCAAATTCTACTCAGTGGATATTCAGGGATAATTTGATAATTTAATCATTGTTAAATGAATGAGGATTCAATGATTATCACTATGCAGATGATTTTTACATCTACTTATCCAGCTCTAACCTCTCTCCTGACCTCCAGTCTCACATCTCCAGCTGCCCTTAACTTCTCAAACTGGATGTTCTGTAGACATCTTAAAATCAATAAATCCAAAATGGAACCCATTGTCTTTCCCCAAAGCCCTCCTCCCTTCCTAACTTCCCTGCTGCTGCTAAGGGTACCACCATCCTCCCAGTCAAACAGGTCACAACCTAGGTGTCCTCCTCAACTCTTCACTCTCTCTCACCCTCCATATCCAATCTGTTGCCTGTTGAATCTACCTTTCAAACATCTCCTTTGACACTGCCATTGCCTTAGTATAGGCTTTCATATTTCATATTTCAAATAGAAAATTTCAATTTCTTCTGCTGGGTCTTCCTGTCACAAGTCTCTCCTCACTCCAGTCCATCCTCCACTCAGTTATTGAATTGATCTTCCTAAGGCTCAAGTCTGACCATGTCATACCCCTACATCATACTCCAGTGGCTGTCACCTCCAGGATCAAATATAAAATCCTCTTTTTTGCTTTTAAAGCCTTTTATAACCTGGCCCCTTCTTAACTTTCCAATCTTCTTACCCCTACCCCGACCCCTCAACACCCACTCACACATAGTCTGGGATCCAGGGACAATCATCCTTGCTATTTCTTTCACATCACACTCCATCTTCGGACTCTAAGCACTTTCACTTTCAGGCCTGGCATTCTCTCCCTCCTCATCTCCAATTCCTATCTCCCTTGGCTTCCTTCAAGTCCCAGCTAAAATCCTACCTTCTGTAAGAAGCTCTTACTGATTCCCCTTAATTTTAGTGCCTTCCAAGAGCCAAGAGAACATTGAACACAGTAACAGCAATATTGTATGATGAACAACTATGAATGACTTAGCTATTCTCAGCAATATAATGATCCAAGACAATCTCAAAGGACTCTTGATGAAAAATGCTATCCACCTCCAGAGAAACAACTGATGTCATCTGAATACAGACCAAAGTATACTATCTTCCTTCCTTTATTTCTTTCTTCCTTTCTGTCTTTCCTCCTTCCTTTTTTTTCATTCAAGTTTTCTTGCAAAAAATGATTAATATGGAAATGTTTTACATGACTGCACATGTATAACCTATATCAGATTGCTTACGGTCTTAGGGAGGGGAGAACGGAAGAAGGCAGAGATAGAATTTGGAATTCTAAACTAAAAAAAAGAATGCTAAAAACTGTTTTTGCATGTAATTAAGGAAAAAATAAAATATAATTTTTAAATGCCTTCCCTTTAAGATTATCTCCAGTTTATCTCATATATTTATTTGTACATATTTATTTGCCTGTTGTCTGTCCCATTAGACTATGAGCTCCTTGAGGGCAGGTACTGCTTTTTTGCCTTTGTATCCCCAGCACCTAGCACAATGCCTGACACAGAGGAGACACTCAATGGATGTTAATTGATTCAACAACTATCTCATCTCTCTCTTTTTAACTTACTCCTAGGAAAGTATAGTTAAGTACAGCAAAGTAATTTTAATTCAAGTCTGACTTAAAACCTCATTCATATGAAGACATATGTGTATATATCATAATATATGAATTTTAAAATACATATACATTCATTCTAAAGATAATGCCTTTGTTGCATACTCTAAAGAACTACTATAAAGAAAATTCAGAATGAGTTGGGGAATAAAGACTAGTGAGAAATTATGCTTAGAGAAAGTGATGTCTTACTGAAAACCTTAAGTCACAGCCATTAGACACATAGTTCCTATCCTTACAGTGCTTACAATGAATCAAGAAGGTCTCCAACAAACTTTTTTTTTCAATCCTCCTGGTCTGTGGAATAAACCACCCACTATTTATATTATTGATGATACAAAGAAAAGAATTTTTATTTTTTGTAAAGGACAGAAGTGGTCCTAAAAAACTGTCTTACTGAAGCTGGAATAATCAGGGTTATGCACTACCTTGTCTAAATATTTCAAAAACTAAAAAGAAATACTTGGCCTATGGGAACTTCCTCAAAACTATTTTTTGAAGGTCACGATCCTTCCTTTTCCCCTATCAACCAGATATACTACAAATAAATAACTGGTTCAAGAGTTAGTCTTCTCTTCCAGACACATTTCCAAGACTTTATAATTCTGGAAAAGTGATGATTCTGACACATTCTAGCTTTCACATGCTTCCCAACATGACACACACAAAATAAGGGTCTATATTTAGTCCTTATAAATAAATACCACCACAATTTCATTAATAGTCCTTTTTGGAGCATGTACCTTATTGGTCTGTGTTAGACCCATAATCATAACAAATTTCTATGCTATGTATTCATTCCATTAGACAACCTTACTTTGCCAAGACTCCCTTTGTCAACTCATTTTATATTATCTTTCTAAACAATTAAAACCCATTAGTCCTTCTACTTCTCTGATTACCCTATTTGCCTATCATCTCCATGTTCTTGAATATCATTTTTACAAGGTGAGAAAGACATATTCCAAACAATTTTAGTAGATTTTTTTTAAAAAATGAAAAATAATTAGCTCATTTCATTTGATAGTATTGTTCATAAATCTCAACACAGTTGGCCATTCCCGGGAACTTTTTTAACCTTTTGGAATTTTGGCTATCATATCTTTAAAAGTTTATGTCTCGTGATACCTGACAAAGTTATGGCCTGGCCTAATTAGGAGTTTTAAAATTTTTATGTTTATTTCTACAGTAGATTTGAGATAGTTATCACTTAACTCATATCTCAGGCTACTTATTTACAAAGCATTTATAGAATTTATATTTTAGAACTACAAAGCACTTTATAACCCAATACAGAGAATTCAAATGAAATGTCAACTGTTTTATTATTTCTATACTTTTAGCACTATTATTCACTCTACGTATACAATATAGTTATAATTAAATAGCTGCTATTAGTATATGTTAGAAAACAGACTCAAGTACAGAATCATGCTGGGAAATATAAAATTAGCATGATGAGGATGACGCTCCAACAATTAGTAAGCTCTAATTCTAACAATTTCATTATTATTACTCATAAATTTAATATTTTTATTTAATTTGTAGTGAGGAATAAAGAAATTGGGCAAATCTTAACAGATTAGAAGCCAATTAAAAATGATCTTTGAGAGAAGTACTGAACTTTTTGTAGTAGCAAAGAACTGGAAGAAAGGTAGCATGGTATAGTGAATATAAACCTCAGAGCCAAGAAAACCTAGATTCCAAGCCAGGAGCACATACTGGCTATGTGACCTTAATGAAATTGTTTAGCCTCTTGGGGCTCTAAACAGCTCTCTAACATTATAAATTGCAGAAAAAATGTCGACCTGCATCGGTTGAAGACATTTTCCTCATCAGGGTGCTACCTATGTCAGTTAAACAGCAGGTTTAGCAAAATCTTAAGACAATCCTAAGAAATAGGAAATAAAGTGGGTGCCCATTATTTGTGAGAAGGGATGAATAAACTGTGGCATATGCATGTAATGGGATGCTAAAGTACAGTAAGAATGACAATTATAAAGAATTCTAAGAAATATGAGCTTTGTGTGAACTAATAATAAGAAAAATAAGAACCAAGGCTACAATAATGTAAATGAAAAAAAGATGGAAAAGAAGTCTGAAATGTACATAACTGCAATAATTCAACTTGGTCCCTGAGAACAGACAATGAAACACATCTTCCTGTCCTTGGTGGAGAAGGTGATCATACATAAAGGTAGGTGGGGTTCAAGCCAATCAATCACCCTCACCCCAATTAAAGTAATTAGCAAGAAATATTCTGGTCCTAGTACCTTTAATCAGATGAGAAGATCTCTGTTTGATCAATCAAAGGTATTAAACAAGGAGTGAAAAGTCCTTAAATAACTTGAAAGGAGCAAAATATTTCCAGCCATTGGATGAAGTGAAGTCACACAAGAAGTATATTGGGCTTGAATTAAGAATTGGCCACACCCGGTGGAGCTGAGAGAAAAATAGCAAAAAATTGCTTAGGTGAGGGGGTAGTGGGGAGAGTATGGGAGAGATCCTCTATCTCCAGCCCCTCACCCATTCTTAACTAGGGCCTGGCCATGTGAACTTTGAAATTCTGGAAGATTTTGAACTTTCCATGACCATTCTAGCAATGCCATAGGAACAGCAGCAGCTGATAACAGGGTCTAAATTGGGAGGTGAGGAAAAATTAGATACTGAGCAAGGGAAAGCTGATACCCACAGAAAGCTCTCTCACGCCTATGGGGAGCTCAAAGAGTAACCCATGAACTGAAGAAGGGGACTTCTAGTAACCAGAAGCTGTGAGTTAATCCTTTACCAGATGTGCTATCTAAGGTCAGACCCACTTCCCCCTACATTCTGTATATACTTGTAGGAGAGTATGTCCTTGTTTTAATTTAGGGGATGTTTTGTACCAACTCTTCTAAATACCACCTTAGTATATAATGGTTTCTACAAGCTAATTAAGTGTGGTTGGCTAATTGATATAAACAAACAATCTACAGAGGAAGCATACCAGTGGAGGCTTATGAGCAAGAATAAAGAACCACCCCTACCTCCCTTAAGGTTACCCCAAGAACCCCTGAGGAGAGAAGCATCCCCTCTAGGGTTCCAACCTGTCATTGTGAATGAGGTGGAATAACAAGTCCAGAGCCTATATTATAGTTGCATACATTGTTAGACTCTTTTTTGCTCAACTGTTTTTCTTCTTTACAAGGTAAGGTTTAATTATGGGGTGTGTAGGAGGTACAATATCCAGGAATTATTATAATTTGAAAGTAAATGGCATAGAAAGTAAAATGTATAAAAAATAAAACAGCTGCTAAAGCCAAAAGGATATTTAATCTCCTTATATTTAATAAGATGCTGACCAATGCCCAAGAATGTAAATCCAAGGAATTAATGGAGTAACCCATAGGTATACTTAACATTGACCATGATCCTATGATACAGTCAACACAATATCCCTTCTCCTTCACTAAGTGGCAAGTTTGTTTATTTGTTTCTCTAAATAATGATATTAGTATTTTATTGTATCTGTTAACTATATTACCTGAAAAATTTGGTCTTTAGAGAAATTTACCATAACTACTTTCACAGTATCTAGATCTAGAAGGGACCTTAGAGATCATCTAGTCCAATCTCTCCATTTTACAGATGAGTAAACTGAGGCTCAGGGAGATTAAAAGAGCTTTCCAAGGTTACATAGGTCACAAAAAATAAAAGAGCTAAGTTTTGAATATAAGTACTTTTATTCCATATCCAATCCTCAGCTTCATATAGGTTATGTCAGAAATTGGGCAATAGACTAGGACAGATCAGAAAAAATGTAGAATATTAGAATTGAAAGGGACCCTGAAAGATCAGCCTCTCATTCTGTAGATGAGGAAACTGGGAGGCTAGAAATAGCAATCAAGGTAAACATGAAGGGTATGATGATTGATGTTCACGAACCTTAAAACAAGAAACCATAGCCAAGAGGCCAGCTACCTTATGAAAGATCGAAGAGCTGAATTCCAGGCTCACTCTTCTTACCAGAGGATGCCTTTATCTCACTCTGAGGTTCTGGCCTTAGAGGGCCTACAGAAGATTTGAATCATTGCAAAATCTGTTGGATAGGTTTCCTAGATGAATCTTTAATCTCTAACTCCCAATCAGTCAGTTATCAGAAGTTCCCCTAAATCTTAAAACTAATTTGTGTTTGACATGCTATTCTTGGAGTGTCATCCAAGGCAATGATTTCATGTAAACTTGAGAGTTTATAAAGGGAGTAGAAAAAAAACATGAAATAATTAGGTATGTGAAAAAGACTAAGATGTCATCATAACGATACCAACAAAATAGCGAATTAGACAATTTCTGGACATGGAGTCAGGAAGACTTGAGTTCAAATATGGCCTCAAATACTTATTAACTGTGTGACTATGGGCAAGTCACTTAGCTTCTGTTTCAATTTCCTCATTTGTAAAGTGGGGATAAATAATAGTACCTACCTCCCACGTTGTTGTGAGAGAAAAACTGATAAATATTTGTAGAGTGCTTTGAAAACTTTAAAATATCATGTAAGTGCTAGCAGGGGCTGCTAGGTGGCACAGTGGATAGAGTGCCAGGCCTGGAGTCAGGAAGATTACTCTTCATGAGTTCATCTGGCCTTCAACACTTACTACCTGTGCGACACTAGGCAAGTCATATAATCGTATTTGTCTCAGTTTCCTCATCTGTAAAATCAACTGGAGAAGGAAATGGCAAACCATTCCAATATTTCTGCCAAAAAAAAAAAAGAAAAACCAAATGGGGTCATGAAGAGTCAAACGCTAGCAATTATTGTTATTGTTTGTTTCTTTGCCCAACAAAAGGAATTAAGTTTAGATGTAAAGCAGTTATAGTTGACTCCAAAAGGACAAAGGAGACCAATGAAAAGGTAAAATCCTTATAAATTAACACAAGAACTCTAATCTTTAGTTGATTCACCACTGATCATCCACCAGCTTCAGCACCCAAGGCAGGGGCACAAAGCAGACTCTCTGACATATGCCTGGAGCTCAATGAATAAATTAATGCAGAGCATGAAAAAAAAATTTTAACAGCTAAATAAAAAGAAAATTAATAATCAGAAGTAGTTGGAAGGGAAAAGAAGTAATTTTGAACTAATTACTTAAATGAGAGGGGGTAAAATAAAGAGCAAAAGGAAGAAATAGACAAAGAGATAAAAGAAAGACAAAGAAATCTATTGGATTTTAAGTTTTTCCCTGAAACTAGGGAAAGGACTAATAAATGGGAGAGAGTTATAAGGAAGGAAAGCTATTAAAGTAGTTTAATCACGAATAATCTCAGAGACAAATCTTTAAAGACACACACACACACACACACACACACCCAGAGGCAAATACAATCCTAATTCGAATAACTAAATGTGAATGAA
Source organism: Vombatus ursinus (assembly GCF_900497805.2). Lineage (NCBI taxonomy): Eukaryota > Metazoa > Chordata > Mammalia > Diprotodontia > Vombatidae > Vombatus > Vombatus ursinus. The sequence continues at coordinate 20,062,528 of NW_020954590.1, forward strand.
CAAAAAAGAGCAACAAAATGAAAGAGTGGCCAGAAGTATAAGAAAACAAAACCTAATGCTCTGTTGTTTATAAGCAACACATATCTAAAAAGGAAAGACACACATAGAATCAAAATGAGAGACTTACAGAAAATTTACTATGTATCAGGGCAGTCAAAAAAAAAAGCAGGAGCTGAAATTATGCTATTACTCGAAGCAAAAAATAAAAGTTCATACACATACATATATAAAAACAAGAAAATATTATTATGCTTAAAGAAACCATAGACAATGAACCAGTAATAATAGTAAATACATATGTACCAAGTCATTTAGCATATAAATTTATGAAGAAAAAAACTGAATTGAAAAATGCATAGATAATACAATAACAAATGACATTAATGTTCCATTCTCAGAGCTGAACAAATCTAACAGAAAAATAAGTAAAGGGGAAAACAGAACACAAACTGTTAGGGAATTTAGAGTTAAATATTTATGGTATCTCCTGAATGGTTACATTAAAAAGCATATATATTTCTCAGCACTACACTGCAATTTTACAAAAACAGACCATGTATTAGGGCATAAAGAAATTGCGAAGAAATGTAAAAAAGCAAAAATACCTAAACACATTCTTCATTGACCATAATGAAAAAAAAAATCACAATCAATATAGGGAACACAAGCAAAAGATAAAAAATTAAATGTAAAGTTAATAATGAAATCCTAAAGAAGTCAAAGAAAAAAATCATAGAAAAATACTGTAAAATGTTGTAAAAAAAAATATTGTAAATGATAACATTATGAGAAGATACACCAAAATTTCGGGGATACATTAGTTAAAGCAGTCCTCAAAAGAAAAATTGTATGCCTAAGAGCATTCATTAACAAAATAGAAAGGATTAATGAATTGAATATGTTATTTAAAAATTAGAAATCCAACAAATTAACATAAAAGAAACATAAAAGAGAAAATCTTGAAATTATCCCTTGTCCACCCCTCAATTCTGTGACTAGCAGGTGGGGATGTAAGGCAGGGTTGTCCTACAAGTTCAGTCTCTTACTTTGGTCCTCTTATATGCCAATATTGCTTTCTGTCAACAGACTTCCTATGACGAGATGGAGGGATAGACAGTGCTCTCCCTATCACCACTGCTGCCACTAATTTCCTAGTCTCTTCCTTGGAAGGAAGGCAATGCTAATTCTTTGAAAAATACATCTTCAAAAAAAAGAGAGAAAAATACACCATCAAGAAACCCACACAACCAGGTTCTGAACAATCTTCACTACCCACAGGTTCATTGTCTATGGTTTCACTGCTCAAAAGCCAAAAGTAGGGGCAGCTAGGTGGCGCAGTGGGTAGAGCACCGGTCCTGAAGTCAGGAGGACCTGAGTTCAAATCCGGTCTCAGACCAAACACTTGACATTTACTAGCTGTATGACCTTGGGCAAGTCACTTAACCCCAACTGCCTAAAAATGAAAAAAAGAAAAAGAAAAAAAAAGGCTGAAAGTTGAAGTCAAACCAATCTCCTTTCCTCTGTTGAATATTAGGATGTTTGGCCACCTAGTCCTGAGACACCACTCACATTTTCCATAGTTCTTCAGATATCACCAACAGCTATTCTGCCCTAACATTCTCAATTTCTCTTAGTGCCCAGAAAGGAAATTTGTTCAGGGAAGATGATTTGAGCTCAATGAAGCAAATAACAACCTCTCTCAGCTTCAATGTCACCTGTAAAATGATGATAACATTTACGCCATTTACCTAACATGGTCATTTATGAAAAAGGAGTTTTATAAACCACAAAGGGTTACACAAATGCAAACTATGGTAGGAGGACCTGTACTAACATTCTAGACCGATGCCTAATCATGATATAAAAGTAAACCTACGTTACTCAGCATCAGGCCAGTAGACTAGGAGCTGACAGGTCTTACCAAACTGTAAAAACTTCAAATACAGGCCCAGTGATGGAATATCTATTTTCCAAGAACCAGTCTGGTTACATTCAGAGTCCCTTCAAAAGAACTGTGCCATGGGGCAAAAATAACTCTCAGCCACAGCAACTTCTGTAGACTATCTATTAAATTATGGAGAGCTTGTAAATTATGTTAATGGAAGGAAAACTCACACCCATGAATCAAAGAGCCTGGAAGCACTACAGTAATAATAGTGTGATAATGACAGTCTACCAGATACACATCCTTATGCTGAGTTTGATCTAGGAAACCACACCACAGTTCCATGGTAGCATCACATTTCTACCACAGAAAAACCAAATGAGTACTATGCATGCAAAGAACAAAGGCTTAAATTCAGACCAGTGAAGAAGAACAGGAGTAGTAGAGAATTGATTCCAAGAAGGCAGGCTATGCCCAGATACAACAGATCTGGTAAGCCAAGTTTCAGCAGCCAGAACTTTGACACAAAATAGGCAAACCTGGATCAAGGGCCCAGAGTTCATTACAGACAGGTGGGCTCATCCAAATAACAGAAAAGAATTAGGGCTATTGGTCACAGGAGAGAGGCTACCTGTTTCTTTGCTCCAGCTCTATAAACTCTACTTAATGCCAATAGATGTCATCAGGTATATACTGGTAAGATGAGGAAGGCAAAGACCTACAGACGTTGGTTGATGGTTGATTGCAGAAATGGCATACTGGGAACTTTTAATAGCAATATGTGATGTATAATATTTTTGTTTTTAGATTCTGTTCTTCATCAACAACTGTCTACTAGAAATTTTTAAGAGACCCCATAAGCACCTCAAACTCAACATGTTCAAATCAGAATTCATTATCTTTCCCTAAAAAACCATTCCCTCTTCCCATTTTTACTATTTCTATCAACATAACCATCCTTCCAGTCATTCAGTTTTGCAATCTCAGGAGTTATCCACACAATTCCTTACGCTCCTGTACCCCAGTTTTCCAATCACTTGACAAGAACTGTTGATTCTACCTCCATGGTATCTCATTCATCCCCTTCTCTCCAGTCACATGACCACTACCCTAGTTCCAACCATCCTTGAGAGATCACTAAAGTTATGCTTTTCTTAGTACTATGTTTCACGTTCTCCTATTTTTTTTAGTTCCTGGGATTTCAAATTATATTAGAGGCTTCTCACTGAATTTTGCAGGTGAGTTTTATCATTGACAAATATCTGTTATGTCTTTTAACTTTTCATGTAAATTTTTCTTCTGTTTTCTATTGGGTACGCATTTTCAAGATAAAATATCAAAGACTAGTCAACAAAAAATTTGTTCAGGATGTACTCTTGCTTTACTCCCTTTTTGGTTTCCAATTTTTTGGATTCCGTTTAGCCATTTTCTCAAATATTTCTGGCATATTGTATAGTGGCTTTGAATAGCTCATTTAGATCTGAATAACTCAGATTCCTTTAGTCTTTTGCAATCGGCCTCCAACTTACCTACATGAACTATGTTTCAAATTGAACTACTAATCTTCTGTAATGACATGCCACCCAGTGGTTTTTGTATTTATTATAAACCATTTTCTCAAACCTATCTTTTGGAATCCTTGTGTACTCAAATACTCCCTAAGCACCTTGTCAGACATTCTTTTACCACATCACTTTAATTGCACTTAGCTGAGTACAAGAGGGATTCTTTGAGTAGAATGTAAGCTCCCTGAAGATAGAGACTACTTTGTTTTTTGGCTTTATATCTCCATCACTCAATGTGGTGCCTTGCATATAACTGATGTTTGTTCAACTCAACGAACATTTATTAATAATGGCTTAAAACATTTGTTAAATTTAGGAACCATTTATATTAAAAGTGTCCTCAAAAATCAATAAATACAAAAAGAATGGGATTACAGGATCATAGATCTGTAGCTGGAAGGGACCTCAGTGCCAATCTAATTCAACCTCTCATTTTACAGATAAGGAAACTGAGTCCCAAGGAGTTTAGATTAGTTGCCCAGAATTATACAGGTAGGCAGTATAAGGTTGCCCAGGTCCTCTGACTCAAGAGTTCTTTGGTATCACTGTTATGACTCCTGTAGAATTCTGTTACTATATCAATAGGCTTTTTTGTGATGCCTGAAGGCAATTTTTTTCTCTTTTGCCCTAATTTTTTCTTAAACCAACCCTGTTATTAAAGGTGGACTTCTACAGTATCTAAGATGTTTTTTTCCAGAATCCTGGGATAACCTTTCTTATTACATTTACTATTATAGTTTTTTTCTGTACTCCAAATCTCTTCTTTAGAAAATGGACATCTTTCCAATATCTGAACATCTTCTTTTGCCTGCAGAATAGATTCATGACCTTGGGCACCATGTTTGGGCATTGTGATTCCATATATACTAATTATCTAAGGTATTGGTCTCATCATAGCTTATTGCTTTTCCCAGTTTTAGTTTCCTGGGAACTCATTCTCCAAATTCTTCCCAGGCTTTTTCTTGGCTTCAGTCACAATGACCTTGACCAACTCTCTTTAATGCTTATTATTGTTTTCATTCTCAGGTTCTCTGATCAAGGGGCACTTGCTTCTTCAAATATGAATGAATCTCTATTGTACTGATATATGAAGACTCCTAGTGTAATTGACCAACACAATACAAAACTATTTCTTTATAATATAATTGAAAAATATGGACCACAGTTTTTTTAAGTCATAAGAAATGGAGAACTTTCTAACAATATGAAATAAATGATACGAGTAAAGTTATTTCAGATTATACATTTTTTTCTGACATTGGTGGTGGTTGTTTTTTGACTGATTTTATATGGCTTTTTTTTTTTTTGGTGAGGTGATTGTAGTTAAGTGACATAACTATTCCACTGGACCTGGAATCAGAAAGACTTGAGACCTCTTCTGATTTCTCCAGATGAGAGGGCTCCACCATGCCCTAAAATTACATTGTTTATATTTTGTACTTAATTACCTGTGTACATGGAGTGAATGTGGTACAGTGAATAGAATAGTGAATTTGGAGTCAGAAAGACCTAAGTTCAAATTCCTCCTCAAATACATACTATCTATAAAACTGGACATGTCATTTAGCCTCTCTCAGACCCAAATACCTATGTAGGAAATGGAGATGATAATGCTTCCCTCCTTGCAGTGTTTTTATGAGGAACAAATGAAATATGAGATAGAAAATACTTCACAAACCTGAAAGTACTATGCAAATGTTAGTTATTATTATTAACAACAATGATAACAATAACATATTGTTCTCCAATCATAGCACATAAGTTCCTTGAGGCCAAATACTGTTAACATTTTTTTGTCTTCATATCCCTCATACCCAGCATAGTGCCTAGCACCTCGAAGATGTTTAAGATATATTTATTGAATGAATGGAATTGACATTGTACTAAATCAACTGAGGCCCATAATCCTATAAAGCCTCCTCAGTAAAATCAGTAATAGTTTGAAAAGACTCTTCCCACAATGGAAAAACAAATTGGGGGGGAAACTAGCTATTATATAGCTTACTATATTACAAGAACTCATTAAGTAAATCTGTGTGCATACACACACAAACCCACATACACATATGTCAAGCAGCAAGGTACAATGGATAGAGAATTGTGCTCAGAGCCAGAAAGACCTGGGTACAAGAGTCATCTATGATATACTGACTATGTAAAACTAGATAAATCAGACTTTCAGTGACCCCAAGAAATTTTCTTAACATTTTAAATTGCATAGGTGAATTTATTTTGCTTAACTATGCATATGTATTACAAGATTCTGGGAGTTTTCCCCATGGGGAGAGGAAACAAAATACATGATTATTAATTTTTTAAAATATTTTTAAATTTAAAGTTAAATAAGATGCTTAAAATAGGTTTTAAAAATACCTATTTTAATAGCTTAAACTACACTAAGACTATTAAGATACCCCATGTGTATACATAAGTGTTTGGGCACATAAACACACATATTTTGGACAAGCTCCACAGATGGACAATTACCTGAATATTAAAAAGGAATCACAATTATCAAAATGGACAGAATCTTTAGTTCTCCTTGGGAAATCAACATGGTAAAAATCTCTCATAAATTAATATTCTCCCAAAGATATTGCTACATGGCTTCAAATCTCTAGAGCACCATGATCATAAAACGATCAAAACTGCAGGTGACCCAAATAGAACTAGAAAGACACATGGTTGTAAACAGCCTGTAGGATATACCAATGAAGGCTTTCACAGTAATGGCACAAAAGACCACAAACCAAGGTGCATATGATTAGGAAAAGGAATCAGACCAGACAGGTAAAAAGAATGAGTAATGAACAGACCAAGTACAACAATTCTACCCTCAAGATAATAGGAGAAAGTCTTCAATCTAAATATTAACATTTAAAAATAGTTAACAATTTTAGTTATTTTTCTTTTATCATTCTGAGTTTATAAATTTCTTTCCTTGAAAAATGTTATGGAAATACAATTAGGGAAAAGTAGCTCAAATAAGTTATCTTAGACAGCATTCAAGAAAAAATTTAACTGGTTTCTACACAAATAACCTAAACCATGGGCCCTTATTGTCAAATGATAATGCAATTATCTGTTAGATCAACTAAAACAAATAAGAATTGTATTTTGCTGCTTAAACATTTTTTAATATATTCTTCATTTTCAAACATTTAAAATAATGTTTTTCAGAAAAAAATTCAGTCTGCCTGATTCAGTTTTTGTACAATGGTAACTTCATTGACCTTTGATTAGGGACGCATCCACTGCATGTTGGTCTTAGAATGTCCTAGACAATGTCTCCCCCAAACCTAAATACAGTCAGGATTCGATGGTTTACTCATTTTAAAAAAGAAGAAGGAGAACTTCTTTGTTGAGTTTCTCTGGCATGCCTGACTGAATGGAATCAACTATCAAGAAATTTAAAAAGCTGCTTGTTTCAACACGCAACAATCTGTGTGGAAACACATATGGTTTCTACAACTACTACCAGGAAGGCAATGGTGGAATCCGCAAGAGGAGCAGAAACAGGGTTTGATAAGGACTGGGATATAGTATGGTGATAATTTTTGTCTAACATTGATGCCAACTTTACCTGGCAATATTTATAATTTTTCTCATTTGACATGATAACTTTCAAGGAAAAAATTAGAGTAGCAGAAACCTTTTTTTCTATATAATAACATTCATTTCACATGCTTCTCTGAATTTTTATCCGCATATGACAACACTCTTTAAAACATTCATATTACAGAAACAACACAAAAGAACAGTGGTCTGCTTTATGAGTACCTAAGTCATATCTTTAGCTTAAATAACTATATAAAGCTAAAAGTAACATGAAATTTAAATGATGTTAGATTTGCTAGAAAATTTAGGCATTCAATAAGATAAAAAACATGAAATCACAAAATAACCACAATTTTCCCTCTTCTTTATCTCACATTACTGTACAATTTTAAAGCCAGAAGATACCTTTGAGATCATCTATCAGGGGTTCTAAATCTGAAGTAAATAAATTTGTTTTTTAAACTTTTCAATAACTGTATTTCCATATAATTGGTTTCCTTTGCAATCATCTGAATTTTATTTAATGCACTTAAAAATACTGAGATCACAGAGTTAAAAAAATTTCTAAAAGGTCCATGACCCCAAAAAAATTGAGAACCCCTGATCTAATCTAAATCTTTTATTTTATAGTTGAGAAAACTGAGAAAAGTTAAATGACTTGCCTGAGATGAATCAGCTGGCTAATTTAGAGCTGAATTAGAATTCAGGTCTCAGATTCCAAGTTCAAAGACTTTTCCATTACATACTTCCATAGTGAAAACACTCTCAAAACTAAGTATAGTAAGAGACTGGGATGAGACTGAAATCTTTCTAGACATTATGATTTTATGCACTTCTTTGTTGTTGTTACATCATTTCTCAGTCATATCTGACTCTCCATGACCCCATTTGGGGTTTTCTTGGCAAAGACACTAGAGTTGTTTCCCATTTCCTGAGGCAAACAGGGTTAAGTGACTTGCCCAGCGTCACCCGGCCAGTAAATATCTAAGGCCAGGTTTGAACTTATGAAGAAGAGTCTTCCTGACTCCACGCCCAGTACTCTACCCACTGTGCCACCTAGCTGCCATATACTCCATATCTTCAGCAAAGGGGGAGAATACAATAAACCCAAAAATACCTTGGTATTTCTTTGTAATAACAAAACCCAAGAGGCAATAATAGAAAGAGAAATCTCATGCAAAATAAGTTTTTTAAATGGATAAAATATTTGGGAATTAATTTTCCAAAGCACAATTAAAACTTAAACAGATTCTGTTAAAAAGTGATCCATAAAAGAAGGAAAACTTAAATAGCTATATTTAGTGTTCCTGGCATCATTCAGTGTTCATGGGCAGGCCACGCTCATAAGAAAAAAAAATAACACTATCAAAGTTAACTTACAGAATTAATCCTATGCCAACTGAAATACAAAAAGGGATATTTTACACAGATTTTTCAAAAATTATTAAAGTTCATATGCTGCAACAAAGATGCAGAATATCAAGGGAAATTATGAAAAAAATGTAAGAATAAAGGAAAGCTAGGACCCCCAGACTTCAAACTATATTATAAAGGAGCAATAATCTATTTGTTATTGTTTTAAAAAAACAGATCATGAAAACTTACTAGACACAAAAGAAATGAAGAAGAGGAAGAGGAGGAAGGAGAAGAGGAGGAGGAATAGAAGGAGAAGGTTAAAATGATAAAAAACACATCATTTTGATTGCATGAAACTGAAAAGAATTTACACAAACAAAATTAATGCAGTTGTGATAAGAATGGAAGCAGTAGATTCAGAAAAACTGTTATATCAAATACATCTGGAAAAATGATATTCAAGATATATAGAAAACTAACATATATATACGACAAAAGTCCATAATCCAATATACAAGACAAAAGGATAGGAACAAACAGTTCTCAAAAGAACAGTTGCAAATGATTAAACACCACGCAGGAATGCTCTAAATCCCTAATAATAAGAGAAATACAAATCAAAACAACTGTGAAGTTTTATTTCACACCCACAACTTAATAAAGATGACAAAATATATCAATAGTGCTGGAGGGACCATGGAAAGACACACATATTGTTGGCACAGCTGTGAATTGGTACAACTATTCTAGAAGGCAATTTGGAATTATGCAAACAAAATAACTGAAATATTCACATTCTTTTTTTTATTATTTTTATTTTATTTTTAGGCAATTGGGGTTAAGGGACTTGCCTAGGATCACACAGCTAATAAATGTCAAGTGTTTGGTCCGAGGCCGGATTTGAACTCAGGTCCATCCTGACTTCAGGGCCGGTGCTCTATCCACTGTGCTACCTAGCTGCCCCAAATATTCACATTCTTGAACCCAATTATTCCACTGCTAAGTATATCCCCCAAGATCAAAAGAAAGGTTCCATAAACACTAAAATATTTTCAGTGGCAGTAGTAGTAGGAGCAGCAACAGAAACTAGCATTTATATATAATTTTAACATTTGCAAAACACTTCAATCCGCACAATAACTCTGTAAAGTATAGCTGCTATTATTATCTCCATTTTACAGATGAGGAAACTAAGTATCAGAGAAATTAAATGACTTGTCAAAGACACACAACTTGTAAGCAACCGAGGCAATATTTGAACACTCAAGTTTTTCTGCCTCCAAGTACAACACTCTACCCTACCCACAGCACCACCTAGCAACCTCCCAAATGCTACATATTGAAGCACTTTTTCAGGTGGCAAAGAACTGGACACAAGATAGATTTCCCCTGATCAAGAAATGGCTGAACAAATTGTTACACATGAATGTAATGCAATATTACAATGCTTTAAGAAATGATAAACATGAATACAAAGTAGCATGGAAAGACTTCCAGGAACTGATTCAAAAAGAAGTACATGGAGCCAGGAAAACACAATATACAATGACTACAATAATATAAATGTAAAGAACAACCACCACAAAACAACTGAAAATTAACACTGAGAAATTACAAAGAACAAGTTTGGCCCAGGGAAGAAATATGAGAAGACACTTCCGCACATTCATTACAAAGGTCAAAGGGTCACGGGGTGGAGGGCTTCACATGTGTTGAACATTACATATAATGGTAATTTTTTTCAATGTCTTGCTCACTTTGCTGAAATTTTTTTCCTCTTATTCTGTTTCTTTTAAAAAAAACGGGGTAGTGGGGTATAAAAAGGAATACAAAGACAGGGAACTGGGGATAACTAAGGGTTGGATTTAATTAGAGGAACTAAGTACTCAAGAAAAAAGGCAGCATTGATCATGTTATGCCAAGGAATTGAACTCCAATCCCCTGTCTTCAGATCTAGTGCTGTTTTGACCATTCAACAATGAGACAAAGATATTCCTATATACAGCAGAAAGCAAGCTAGAACTTCAACTATCTTAGAGATGTTCACAAAGTTATTTCTTGGGGACTTCTTCAATGTTTATAGTTAGAGATAGAGAACAATGGTTTTAATATGACTTAGAGTGTTTGGGTGGATATTGTTGTGGCTATTGTTGTTGCTCCACTCTTTGCTTTGTTTGCCTTCAAGCCATAACGATTAGGGAAAGAATTTGTTCCATTTGCAAAATTATGTCCAATTCTGAAACAAAGCTGAAAACTATGAGTTTAAATGGAATATAAAAAAATGGAGCATTTTGAAAGATTAAATTCTGTGCAACATTCAAATCAAACAGATATGGCATCCCAAGAATGCTGTTTCAGTAGGGATGAAGTAAAGAAATTTTGTCTATGGAATTTAGCTGATAAAAGAAAAAAAAAAGAAATGTAACATTCAAACTAAAGTAAGCCAGAGTACACTGTAATTACTAGCTAAAAATGTTATTAGAGAAACATTTTTGTTCATCAACTGAGCATCTGGGGAAAATACAAAATGATTCCAAATTGCTATTCATTCTATGGAGTCGTACAAAAAAAAAATGAAAATAAGTACTGCAAAGCTTCACCAATAATGCTTTGGTATGTCTATCTTTCCATAACACTACTACTCCCATATTTTGTCATTTTTGTTAATTTGTGGGTATGGGGTAAAACCCCATAGTTGCTTTGATTTGTGTTTCCCATATTATTAGGGATTTAGAACTTTCTTTCATACGGTTTTTAATAGTTTGCAAATGTTCTTTTGAGAACTGTTTGTTCGTATCTTTTGTCCAGTAGTCTATTGGATTATGCCTTTTGGTTTTAGATATTTCTGTCAGTTGACTATATATTTGTGATGTTCACTCCCACAGGAAGTATTAATTTTTTTTGTAGTAATCTGTAGATTGAAAAGTAACTTTGGATAGTTTTGTGTTTTCCCCTGATAGCTGATGGGGAAAAAATTTCTCTAATAATATTTTTAGCTAATTGCTAATAACTACAGTATAATATGGCTTACTTTACTTTGGTTCATTTCCTTTTTGTTTTTTTTATTGGCTAACTTCCATATATTAGATTTTTTTTTCTAATTTTGTCTCTACCAAAACAGCATTCTTAGGATGCCATACCTATTTTGTTTGAAGATTTCAAAGACTTTTGTTTTCATGATGCTTCCTATCTTTTTCTTATTCCACTTAATTATTTATTTAAAAATAGGTCTGACCATGTCAAACCCCACTCCTACTCCCACCTGTCAGTGAGCTCGAGTTGCTCCCTATTAGTTCCAAGATCAAATATAAAACCATTTGCAACCTGGTCCCTTCCTACCTTTCCCTTCTTTTTACATTTTCTCCCTGCTTCACTCTCAATACTCACTATATTCCATCTCCATGCAGTAGCAGTTCTCCATGCCTCGAATGCTCTACTCCATTTTGTCAGAGGTCTTTTAGCTTTTGTGACTTTCTTCAAGACTCAGTTTCAATTTCAACTTTCCTTGTGTCCCTCACCCCACCCATGCTGTAAGTTCCTTCTAAGATTACCTTCCATTGTTCTGTGTATATCTCTTAGTGTGTGTTTATTCAGATGTTGTGTCCTCCATTAGAATGTAAGATCTTTGAGTACAAAGATATTAATTTTGCCTTTGCTCGTATCTCCAGCGCTTGTCAGCATAGTGCCTGGCACACAGAAAGCACTTAGTAAATGTTTATTGACTGACTGACTGAGTAGTCCTGGATTTGTCACTAACTAGCAGGTTGACATTTAGCAAGTTACTTCATTTCTCTTGGTCTTTGTTTCCTCATCTACAAAATGAAGCATTTTGACAAGATAATAGCTGTGGTTCTATTCATTTCTAAAATATTATTACTCTATAATACCTATATCTGATTTTGATTTTGTGATTAAAAATTAGATATTAACATCTTATAATAAAAACAGTAAAAATAAATCCTCAATAATAAAAAGCAATAATACAACTCTCAAAGTCCAACCCATAATTGATGGAAAGGAGAGAACAGCAATGTATGTGTGCACCAGCCAAGGCTATTCACAGAAAGGACTCTTTTCATGGTAGCTAAAAATTGGACACTGAAGGGATGCCCATCAATTGGGGAATGGCTGAAAAAGTTATGGTATATGAATGTAATAGAAGACTATTGTGCTGTAAGAAATGATGAACAGGCTGATTTCAGAAAAGCCTGGAAAAACTTGTTAGGAACTGATGCAAAGTGAAGTAAACAGAACCAAGAAAACATTGTACACAGTAACAGCAATACTGTACAGTGTTCAACTGTGAATGACTTAGCTATTCTCAGCAATACAATGATCTAAGATAATCCCAAAGGACTTGCGATGAAAAATGCTATCCATCTCCAGAGAAAGAACTGATGGAGTCTGAATGCAAATTGAAGCATACTATTTTTCAATTTCTGTATTTTTTGTGTGTATTCCCCCTTTGAATCTGTCTTCTTTCACAACATGACTAATATGGTAATATGTTTTGCATGATTGAACATGTATAACCTATATCAAATCACTTACTGTCTCAGGAATGGGGGCGTGAGGGAGGGAGAAAATTTGGAACTCAAAAAACTTTTTAAATGAATGTTAAAAATTGTCTTTACATGTAACTGGGGAAAAATAAAATAGTATTTTAAAAAATACTTTGTGAACAAAAAAGCCTCACTTCACAAAGTAATATTAAAGGCCATAAAAATAGGACATACCACTGGATTTATCAAATGTAAGCAAAAGATTTTATCTCCACATAGAACCTATAAAACAGTTAAGATCCAAGACTGAAATTAAAAGGAACTGTACAGGTAACATCTATAAGAACTCAATCAGGAGCAGCTAGGTGGTGCAGTGGATAGAGCACCGGCCCTGAAGTCAGGAGGACCTGAGTTCAAATCCGACCTCAGACCAAACACTTGACACTTACTAACTGTGTGACCCTGGGCAAGTCACTTAACCCCAATTGCCTAAAAAGGAAAAAAAAAACTCAATCAGGAAAATGTCATCTAATAAGCACTGAACCAACAGGTAAGCCATGCAGATTTGTTTAGAAGGCTTATGAAAATGACTCAAAATCAGATCATTGCCACTAGGAATTACAGAAACATTATCCTGAAAAAGCCCAGACTTATTGAATGATAAAGGTTACCTAGTGACATGATGGAAACTATATAACACATCACTGAAGGTTGCCAAAAAAAAAAAAAAAAAATGAAGTCTATTAGATACTTCTAAAGACACAATCAAGTAACTAGAATTACATACCAGAAATTCATTAATCTCTATAAACTAACAGAAGAAAAATCTTTATACCAAAAATACAAACCCCAAAACAGGTTTGAGAATTCAACAAACTAATTGCACTATATAATTAAGAGTATCATTATAGAATTGTTGCCTCTAACTGCCGAGACATTAACAATGATACATAAAAATTTAAGAATGATGCTTTCATAAATGTTGCCATGCCAGCTACTAACAATCTCCTAACTATATGGAATGAAAAGTCTTCAAAACATAGAGAAGAAGACTGAAACCATACGGAAATCAGATAAAGAGTATGTCATCCTTGTTATCTTTTCGACTGCCACTACAAATGAGGTATTTGTAAATGAGCTTTACCATGGTGCCTCCACATAGTAGCCACTTAACAAATGTTTGTTCCCTTCCTCCTAGTGCAGTTCCCCCATAGATACTTTCATTGAGTCTACAGAGGATAGGTTTATAGACCAATACTCTTACTTAATCACAAAAAAAGTAGTCATTTAATTCACGTCTACAAAAGTCTGCATATTATTAAATGTAAAAGAATAATGGAAATTTGTTCTCAAACTATTTATATATATATATTTATTCATGTAAGAAACACACTTCTTGCTGCCATCTTTTTGTACAAAAATCAAAGTATAACTAGCATGCGAGAGAAAACAGCATTAGTTGGATTATTGTGGCTGTCAGGACTCAGCCCCTCCCTCTTCCTCAGGAATACATTTAGATGTTTCTTTTTTCTGCCACTGAGTGTCAGATTCAAACATTCCTTCAGTTCCTAACAGATATGTATCTTATTTTCTTCAGGATAACCCCATTTTCAATACTGAACAGTTCCACAAGAGGTCTCTTTCTGCAGAAGCAAACACCTCCTGCTACATTCTCAGTGCTGGAGCTTCTTTTCCTAGTATTTCCCTGTTCCTCTCTTTAACCTGAAGGGATAATCTGCAATAGAGAAATGCTCTCTTTATCAAAACGGGAGCAGAGGTGGGAGCAAAGACAAAAAAGTCTCAGTCATTTTACTAAAATGAGCACAGGAATGCAGATCAAAGAAACTTTTACTTCATTTTTCTTAAGTTTCTTTTCCTATGTTTTCTTTCACAGCATGATTTACATGGAAATATGTTTTGCATGACTACACACATATAACCTATGTCAAATTGTTTGCCTTCTCGATGAAGGGAGGAAGAGAGGGATGGAGGGAGCCAATTTGTAACTCAAAATTTGAAAAAAAAAGTCAAAATTGTTTTTATATGTAATGGGGGGTGGAGTAAAATGGTAATTTTTTTAAACAAATAAATGAATAAAATGAGCACAGGAACCAATCTGTGGGTCTGTGTATATCTGTAACAGAATCTCATTTCTTACTAGGTCAATTTTGTTTTTGTTTTGCTGTTGTTATTATTGTTTTAGAGATTTGAGATGTGACAATGAAAAATATCATATCCAGTCTTGTTCTGCAAAAATAGAGTTTTTCAAGAAGTCCTAGGGAAAAAAAAAAGTCCCAGATCCTGCAGCAGCATTTTTATGTCCATCTGCCTCTGAAGGAAGGTACTGGCCTGATCCTCAAATTTAAAAAAATGTTGCATTAATATATTGCTTATAAACATCTCTAAAAATCAGACTCATAGATTTACAGATAGAAGAGACCATAGAAGTCCCCTAGTCCAACCATCTCATTTTAAAGGTAATAAAATTGGGACTCAGAGAGTGAAGTCACTCATACAAGCTTACATAGTGCATAGTGAGCAAGGAGCAGACTTGACATTTTAAATCATGCCCCCGATTCCAAATCCAGAGTTATTTCCTTTACATTGCATTGTCTCCCATGGAGCATTTATTATGTGACACATAAATGGAAATAAATATGGTAAGTTACAAGGTGAAGATAAAATTCTATGAGATGAAATCAATCAAAAAGTATTAAGTACTCGAGGGCAGTTGGTGGGGGCAGTGGATAGAGCACTGGCCTGGAGTCAGGAGGACCTGAGTTCAAATCCAGGCCTCAGACACTTGACACTTACTAGCTGTGTGACCCTAAGCAAATCATTTAACCCCATTGCCTAGCCAAAAAAAAAAAAGTATTAATTACTTCATAGACAGGCAGTGTAATGCAAGGGACAGCTTGCTGGACTTGGGAGGTCACAAAGACCTGAATTCAAATCCCACCTTAGATATTTGCTAGCTATGTGACCCAGGGAAAATCATCATAAAATGAATTTTTTAAATGAGGGTAATAATTAGCACATACATTACTGGGTCATTATAAAGAACAATTGAGATAATGTATGTAAAACTCCTTATCAGATCTTTAAGAGTTATACAAATGTGAGTTACTATTACTGCTGCTGCTGCTACCTTATCACATGCCTAGTACTATCCAAGTCATAATGAGGGATTCAAAAGAAGTATAGGAAATGGCTCTCCAAGAGACTACAATTGGGCAATGGAGACAAGATAATATGAACACAACTAAGTGCTAAACTGTGAAGTGGTGGCTTTGAGAATAGTAGGTGTTCAAAGAAAGGAAAGGCTATACAGGCTGAATTCATCAGAAAGCATCCTGCTGGAGCTGAACCTTGAAAGATAGGTATAATTTGCATGGAAAGGGAAGAAAGAGAAAACCTGACTGAGGGAAGGTTTAGACATGGGAATGATCTTTATTTTTAACTGTACAAAATGCTTCCAAATGAGAAGGAGGAAAAAGAACAAAGTATCACTTGAAAAACCCATATTTTGTCTATAAAAATTACTTTACGAACTAAATGCCATTAACAAAAAGAAATCACGATGAGGAAAGGGATAATGTATATGGTCTATTAGTGTTTAAAATGCCTGTACAATTTTTAATTATGCTTTAGAAGAAAAGTTTAAGACCTACATCTTTCAAGTTTCTGTTATTTCCTTTCACATTTTATATGTGTGGTACTTAAATACAAAAGCATCACTCAATAACTTTGATTTCTCACAAAGTGAAAAATTTGCATTTTATTTACGGAAGTATCTGTCCAAGAAGAATTCAAAAGTATAAGACTTACAAATGTGAAAGGAAAACAAATACCAAAATGGGCTATTGCTAAGGAAAGAAGAAAACTGTGCCCTTCAACACCTGGACTTCGGTCAAGTTTTCTAAATTCTTGACCCTGATCACAGTTTGTCTCAAAATCTTAGTTACTCTTGTCTAAGAGCCCTAAAAGAATGTTCAGCAAATGTTGTCCTACTTTGTGGCTCTAAAAATACAGAAGAATGAGGAGTCCAAAGGTGCCATGAATCATTTCACCTTGCATTCAAGTTGTCTCAACAAGAAACGTTTTTCCACAACTAAACAGAACCTTCTTCCAGGATCTCATCATTTTTAGCATTTATTTGGCTTCCTTTCCTAATTGTGTAATTGATTAATTTTTGCATAAATAGTAACCTCTTTTTATTAAACTTGAACAATACTGGCCACTTAATATCACTTTCTCGACCTAAGTTTCAGCTGCTGATCCTAATCATTTACAGATTTTCTGAACATATGCTTTTTGTACTCACCTCTTATTTTGGTACCATTACATTATTCTCAAAAAAATATGACTAGCAAAAACATGTAAAAAAAACTTCATTTTTATAATGATCCTATTAATATTCTCTTGGCCCTCAGCTCCCTAAGACACTCATTAAAATATAAGGAAAGATTCTCACTGCTTCCAAAATTAAGCTATTATAGACTCCCTCTAAATAGTAGCCAATCAATATACCATATAAACTGTTTTTAATGATAATAAGCCTTTTTATTATCATCATGTAACTACAAATGTTTATAGTCTTAACAAATTCTAAAGAAAAGGGGCCAATTATTTGCTATGGAAAAAATACTGTGGAAATACAGAGGATAGAGAGATTACTTATAGCCCAAGACAGCTTTATGAAGGAATTGGAATTTGAGCTGAACCTTGACAGAGGTTCACAAGTAGAAATCTAACATTCTAGATGGAAGAAATAGTATGTCCAATGATATTCCCCATCTAGTGGTCTAATAACTTTCAAAAAAGCAAGTAGTTAATAACATTCATTAAGTGCTTACTATGTCAGGCACTGTGCTAAGCACTGTGGATAAAAATATGAAAAAGAAAGACAATCCTGACCTTCAAGGAGCTTATAATGTAATGAGGTAAGGCAACACACAAAAGAAAGCTGAAAAGGAGTGGGCGGGGGAAGGGGGGAAGTTACCTTTGCAAGGGGCACAGTGGAAAAGTCAAAAAAATTTGAAGTGAGAGCAACCACAGATGTCAAAGAAGTCCGAATTGAATGCAACCAGGTGGGAAATGAGGAGATGTCTGAAGAAATGTCTATCACAGGAGCAGAGGCTATTGATGAGGTAGGAGTACCAAGACTGAATAGATCTTGCAAAATAATAAGATTTACCAGTGATGAGTTGACTAGGGGAATGGTGAAGAAGTCAAAGAAGTCCAAAATGAGTGCAGCCATGTGGGAAACGAGGAGATACTTGAGAGCAGGCAGACAGACAGATAGAGCTTAAGTGCTGCTACATGCCGGCACTGTGCTAAGCACTGCGGATACAGAAACAAGCCAGCAACACAATTCTTGCACATTAGAAGAGTTTACATTCTAATGGGCAAAGACAACTCTAAAAGGGAGCCGAAGGAAGCAATTCCACAATTCTCTGTGTTCATCACGTATACAATTCTTACAGCACAGTAACATTTCATTACATTAAAAAACCAAAATTTTAGCCATTCCCCAGTCAATGGGAATCTATTTTGCTTCCAAAGTACTGCTATAAATATTGGGGAGGAGGGTGTATACTTGTGTGTGTGTGTGTGTGTGTGTGTGTGTGTGTGTGTGTGTGTGTGTATGTATGCCTTTCTTTTTATCAAGGAGTTTCTTGGGGTATATGTTTAAGCATGGAATCTCTGGGTCACAGTGTATGGACATTTTAGCCACTTTATTTGCATAATTCCACACTGCTTTCCAAAGCTTCACTAAATAATGCATTAGTGCTTTTTTTTTTCCTACATTAACTCCAACATTAACTATTCCTATCTTGTGTCATCAGACCCAATCTTCTGGATGTGAGGTGAAACTTCAGGGTTGTTTCAACTTGCCTTGGTCATATAATTAGTGATTTGGAACACTGTTTTCTATGCATGTTAATAGTTTGTATTTAAGAAATATTCATATTCGTTGTCCATTTGTCTAGTGAGGAATGGCTTTTGGTCTTATATATTTATCTATGCATCTTGGTTATCTTCAATATTTTTAGGAAGGCTCAGTATATTTGATATTTTTGCTGTCCTGACACTACTCTTACTAATAACACTCATTGTTGGTCTTGATCTTGATTGTATACCCTTCCTTTTATCTTCCATTCATATCTTTTTAATATGTGAATTCATTGGAAAGCTATATGTACAGCCATATCAGCTTCACTCTATACCTTTCTTATCAACTTTTCTGAAAGCACAGTCAACAGTTTCTGTATGTGCAATGGTGTGGGTTACCATTTCTTCCTCAGATTACACGATTATACAGTCAAATGAGAAATAAATAAAAGAAAATAAACTGGCACAAGCTGTTACTATTTCCTACCAATGAAAAACAATCACCATAATAAGAACATCAAAAGATTCCAGAAACTGCTTCTGCAAGTAGGGAAATGTAGCAGCTATGGGGAACAACAGTTTCGAATATAAACTAATTTGCAGAATGTCACTGAGGAAGATGGTAGAAGATGTAGGATTCTCACCTCACAAAACATCTAAAAGGCTTGAAGCGAAAAGTGAGTTTGCAGGAAGTTTGGCATGAGAATCCAAAGGATGGATAAAACTTGAGGAAAAAAATAAATGATGGAAATGAAGCAGTTATGTCACTATTTCTATAACAAATCATTTTTATTACTAATTGTAGTGGAACTACATGTCTAACACCTCAAGCCCTAATGAGGGATAGGAAGTAGAAATAGCACCCAAAAAAAAACAGGAAGATACAAAGAGCAACTGGATTAGGCTAAGTATACAAAGGAGAAATCTATGCTGGAAGCAAGATAATATTTAAAGCATTGAGAGATCACTTTTTAAGATACTTCAAAGAGGGAAAGATAATTGAATGGAAAATCATGGCTGATACTATTACCAAAAAATGTGATCAAAAGTACATCACTGCCTACTGAGCCACATGTCTATTTTCTCATCTCTAAAAATATTTATGAGACTGATCTACCAGGGCAGCTAGGTGGCAAAGTGGATAGAGCACCGGCCCTGAAGTCAGGAGGACCTGAGTTCAAACCCGACCTCAGACCAAACACTTGACACGTACTAGCTGTGTGACCTTGGGCAAGTCACTTAAACCCGATTGCCTCACCAAAAAAAAAAAAAGAGAGACTGATCTACAAACATATTGAAGGCATCTTTGATAAAGAAGTGTAAGAAGGAAACAGGCTTAGACAATATTCTATGTGAGATCAGATGTGTCACTGAGTTTACTCAAAATAGCTGAAAATAAAAGATCCTATTGCATTTATTGTTTGTTGATAATTTTTTTAATCATTTAAATCAGTAGAGCAAATGAAATTTTACAGGTTCCTGTCAAACAAGATCTCTCTCCAATATACATTTTAAAATCATAAAAAATGAATTAATAGATACAACCACAGAGATAATTTTGTTCAAAAATCTGATTATCAACATAGAGACAATTTTATATATATATACACATATACATATGTGTATACATATTTATATATGTGTGTATATATATATATACATATATATGTATCTTGGACAAGCAATGCAGATGGAGAGTAAACTGGACTCAGAACTGAAGAGGAGGAAATGAGGCAACTGTCCTGCATTTGGAGAACTGTGCATTATCTTCTATTATCCCAAGCTGCTTCCTGAAACAAAAACCCATTTTTTTAAATACCAGTACATTTCCAGTGATGTTATATGATTGTGAATCATGGAACATCACAATCTGTAAGAAATTAGAATTGCAGGGCACTCAATGGGTAAAAATGGATTTAAATAGGCTGCGGCATATTACAAATGATGACGTGCATACAAGAAGTGGTATAAAAATATTATTTAGGAAATTTAAAATGAAGTTGACCTTTGATAAACCCAAAAACCCCACCTTTTGGGATAAGAACTCATTATTTGACAAAAACTGCTGGAAAAACTGGAAAACAACAGGACACAAACTAAGTATAGACCAACATCTCACACAGTACACCAAGACAGGGTCAAAATGAGTGCATGATTTAGACATAAAAGGTGACACCATTAACAAATGAGAAGAGCAAGGAATAGTCTACCTGTCAGATCTGTGGGGAGGGGAAGTATTCATGACCAAACAAGAGACAGAGAACATTATAAAACGTAAAATAGATAACTTTGTTTATATTAAGTTTAAAAGTTTTTGTACAGGGGGCAGCTAGGTGGTACAGTGGATAGAGCACTGGCCCTGGATTCAGGAGGACCAGAGTTCAAATCCGGCCTCAGACACATAACACTTACTAGCTGTGTGACCCTGGGCAAGTCACTTAACCCAAACAAAAAAAAAATTTTTTGTACAAACAAAATCAGTGCAACCAAGATTAGAAGGGAAGCAGAAAACTGGGAAACAACCTTTATGGCAAACGTCTCTGATAAAGGCCTCATTTCTCAAATATATAGAGAACTGAGTCAAATTTATAAGAATACAAGTAATTCCCTCATTGATAAATGGTCAAAGGATATGAACAGGCAGTTTTCAGATGAAGAAATTGAAGCTATCAATAGGCATATGAAGAAGTGCTCTAAATCACTTTTGATTAGAGAAATGCAACTTAAAACAACTCTAAGATACCATCTCACATCTATCAGATTGGCTAATGTGACAAAAAAGGAAAATGATAAATGTTGGAGAGGATGTGGGAAAATCAGGACACTGATGCACTATTGTTGGAGTTGTGAACTAATCCAATCATTCCGGAGAGCAATTTGAAACTATTTCCAAAGGGCAACCAAATTGTCCATACCCTTTGATCCAGCAATACCGGTACTAGGTCTATATCACAAAGAGATCATTAAAAAGGGAAAAGGATCTACATATTCAAAAATACTTACAACAGCCCTTTTCATGGTGGCAAAATACTGGAAATTGAGGGGATACGCATCAATTGGGGAATAGTTGAACAAACCATGGTATATGAATGTAATGGAATATTATTGTGCAATAAGAAATTATGAACAGGGAGATTTCAGAAAATCCTGGAAAGACTTGTACAAATAGATTCAAAGCGAAATTAATAGAATCAGGAAAACATTGTACACAGTATCAGTAACATTGTGTGATGATCAACTACAAATGACTCAGCTCTTCCCAGCAACACAGTGATCTAAGACAAGTACAAAGGACTCATGAAGGAAAATGCTATCCATATCCAGATAAAGAACTGATGGAGGGGCAGCTAGGTGGTGCAGTGGATAGAGCTCCAGCCTTGGAGTCAGGAGGACCTGAGTTCAAATGTGACCTCAGACACTTGACACTTATTTAACCCTGACTGCCTCACCAAAAAAAAAGCATAAAAATAATAATAACTGATGGACTCTGTATGTAGATCAAAGCATTTTTTTCATTTACTTTATTCTTTCTCATGGGTTTTTTAATATGTTTCTTCTTTCATAGCTGTGACTAATATGGAAATACTTTTACATGACAGCACATATACAAACTCTATCAAACTGCCTACCATTTTCAGAAAAGTGGAGGGGAGGGAGGGAGTGAGTGAAAAAAATTTGGAACTCAAAAATCTTGTAAAAATTAATGCTAAGGGGCAGCTAGGTGACGCAGTGGATAGAGCACTGGCCCTAGAGTCAGGAGGACCTGAGTTCAAATCCAGCCTTGACTTGACACTTACTAGCTGTGTGACCCTGGGCAAGTCACTTAACCCCAATTGCCTCACCAAAAAAAATATGCTAAAAACTTTCTTGACATGTAACTGGGGCCGGGGCGGGGGAGGGGAATGAAATACTATAAAAAACCGAAGTTAGCTTGTTACATAGCAAGAGCACAGGTAAAGATGATTACCCAAGTGTTGTACTGGTACTCAGAGAATGTTTTTTTTAATCTTAACACTATTGATGCCTTTTGGTTTTATGTCATATTCATTTTTAATATATTTCTCCCCCCACTGAGATAGTATCCTTTATAATAAAGATTTTAAAAAGAAAAAAAGAAATTCAGCAAAAAAAAACTCAAAGAAAATGGCCTGACAATATATGCAATATTCCATACCCACAGTACCCCAACACTTTAAAAAAGGGAAAGAAGTTCATTTTCTTAACTCTTCTTCAGGGCTAACCTTGGTCATTATAATTACATAGCATTCAATTTCTTTTTTGTGAGTTCTTTCTATTTACACCATTGTAGTTATTGTATATAATGTCTTCCTAATTCTACTTGCCTAACATTGTATCAGCTCAAATAATTTTTCCCAGTTTTAGTAACCTAATGCTTCATTAGTTCATATAAGTTTTCCCAAGATTCTCTGAATTCTTCACATTCACAATTTATTATGATGCAGTAATAGTCAATTAATGTCACGTACCACAATTTGTAAAGTCATTACCCAATCACTGAGCACCTATTTTTTGGATAGAATATTCCATTATTTAAGGCCATCTATAGTCTAGCTAAGTTTAAAGTTAAACTTTAGTTAAAGGATATGCATGTTTTAGCTACTTTTCTTTAGCATAATCTGAAATTGCTTTCTAGAATAGTTGGATCAATTAAGAACTCCACTATCACTATATTTGGACATCTATCTTCCAACTGCTCCTCCAATTCTTTTGTCATATTTGCCAATTTGATGGGTATGAGGTAAAATTTCAAAGATGTTTTATTTTGCATTTCTATTACCAATTATTTGGAGCAATTTTTCACATAGTTGGGAAAGAGTGCAATTCTTTGTTTTAGAATTATTTATTGAAATCCTTTGACTTCCAAGAACCATCTACTGAAGAAGGCTCTTAGTAATACTTTTTTGTGTTAATTGACTATATTTCATGGATATCAGAACATTGTCATACATTTAATGCAAAGATTGTTTCTCAACTGACAATTTCCTTTCTAATTTTAGCTCCACTGATTTTGTTTACGTAGAAGCTTTACTATTTCATATAACTAAAATCGTCCATTCTATCTTTTGTGGTAGCCTCTATCCCTTGTTTGGCAAACCTTCCCGTTAGTTGTGAAAGGTACTTGATTTTGTTCTGTTCCATTTTTTTTAAGTTGCAGAATGTAAAATGAACTAAAGGAAGGCCAACAGCACAAGGTAGAATGTGAAAGGGACAGGGTGAGCTACGAAAATTTAAATAGGATAAGTTCACTTCATGTTAGAGGTAGCACACGAATAGAGCTTTGAAGGAAAAGAAAGATTTCAAAAGACAAAAATGACAGAGTACACATTTTGGACCAAGGTAACAGCCTGCCCAAACTCAAGAATGCATGGAATCAAGAGCATGTAGGACAAGATCAGGAAATAGCTAATAATCTAATTTAATTTTAAACTTAGCTAGACTACAGATGGCCTTAAATAATGGAATATTCTATCCAAAAGCAATAGAGCTACTGTGTGCTTGTTAACAGAAAGTGACATTAGAAGACCATTGTATTAAGAATATTTAGCAGCTGTATGAAGAATGGATTGAAAAGGAAAGACAAGGTAGGGAGGTTAGAACGCTATTATTTTTAGTAATAGTCTATGTAATAGTCTCATAGTCCATGTGAGAATAGTTAGGAGGATATTATAATAGTCCAAACAAGAGGTGTTAATGACTTTTGCTAGGTTGGTGGTAGTGTGAGTAGAGAAGAGGAGATGTGTATGAGAAATAGAATAGAACTAACTGGATGAAGGATAGGGGAGTGAAAAGCAAAGAAAACCCAAAATTGATTCCAAGGTTTTGAATCTGGGTGATGGAGAATACAGTCCTTAAAGAGTTTATATCCACTAGATCAATGCTATATTTCTTCTGACTTTGCAAAAAACACTTTCCTCAAGTCCTAATGTCTGAATATTGTCAATATTCCTGTCCTTCCTGTTATGAAAGCCCAGATGACATGGACATTTTCTAGTGTTTCTCATCACTCCCATATTGCTCGCCAGGATGGAAATTCCCCTTCTTAGTTCCTCCACCTTTTGAAGTAAGATGTCCGTAAGAAAAATGAAGAAATTATTATCTGCTCTACTTTTAGCAGAGAAAGAAATCCAGCATATGTATAGAATCATTATTTTCCTTTTTCTTTTTAAAAATTACATTTTTCAAAGAGTAAAACCCATTTTCTCTCCTATTCACCACGTCCTCCCCCCACTTCAGAATGAAAGAAAAACAAAACCCTTTTGACAAATACATGCAAAATAAATTTCTCCATTGGCAATGTCATATATATCTCATTCTGTACTCTGAGTGCTTTACCTCTCTATCAGAAAGTGGGGGGAATATTTCATTGTTAGTCCTCTGGAATTGTGGCGGGTCATTATGCTGATTAAAGTTCTTAATTCTTTCAAATGTATTTGTCTTTACCATATTGTTGTCCTATATAAATTGTTTTCCTAGTTCTGTTCACTTCATTCTGCAATACTTCATATGTCTTTCCAGATTTCTCTGAAATCATCTCCATTGTCATTTCTTATAGCACAAGTCATTCCCCAATTTATGTGCAGCTCCTCAGAATCCTATGGTTTGCCACCTCAAAAAGAGCTATAAATAATTTTTTTCACATTCTTTGGAATTTGTTTTGAAGACTAATTCTTTCCTTAATCCATCCTCCCTCTAATTCTCCCTTCTCCCTTTTTCCCTATTGAGTGAAATGTATTTCCATACTCAACTCTATGTGTATTTATTCTTCTCTCCTTTGACTAGTTCAGATGAAAATAAAGTTGAAATGTCAGCAGTCCCTTCCATCCCCTCCTTTTAGTATAGATGTCTGCTTGGGCACCCTGATTATGTGAGATAGTTTTCCTTTTTTCTTTAACTTTCTTTTCACTTCCCCCCAGAGTGTATTTTTCTTCTTCTCTCTTTCAATTTTACCATCAAGACATAACAGAACCACCGCCCAAGGCCTCCTATCTAATTAGACTTCTTCTATGAAACCACCCATCAGTGGGGTTCGGAGGAAAGACGGAATCCTCTCCCCATAATAGAATGCAAGCAGTTTATCGTTATTTAATCCTTTATCATTGTTCATCGGGGTTTAGTTTTTTGGTTTCTCTTAACTTTTGCATTTGAATTTCAAAGATTCTAGATAGCTCTGGTCTTTTCATTGGGGTAGCTAGGTGGTGCAGTGGATAGAGCACCAGCCCTGGAGTCAAGGAGACCTGAGTTCAAATCCAGTCTCAGACCAGATACTTGACACTTACTAGCTGTGTGACCCTGGGCAAGTCATTTAACCCCAATTGCCTCATTAAAAAAAAAAAAGAAAGAAAGAAATTCAGTTTCATTGACTATTGGTTTTTTTCTCAGTGGGATTATACTCAGTTTTGCTGGGTAAGTTATTCTTGCCTGTACGCCTAAATCCTTTGCCTTCTGGAATATTCTATTCCACTCCCATGGTGGCTACTAAATTGTGTATGATCTTGAATGTAATTCCTTGGTGTACTTGAAATCTTTTATTTTTTGGGGGGGGGAACATAGGGGGATGGTGGTGTAGATGGAAGGCTGCTTGCAGTTGTTTTTTTTTTCTTTCTTGTCCTAGAAGCTCTAGATTTTACTATAATGTTCTTTGGGCGTTTCTTTCATGAGATTACCTGTGGATTCTTTCTTTTTTACACTTTGCCTTCTAAGAGATCTGGGCAGTTTTCTTTTTAAGATTTCTTGACACATGATATCTAGAATCTTTTCTGGGTCATGGCTTTCAGAGAGCCCAGTGATTCTTAAATTTTTTTCCTCTTCAATCTGTTTTCTAGGTCAGTTGTTTCTGCTAAGAGATAAGTTACATTTTGTTCTATTTTGTTCAGTTGTATGACTTTATTTTAATATTTCTTGTTGTCTCATGAAGTCATTGGCTTCTCCATTTCTAATTTTCAGGGAATTTGTTACTTGGGCAAGGTTTTGTACCTCTTGTGCCAAGCTGTTAATTCCCTTTCCAATTCTTTCTTCCACCGATCTGATTTCTTTTCCAATTTTTTTTCCTCTAGCACTCTCATTTCATTGATTAAAAAACATTTTTTAACATTTTAAAACTCCTCCTTCATCTCTTCTAGGAATTCTAGTTGAATTTGTGCCAAAGCTACATTTTTCTTTGAGGTTTTGTTTGCAGATGTTTCAGAATCATTCTCTTCTTCTGAGCTTGTGTGTTAAGCATTCTTGTCACTGTAATAGCATTTTATGGTGAGACCGTTTATTTGCTCATTCTTCCAGCCTACTTCTTGATTTAAGACTTGATGCTAAGGTTGGGCTCTGCATAATTCTGGAGGGAAGGTCTGGTTTGGTCTTTTGCTGCCTTCTTGGGGTATTTAGTGTTGAATTATTCCAGAATTTGAGGGAGATTTCAGGGTAGAGACCTGAAAGTTTTCATTGCTCTCAAAGTGTTCTGATCCAGGGCAAAGTCTGATTATTGCCTCCCTGGTATGGCTCTGCAAATCACTGACCTGGATATAGAGCTGAGCAACAGTATACTGCTACTAGGCTAAGCCACTATCAGCCAGCTAGGAAACTGCTGGTTCAGAGTCACAGAACTAGGGGCAGCTAGGTGGCGCAGTGAATAGAGCTCTGGCCTTGGAGTCAGGAGGACCTGAGTTCAAATCCAGCCTCAGACACTTAACACTTAACTAGCTGTGTGACCCTGGGCAAGTCACTTAACCCCAATTGCCTCACTTTAAAAAAAAAGCAAAACAAACAAACAAAAAACAGAGTGACAAAACTTCAGGCTCCTCTTTGGTCTAGGAATCCTGCCCTGGTTAATCCTCTGCAGGCTTCAGACTGGACTAGAAGCAAGAACTGAGACCTTGCTCTATTTCTGGGCTGCGAGTCACATGCTACTTGCTTCTGAACCTGTTTCTCTCCCTGTACACAGCGTAGGGCCTGTTACCATGCTTCACCTCAGAATGCTGTCCATGAGCACAGGTAACCACCTCAGTCCATCCAGAACCTATGACCTAGAACTAGGTAGTGAGCAACAGAGCTGCAAGGTGGCACCTATTCCTGTCGTGGTGTCCTGTGTGATTTTGTGGCTTCCTCTTGCCCTGGTGTACATGCTCTTGCTGGGCTCCAGTGTCCATAGACCTATCTCCCTATGTGGACCTAGACTGAGAAAACAATTCACTGCAACTTTTTCTTGGCTTTTCCTATCAAGATTTATTCTGATACATTTTCTAGATCTGTTAGGGGAAGGTAGTGAGGGGTTTTTTTGGGGGAAGGGAGGTAGGGTGCTTACTGTATTACTTTCTGCTATTCTGTCATCTTGGCTCTACCTCAATTCTACCACCTTGGCTCTGACTCCCATCACTATTAATATCACTTCTTTGCCAGATTTGTGATGTTTCCCAAATTCTTTATTTCCTCTTTTTGTACAAGTGATCTGTAATACATACTGATAACAATATCCCTTCTGTTTCTGTATCTATTGATCTTATCTAAATGCTTTCCACTATGCTTTCGGCCTATCTCTGGTTCCTGGATTAAATCATATGAGTACATCTCCTTTATATACAATGGTATAACTTTCCAGAGGAATATTCCAATCATAAATCTCATATCCCTCAAAATTGCAGTGATATCTATGAGGTCAATTTTGCCTTTTTGTGTTTAGATCTCACATTCATCATTCATGTTACCCTTACTTTGTAAACTTCTGGCCATCTTTACAGGTATTCTTATTCCAAAATTACTTTCAAGGGCATTGGTTTCTAATTTTATGTAACAACACCACTACTTTTCTTTTTAATCAAAAATAGATATTTGTTGTTGTTGTTCAGTCAATTATGTCCAACTTTTGGTGACCCCATGGACCATATCATGCCAATACTGTCCCTGGAGTTTTCTTGGCAAAGATACTGGAGTGGTTTGCCATTTCATTCTCCAATGGATTAAGGCAAACAGAGTTTAAGGGTTGCCCAGAGTCACATAGCTAGTAAGTATCTGAAGCTGGATTTGAACTCAGGTCTTCCTGACTCCAGGCCCATCAACTCTATCTATTGAACCACCTACCTACAAAAATTGTTATACTACCCCATATTTTTCATAGAACAATCTATGCAAATAATTCTTAGGTAGTGTTTTATTCAAATAAAATTAAACTTTATTATAACTTTATAACAACAAATCATACATATAAATATATTGTTCATATCTGTTGGCAAAATATTTTATTTTTGTCATATTTATATTATGACATACTAGCCATGATAATAACAAGGATAGGCTTGTGTTTTGGTACATTTCTCAAAATGTGGAAACATTTATAATATTGCCACTTGCAGTTCTTTTTTAACTATTAAATCAACATCAGTATTTAGTCTTTAGAAAACTACCACAGAAAAGCCCATTTCACATAAATAAAAGATTATTAGTTACAATAAAATTTGTACCACATTGATTAAAAGAATTCTTTAATCAGATATAGTTAAAGAAAAGATAGTTTTTCAGGCTCAAATGCTTGTTTCAATATAGCCACAAGACAAGTCTCTTAACTTTTCTTGTTTAGATAGAATAAGGACCAAATAAATCATATTTATGAATGGCAAATAGATTTCTTATTCACTTACATTTAGAAATATTTCTTGAAAATAAACTGAGAATTGCTTTAAACTATTGGGAGAATAAGTAAGTCTTTCCTTTTTTCTATTTTATTTGCAGAATAGAAATTTTTAAATTAGTAAATACATCAAAAATACTTGAAATTTTATTTATCTATACCTGTTTTCATAAATTTTAATCCTTTTGGCTTTCTTTACGTATTTAAGGATTTGAATTGACTTATTTAGGGTATTTATTTTTTTAAAAATATCCAGAAACTAGTCTCAGGAAGAAATTTCTGTTATTATATGAATTTGCTTCTGCTTTAGCACGATCACTAAGAAAATTGCAATTTCTTCTTTCAGCTCAAAAATCCCTCAAAGTACTTTGGCACAAGAAAGTCAAAATATTTCACAAAACAGACATTCACTATTATTTGTAGACCTATTTCATCCTGACATTGACTGAATGCTATCAATGTAAAATCCAATATAATTTTCTCACATTATTTCATTTTCATTTTTTAAAATGTCCATTGCATTTAAATTTTCTCTTGATATACCTATCAGCCAGTCTGAAAAATAACAAATCTTCCCTAACATCAGTTTCAACAACAAATCACATGTATCTAATTAAATGATTATCTTTAATTATATCTATTGCTTCATCCACTAGCAATGCAAAAAAAAAGATTTTAATTTCTCAATCGAGTCAAAGTTCTTCAGACATAGAAGCATGCTTCCTTTACACTGTTGTATTTGAAAGTAGAGCCATTTGAAACTACTTTGCATATGATTCACCAAGTATTAGTCTAACCACATCAATAGCTCCAGATAAACCAACACTTGCCCCAATGAATGATGCTTTTCACATTTAACAATTATATAAGCAAACTTATACAATCCAAGTAATTACTTTAATGTCACAGACATTTTTTAATGTTTGTTCTTGCTTATTAAAAGCATCTAATTTTCTCTTTAAAATGTTCTTAACTTGACAATGCATTCTGCACGCACTTTCAAGATGTTTCAATTTAGTAGGTTTCATTGATAATAAAGAATTGATACAGGAGCAGCTAGGTGGCACAGTGGATAGAGCTCTGGCCTTGGAATCAGGAGGAACTGAGTTCAAATGCAGCCTTAGACACTTGACACTTACTAGCTGTGTGACCCTGGACAAGTCACTTAGCCCCAATTGCCTCACCAAAAAAGGCAAAAAAAAAAAAAGGTTAAAAAAAAATCGATACAAAACAAAAAGCAATTTCTCCTCACCATCAGTAATTGTACTTATGAATCCCAGTGATAATTATAGCAAATCATATTTTCTAAATTTGGACTTCTACTTCATGTTTCTAGATTTCTACTACATAATCTATCTTAATGTTTTTTGCTTATTTTGGTTTCAGCTATTCCAGTGAATTTTATCTTCAAAATGGTTAAAAAATTTATCCTTCATGAACAAATATCATTAAAGATATGTGTGACAGGAAAATGTAGGAAACTGGTCATGTCATAAGGAATAGCAACTAATGGTAAGCCCAGTTGTTGAAATCCACAAAACAGCCAAAGATCTATAGGAAGGCCTCTAGTGCAGGGGATCAGCAAACTACATGTTTTTCTACAGTCCCCAGATAAGAATGATTTTTACATTTTAAAATACAAGTTTTATTGTATTTTACAAGGAAAAAACTGTTCTTACCTAGTGGACCTGTAAAAAAGCAGGCATCGGGGCCAGAAATGACCTTCAGGCCATAGTTTGCTGACTCCCCCTCTAGTGTACTGTAAGTATCTTTAGAGGAAGTCTTGTGCTGTGTGCAATTTTATTGTCCCTTATATCAGTTATTTTATACTTGTTCTCCTCCCAATTCTCAATAATAGACTGTAATTTAGTTCAGTTCACCAAGCACCAGTTCCTAGTATCTGTACCTTGTAGGTATTAGGTACTACATAAATAATTGTTGATTGAATTGAATCAGAGGCAATGGTCATGCCACTCTTGAGCCCATGATAAGCAAAGAATGACTAGGCCTAATCTGACATGTGCTCTAGCATTTAAGCTAGCAGATTCCAAGATTTCAGAGACAGCATAGGTGGAATGCCATCCTCTAAGACTCTAAAAGGGACATCAGCTCAGGAAGGATCAAGGATTACTGGATTACCTGAATAATAAGAATTATTTGGACTACCCAAAAGTCATGATCAAAGAAAGACCCTAGACATCATATTTCAAGAAATCATAAAGGAAACCCAATACCCCAGAATCAGAGAGTAAAATAGAAATAGAAAGAATCTACCAAGTGCCTCCCAAAAGAGATCCCAAAATGAAAACTCCCAGAAATATTATAGCCAAATTCTAGAGCTCCTTGGTCAAAGAGAAAGTGCTTCAAAAAGCCAGAAAGAATCCATGCAAATACTGTGGATCTGAACCAAAGTCAGGACCACAAAGGATTTAGCAGTTACCACCTTAAAGGAGTGAAGTGCTTGGAATATGATATTCCAGAAGACAAAGAAGCTAGGATTACAACCAAGGATAACCTACCCAGCAAAATGGAGTATAATCTTTCAGGGGGAGAAATGGATATTTAATGAAATTGAGGACTTCAAGGATTCCTGATGAAAAGACTAGAGATGAATAGAAAATATGATATTCAAGACTCAAGAGAAACGTAAAAAGTAAATACAAAAAAGAAATCATAAGGGACTCAATAAGTATAAACTTTTTATAGTCATATATATGGGAAGGTGATACATGTAACTCCAAAGAACTCTATCAGTTTGGGGTAGTTAGAAGGACTCTACATTAGATAGAGGGCATGGGAGTGAGTCAATTATGTTAGGATGATCTAAAAAAAAAAATGGATAGGTGAGAAAGAGGAATGTACTGGCAAAAAGGGGAAGGGAGAGGAAGAATGGGGAAAAATATCTCACATAAAAGAGACATACAAGAAATAACTTTTGTAGTAAAGGGGAAAATGGTGGCAGGGGTCAACGGAATGCTCGAACCTAATCTCATATAAATTGGTTTAAAGAGGGAAGACTATATATACATGCATGTGTGTGCATGTATACATACACACAGTCACTCAATTGGGTATAGAAATCAATCTAACCCAACAATGAAATAGTAGGGGAAGGAGATGGCGGAAAGGATAAGAGGAAAGGGAGGTAATAAAAGCGAGGACAGATTAAGGGAAGCAGTAATCAGAAGCAAAACTGACCTTAGGGGACAGATGGTAAAAAGAGAGAGAGAGAGAAGGCTAAACAGAAGAAAACAGAATGGAGGGGCAGTTAGTAATTCTAACTGTGAATGTGAATGAAATTAATTTATCCATAAAATGGAAGCTGTGGATTAGAAACCAGAATCCAATGATATGTTATTTATCAGAAATACACTTGAAACAGAAAGCCACATACAGAGTTAAAATAACAGACTGGAACAATATTGATTATGCTTCAGCTGAATTTTTAAAAAATGCAGAGATAGCAATCATGATCTCGGACAAAGCAAAATCAAAAATAGACCTAATTAAAAGAGATCAGCTGAGAAACTACATCTTGGTAAAAGACACCATAGAAGATGAAGTAATATCAGCACTAAACATATATGAACCAAATGGCATAGCATCCAAATCCTTAAAAGAAAAGTTAAGTGAGTTATAGGAGGAAATAGACAATAAAACTATACTAGCGAAGGATCTCAATTCTCTCCTCTCCAAGGTAGATAAATCTAGCCATAAAATAAATAAGAAAGAAGTTAAGGAGATGAATAGAATTTTGGACGTTAGATCTGATAGACTTAATAAGAAAACTGAATGGGAATAGAAAGAAGGATACCTATTTCTCAGAAGTTGTGGCACCTTCACAAAAACTGACCATGTATTCAGGCACAAAAACATTACAACCAAATGTAGAAAACATAAGCATTAAATGCACCATTTTCAGACCATAATGCAATAAAAATTATATTCAATAAAAGGTTATGGAAACATAGATTTAAAACTAAGTGGAAACTAAATAATATAATCCTAAGGAATGAGTGAGTCAAAGAATAAATCATAGAAACAACCAATAATTTCATTAAAAAGAATGACAACAATGAGACAAATTTTGATTTGTGGGATACAGCCAAAGCAGTACTTAGGGAGAAATTTATCTCTAAATTTGTATATCAATAAGAGAGAAAATCAACAAATTGGACATTCAACTAAAAAAACAAAACAGATAAAGAACAATTTAGAAATCCCCAATTCAACACCAAAATAGAAATCCTAAATTTCAAGGAGGAAATTAATAAAACTGAAAGTAAAAAATAATAATAATAAAACTAGAAGCTGGTTTTATAAAAAAAAATAAAATAAACTATTTGTTAATTTGATTTTTAAAGAAGAAAAAAGAAAACCAAATTACCAGTATCAAAAATAAAAAGTGTGAAGGCATCACCAATGAAGATGAAATTAAAGCAATTATTAGGAGCTATTTTACCCAGTTACATACCAATAAATCTGACAACTTAAGTGAAATGGATGAATATTTATAAAAACATAACTGCGCAGATTAACAGAAGAGTTAAGAGAATACTCAAATAACCTTATCTTAGAAAATGAAATTGAATAAGCCATAAAAGTGCTCCCTAAGAAAAATTCTCCAGGACCAGATGGATTTACAAGTGAATTCTGCTAAACATTTAAGGAACAAGTAATCCCAATATTATATAAACTATTTGAAAAAACTGGTTAAAAAAATAGAAGTCCTACTAAATTCTTTTTATGAAACAAATACGGTTTTGATACCTAAACCAGGGAAAGCAAAAACAGAGAAAGAAAACTATACACCAATTTTCCTAATGACTATTAATGCAAAAATTTTAAGTAAAATACTAGCAAGGAGATTACAGCAATATATCAAAAATATTATGTACTATGACCAAATGGAATTTATACCAGGAATGCAGGGCTGGCTTAAAATTAAGAAAACTATAAGCATCATTGACCATATCAATAACAAAAACAATAAAAATCACATGATTATCTCAATAGATGCAGAAAAAAGCTTTTGACAAAATATGACACCCATTCCTATTAAAAACAATGGAAAGCATAGGAACAAATTGAGCCTTTCTTAAAATGATAAGTAGTATCTATCTAAAACCAAGAGTAAGGATTCTCTGTAATATGGATAAACTAAAAGACTCACCAATAAGATCAGGGGCGAACTAAGGATGTTCATTGCCATCACTATGATTCAATATTATGCTATAAATGCTAGCTATTGCAATAAGACCAAAAAAATGGAGGAATAAAAAATAGTCCATGAGAAAACAAAACTATCACTCTTCACAAATAATATGATGATATACTTAAGGACCCTAGAGAATCACCTAAAAAACAATTGAAACAATTAACAACTTTGTCAAAGTTACAGGATATAAAACAAACCAACATAAATCATCAACATTTCCATATATTACCAACAAAACCCAGCAGGAAGAGACAGAGAAATTCTATTTTAAATAGCTACAGGCATTAAGAAATACTTGGAACTCTACCTGCCCAGACAAACTCAGGGACTAAATGAACACAATTAAAAAACACTTTTTACACAAATAAAGAAAATAAAGATTTAAACAAGTGAAGAAATATTGCTTATAGGTAGGCTTAGCCAATATAATAAGATGACAATTCTAACTAATTAATTTACTTATCATATCATAGAAAGAGAGAAAATAATAACAAGACTCATCTGGAAGTAGAGGTCAAGAATATCTAGGGAATCAATGAAAAAAGTGAAAGAAGGTGGCTGGCAGTACCAGATTTCAAAATATATTACAAAGCAGTAATCATCAAAACAATCTGGTACTTATTAAGAAATAGAGTGGTGGATCAATGTAATAGATCAGTAGAATAGAACATAATATGCAGTAGTAAATGATTATAGTAATCTAGTGTTTCATAAACCCAAAGATCCAAGCTTTGGAGGCAAAAACTCACCATTTGATAAAAACTGCTGGGAAAACTGGAGAAAAATTTGGTAGAAACTAAGCAAAAGTCAACATCTCATACCATATACTAAAATAAGGTCAAAATGGATAAATTATTTAGATCTAAAAGGTGAAATCATAAGTAAATTAGGGGAGCAAAAGAAAATTTATCTGCCTAACCTATGAATATGGGAAGATTTTATAGCTAAACAAGAGACAGAGAAGATCACTAAAATAAATAATTTTGATTACGTGAAATTTAAAGGGTTTTGCACAAACAAAAGTACTGCAGCCAAAATTAGAAGGAAATCATGAAACTGGGGGAGAGTAGATTTTGCAGCAAGTTTCTTCAATAAAGGTCTCATTTCTCAAATGTATAGGAAACTGAGTTAAATCTATAAAAATAAGAGTTGACATGATTGGTAAATTGATAAATCACCAAACGATATGAACAGGCAGTTTTCAGGAGAAGAAATCAAAACTATCAAGTCACATGAAAAAAAGTTCTAATTCCCAATTGACTAGAGAGATGCACATTAAAATAACTTTGAGGAACCACCTTATACCTTTTAGACTGGCTAACATGACAAAAAAAGAAAATTACAAATGCTGGAAGGGATGTGGAAAAATAGGTACATTAATCACCATTGGTGGAGTTCTGAATTGATCCAACCATTCTGAAGAGTAATTTGGAACTATGCCCAAAGGGTTATTAAAAACTTGCTTACTCTTTGATCCAGCAATACCACTACTATGTCTGTATCCTACACAGGGATCAAAGAAATAGGAAAAGGACCTGTATGTACAAAAATATCTATAGCAGTTCTTTTTGTGACAGTAAAGAATTAGAAATTGAGGGAATGTCCATCAATCAAGGAACAGCTAAACAAGTTGTGGCATATGATTATGATGGAATACTATTGTGTTATAAGAAATGACAAGCAAGATGGTTTCAGAAAAATCTAGAAAGAATTATATGAACTGATACAAATTAAAGTTAGCAGAAGCAAGAGAAAATTGTACACAGTAACAGCAATATTGTACCAATGATCAACTGTAAAAGCCTTAGCTACTCTCATCAATACAATGATCCAAGACAATTCCAAAGGATCCATGACAAAAAATGCTTTCTGCTTCCAGAGAGAAAACTAATAAGCTCTGAGTGAGGATTGAAGTATACTTTTTTTACTTTCTTTATGTTTCTTGCTTTATTGT
Source organism: Vombatus ursinus (assembly GCF_900497805.2). NCBI lineage: Eukaryota > Metazoa > Chordata > Mammalia > Diprotodontia > Vombatidae > Vombatus > Vombatus ursinus. Next base: position 20,099,094 of record NW_020954590.1, read on the forward strand.
TTTGGGGTTTTTTTGGCAACATGGCTAATATGGAAATATGTTTTGCATGACTTCACATGAATAATTTATATCATATTGCTTGTCTTCAGGATGGAAGGGGAGGAGCAGGTGGAAGGAAGATAATCAGAAACAAAAAAATTTTTAACTGAATGTTAAAAATTAGTATTTCATTGAGGAAGAAAGATAGAAAGAAAGGAAAGAAAAGGGAATGGGTGATTACTGTGAGCTAGCATGGGATCATTAAGCACAAGTCTTGTCAAATAATGTATTCTCTTTTTGAACAACGTTCACGGAATCTCAAATTTAAGGTCTATCATAACCCAGCCCAAGAGAATAGTTACTACACTAGTAGATGAGGAAATACAACAGACCTAGTAAATACATGGATTTGAGCAAGGCTTTTAACAGTCTTTTATATCATCCCTGTGGACAAGATGGAGAGATATACTAAGGATGATATCACAATAAGATAGATTCAGAACTGGCTGAGCAAACCAGAACAAAAGACTATTAAGGGATGAAGAAATGTCAACCTAGAAAGTTTCTAGTACCTTAGTCATATTCTGCTTAACAGTTTTATCAGGACTTAAAAGTATGCTTATTAAAACTACAGAAGACAGATGGGACAGGAAATTAATACATTTGTGGCCAATTCCAGAACTAAAAAGATCCTGAAATGGTTCATTTGCTGTCTTTAAAACTGGATAAGCCACATCTCAGTTGGGGGATGAGGAAACCAGAGAGAAGAGAACTATAAGAAAATTTAAAGAACATATTTATCCTCTCATCCAAATATAACTTTTTTTAAAACTTTCAGTTAGTTTCAAACATAAAAAGTGTTGCCTCAAACAGGAAAATTTGGAAATAACATTGATAAATAGTTCAAAATAAAAAATTTACCACACACAAAACGCTTTCTTCCACTGACCTTAATCACACCAAAGATCTATATTTCAGTATATTTAAACAGGCAAAAAAACAACAACAGACTAATGTTGTTTTTATCACACTCTCACTTTCTCCCATTTCCTGAGAATCCAATACTGAAAAGGGCATATAAGCAATACAAATAAAATTTTAATCAAATAATTACCAAGGGCAAGTGTATTCGCCAGAAAACAGGCAAAATCATTTTAATAAAATAGCAAATATGCAAGATGAGTTTGTTCTATTGAGTTTATTCTATGCATTGCCAATGCATACTATAAATTACGTTAAAATTCTTCATGGCTTAAACTAAATTCAAAGTATTACTGTTTGAAATAGTTATTATTTCTGTTTTATTCATATTGATATCAGGGTTAATTATAGCTCATCTAAAGAATAACAGTAATTTAGAATTATTACTGTTTTGAGTATATTTTTAGCATTATTCACAATGATTAAATGAGTGAAAGAATTTGAACACTTACTTGAAGTTTGTTATGGAAGACTTCCAGCCAACCTGGTTTGTCTGAACAAAGGAAGAATGCTCAGTTCCTATTTACTCTAGCAAAAATGAAGTTCACATATGAACAGGCAGTTTTCAGATGAAGAAATTAAAACTATCTACAATCATATGAAAAAATGCTCTAAATCACTATTGATTAGAGAAATGAGAATCAAAACAACTCTGAGGTACCACATCATACCTATCAGATTGGCCAACATAACAAAACAGGAAAATGATAAATGTTGGAGAAGATATGGGAAAATTGGAACACTAATGCACTGTTGATGGAGTTGTGAAATGATCCAACCATTCTGGAGAGCAATTTGGAACTATGCCCAAAGGGCTATAAAAATGTGCATACCATTTGACCCAGCAATAGCACTTCTAAGGCATGTACCCCTCAAAGAGATCATAAAAAAGGGGAAAGGACCCACATGTACAAAAATATTTATAGCAACTCTTTTCGTGGTGGTCAAGAATTGGAAATTGAGAGGATGCCCATCAATTGGGGAATGGCTGCACAAATTGTGGTATATGAATGTAATGGAATACTATTGTGCTATAAGAAATGATGAGCAAGTAGACTTTAGAAAAACCTGGAAAGACTTGTATAGACTGATACTGAGTGAAGTGAGAAGAATTAGAAGAAGGTTGTATATAATAACAGCCACGTTGTGTGATGACTAACTTTGATAGACTTAGCTCTTCTCAGCAATGCAAGGATCTAAGACATCTCCAAAAGTCTCATGATGGAAAATGCTATCCACATCCAAAGAAAGAACTATGGAGTTGGAATGCAGATGGAAGCATACTATTTGTTCTTTTTTTCTTCTGTTTTGTTTTGTTTCCTCTTCCTTGTGGTTCCTCCTATTGGTTCTAATTCTTCCTTACAACATGACTAATGTGAAAATATGTTCAAAAGGAATGTATATGTAGAGTCTATATCAGATTTCACGCCATCTTGGGGAGGGAGGTGAGAAGGAAGTGGGAGAAAAATTTTAAATTCAAAAGTTTATGGAAGTGATTGTTGAAAACTAAAAATACATTAGTTAAATAAAAAATTATATATAAAAAAATTAATTTCATACCAGAATGAGTAATGATCAAGAAATTCAATGAAAGAACTATAGCAAATTATTTCTTCCACCCTAGAACTGCACAAAAAGCCAAGCAAAAGACCACAGGCAATAGGAAATGGAGCTGTTAGCAATGCCAGCACAAACACAAGGCAAACAAGGCAGGAATCTCCAAGTGTAACAAAAGATGAGCCAGAGATATGTGTAGCTTACAAGGCTATGGGTCTAGAAGCAACAAAAACAGAAAGCTCCCTGAAAAAGTCCGAGGGTAATAAGAAAGTCCCTGAGCACTCTGAGAAATGCCATACATAGCCGTCCTCAGAATAAGACACCCCATGTGCCCAGGAGCAAAGGTCCCTATCACCCTGCCCTGACATACAACAGGAGACCCTGAAGACCTAGTACTGTGAACCCCAAAGATCCAGGGAAACTCATCACCATCCAAAACACATCAGGGGGTGAAGCCTGACCCTGGAAAATCCCCAATTCAAGAACTAACACTAAAAAGAGTAGTAAACAAAAGAAGACACTGACCTATTTTTTAAAATTACTGGATTTAAAGATGCCCAAAAATACAGGCTAGAAGGAGAGAAAAGGTTTGTAACAACTGCAAGCAGAGATTCAAAGGAAAAGTAGATTTTCCATAAGGACTACAAGAATAGCCAGAAGAAATGAAGCAAGAGATAAAAAATGAAATAAAAGCTCTGGAGGAAAGAACTGAAAGGAGAATAAGTGGCACAGAACAGAAAGTGGTCAACTTTACCCAAATAAAAGACTTCCTGAAAACTAGAATATGCTAAACAGAAATTAATGGCTCCATGATGAAGCAAGAAACATTAGAACAAAATCAAAATGTTGAAAGGAAAAAAAGGGGAAAATAGTTAACTTTAACAAATATGATATTTATTGCTATCAGTAACAACTGACCTGAAAAACAATAATTTAAGATAAAAATAATTTAAGAATCAGCAGACTCCCAAAATAAAAACAGTATCTAAAATTTAAAAAAAAAAAAAAAAAAAAGGAAAACTGACCAGATATAGTAGAACCAGTGCAAAGTGAGGATAAAGAATTTACCAATCATTTTCTGAAAGAAACCTCAAAAGGAAAAGTTCCAGGAGTGTCATAGTCAAGATCCAGAGCCCTAACATCAAAGGAGAAATACCACACATATCCAGAAAGAAGCACTTCAAGTACCAAAGAACCACAGTCAGGGCACACAAGACCTGGCAGCTTCTACAATAAATCACAGATATCTTGGAATACAATATTCCAAAAGGCCAAATACATAAGCTTACAAGATTAATTTTACATTTCTAGGTTTCTTTGGACCTAGAAGGAACTGTAATGTCTTCTAAGGATATTGAGGAGGGGATGTAAAATATGAAAAAACAGAGGTCCTGAGGGTGGATTGGTTCTGTTCCGAGGGTTTGAAGACAGAAGAGTAAGGAGGTAAAAGGAACAGACTAGTACAGAAAGGAGAAAAGTACTTGCTATTTCTCGTAATTGGGGTGAATTAGAAGAAAATTATATGAACATGGAGTGATAAGGGGAAGTTTTCACAAAGGTATGTTCATCTGATGCCCATTTACCTGAAATAAACAAAGAAGTGCTAAACACACACACGCGCACGCGCACGCGTGCCGCAAAGTTTGTATTGAATACATCACACTCAATGGAGAAACAAGCAAGGATGGGGAGGGGTTGGGGGGAATAAGAGAGAGAAAGTAATACCATGAAGAGAGACAAACTTCCTGATCTTGAAGGGGTGACTTAAAGGGGAGGAAGGGAAAAAAAGCTAGAATCTGAAAGGGTGCCTATCAATTAGGGAATGGCTAAACAAATTGTGAGTTATGAATTTAGTGGATACTACTACAATGAAAGAAATTATAAAAGAGATAATTAAAGAAAATCCTGAGAGTAAAGTGAGCAGAACCAATCTTCTCTTCTCTAGGACCTGAAGCAAGGGGTGAAAGTTGTAGAGTATGAGATTTAGTATTGAGTTAAGAAAAACTATCTGCCAATCAAAGCTATAACAATTATCATGACTTTGTTCATCTAGTCTTGCTCACATTAAAGGCAGTTGTCCTCCTTGAACAAATCTCTGCACACAAATATTAGCAAAGAAAAAAGCTTTTCAAAATCAGAAACTCTCTGAGTTGGAGAGGACTTCAGAAACTAACAAGTCCGATCTGAACTTGAACAAAAATTTCCTCTATAACATACCACCACCAAGTGGTCATACACCATCTCTCAGTTATTTTGGTTAAATTTTGTTTTCAAAAATCCCTCAAAATTCTGATTGAGAAGCACTTTCGTCATACTTGGTGATATTTCTTAGCCTCACTTACAAATGTGAGTAATACAAGTCACATCCCATTACAGCAAACTTCAAAGGAGTATCCAGATTCTTTTGTTATCATTAGAAATTCATCACGGTCAATAATTCTTAAAACAGTAACAATTCTAAAGAAGTGTTACTTCTTTAGATTAACAATGATCAACTGTGCCTTTAGCATATATAATATGGAAGCAGCAGTTTTTCTAAGAAGGAAGTAAGCTTTTCTAAGAAGTAAATCTTGGCAATAGACTGTCTGCTTTGTGCAGACCAGACTAAGTAGAGAGTCTCATCACCAGCAGACAGGCCACTAGGTAACCCATTCTAAGCAATGGCAGCATGAAAAAGGAAAACTAAAAATCGGTTCTCAGTACTGTATCCCCTCTTCTGCTTCTGCAGCGAAACAAGTTAGATTTTTCTGTCACAGATCACCTTTTGTCCTGCCAAAATTAAATGCTTCTACTACTGTTTTCTTTTCTCCATAAAGAAATGGCCTACCTGTTCATTTCCCTTGTTAATCATGGATATATGAAGATATTTTTGCATGGAGTAGAGGGGTTCCTTTGGATCCTTCATGCTTATACTAATATTTTATCATTGAAGTAATGACTCTTTTATAGTCAAGGACTAAGCACAAACATTTGTTCCACTAAAGGTGCAACAGTGAGCTGACAGTGAACCCTTCCTCGTTTTGTCTAGACCCCTCTCTTGCTCTTATCATATTCTAGTTTGCATTTTAAATATGTACATAGACATATATAGATATGTGTGTACTTGTATATGTGTACATACATCTATATGTATACAAGCATACATGTATGTATGCATATAAATGTTTTATCATTCCTTTCCCATTCTCTTTCAAGGCAAGGACTTTAATAATGTTCTTCCATTTTTGTTCTCCAGCACCTAACATGATGCCTTACACATAGAAGTTACTTTAAAATATTTGATTTAGTTGAACTGATGGCAAATTTTGTAAAACATCAATAGAAAGTACTCTCTTATTCAAGCAGGAGGAAATCTGTTCCACCTAGGGTCTATGAAATAATTCTCTCCTTGGTGCCCACAGAAACCTATCCACATGGGCAAGGGCCACGAGAGGACTGTAGAATAGAAACCCTGAAAAAAGGTAGAGTGGCTACTAAAAGTACAGGACTAAAATATAAGTCAATAAACTGGGTTTGTTTTCTTTAGAGAAGTAGTATAACTAAACGGGCAAACTCTGGCACAAAACTGGCAAAATAATGCAATGTTTCTCTGATTTGTTAAATGAGCTCCATTCTCTTGGTTTCTCCTCAAACAAGAAAATAAAAATCTTTCTTCACTCACTCCCACTACCATAAAAAACAATTTTCCAATTTTCCAACAATTTTCAGTAGTCGAGTCTCTATCTGAGTGAAAATAACTTTATAAACACATTTTCATCATGTGACTCTAGTCTAATCTGTTAAAAGATTTTCAGTTTATAATGCTGTGATTTTAATTCATCATACACACAACCTACATACTATAAATTTCACATATGCATATGTATGTATGTGGAAATTATAGAAAACCATATACACATAATTATAACAGAAATATTTTTCCAAAGAAAACCATGGTTAAGTTGACCTAAATAATGCTTTTATTTTGATTTTTAAAATTTTGGTATGTCATTCTAACTAGTCTCTGGGATAAACTGATGATGTCTTTTAATGACTCAAAATTTAAAATTTTATCTATATTGCCATTAGAGGTATTTAGAGCTAAAAAGAACTTTAGCAATTACCTAGTCCAACCTCTTCATTTTACAGATAAGAAAACTGAGAGCCAAGTTTTGTTACTTGGCCAAGTTCACACAGATTAGCAGAACGGGAAAATAGCTGGTGTTTAAACCCAGGTCCTCTAGCTTCAAAGTTTTCTACTCCATTGTACATGTTTATACTGATGAGCAACATATTTTTATTTTGTAAATTGGAGTACTACTAGTTAAATGTTAGAAGGGAGCAAGATTTTAAATTTTGGCCTGATAGAGGCAAAAATGTTAATGATTACTGAAATATTTTTTAGGCAACTATACCTAAAAACATTTTCATCAAACTATCAAATTCCCTAACGCACAGTTTAAGACAATGTCAAGCTATGTATATCTGATTTTTGCATTTGCTGAAAAGATAACCTTAGTAATCCACACTAAGGCAATTTATTTCAGTACTCAAATCCCTAGGACCCAAGCCCTGACTTATATCATTGAGTAAAATGGTACCCAATAAGTGTTTTTAGGTTTAAATTTAATTTCATTTATGACCCCCTCAAACCTTAGGGTCATTTTCAGTTTGTCACTTTCTAACAGTAAACATTGCTCCGAAAGCATAGCATTATATTCGTCCAGCACAGGAAAAAAAATTGGTAGCTTCATCTATTATTAAAATTCAAATAACAGAAATGGTGGCAACTACTAAAGAATTCTAGGTTTCTGGTAAGAATTCCTTATCAATCCCTCCCTACCTGGCTTCTCAGTCTACTTTCCAGCATTTAAATCACCGTCCTGATTTTAGTAAGCTGAAATGTGGAGGTACTAGAACTTTATCTATGCTATATAGTAAGTATAATTATAGCACATCTGGATCTTAAAAGACTGTTGATTTACAGTCAGGACAAGACAACAATGATTTTCCAATGACTCCCCACTCCCCAAGTATTTTACTTTTTTTCTCAGAATTTTTACTTTGTTTCCAGAATTTACCCATTCTTTCCATTCCTACCAGCATTATCAAAAGACCCTAGTCATCTATCATCTGAATTTCTTCTTTCTCTAGATTCTTCCAATCAATTCTTAACACCATTGTCAAACTTGTCCCCTTCATGCATCACTATAACAATGCTACCTCCCACCCCAACTTTAACCCAGTCCTACAGATTAGACTTTTTTTATTTGCTTTTAAGACATTCCCTGAGGTGTACCCTGGGCTAACCCCTTTCTTTTATCTCCTACTCCCTGATTTGCCTTTTCCAGAGAAATTGATGCAATATCCTTTAAGATAGTGAGAGAGAGAACCAAAAGCAGGGAACGAATGAGAATGTTTGCTTGGAATATCTAGTGTGATGATAACTGATAACAGAGAGAAAGCAGACCTGCTCAATTCTTATCTTGCTTCTGTTTTCTCTGTCAGAGAGAATGACTGAAAATTGAAGAACTAAAATAACTAAAAGAGAGTTGATACCCAATATAAGTAAGGAGGTAGTAACACTGTACTTGATGAAGAGTTGTCCTTGATGAATTCAAGTCACCTGACCCAGATGAACTACATCCTCTGGCACTGAATGAACTGGCAGATGTGACTGTTGAACTCCTGTTAGTCTAAAAGGTCATGGAAAATAAGGGAGATACCACAAGATTGAAGAAAGTTAGAAGAATTGGTCCAATTAAGATCAGCACTGATCCTATGAAAATAATGTTGAGTTTTTAGTCCAAAGAATTGCTTCTTCTTGCTTTCTTTACAAAGAGGTGACCCTTGTAGCACCAACATTTTCCAAGGAATGGAGAAAGGGAAGTGGTGATTCCAAAAAGCAACATGACTTCATCAAGAACAAGATATGCCAGAATAACATCACTTTCTTCTTTGCTAAGGAATACTAAACTCAGAGATGAGGAGAATTCTGTAAATGGTTTACCTAAATTTCAGCAAAGCTATTGACAGTGTATTATACCATACTTGCAGAAAAGATAGATAGATGGGAGATAAATAATAATATAATTAAATGTATTCAGCACTGGTTGAATGGTCAGATTCAAACAATAGCTGTTAACTTAAAAATATCAACAAGGCAAGAGGTCTCTAATACAGTGCTGCAGGAATCTGTGATTGGCCCTCTGCTGTTTAAAATTTTTATCAGTGTTTTAGATAAAGGGATAGATGGAATGCTCATAAAATTTGCAGATGACACAAAACCAGCAGTAATAATTAGCAGAGTCGGGATCAAAAAAAAAAGATCTTGACAGACTAGAACACTGGAATGAATCAAATAAGATGAAATTCAATAGGGATAGTCTTACAATAGAGTATTAAAAAATCAGTTTCACAAGTATAACATAAGGGAGTCACAGTTAGATAGCAGTTCTAAAAAAAGATCTAGGGGTGTTAATGGACTAAAAAATCAACATAAGGCAGCAGTGTGATATGGCAGTCAAAAACCAAATTTGATCTTAGACTGTAGTAGAACAGTCACTGCTTCCAAGAAAAGGGAAGTGATAGGCCCACTATATTCTTCCCTCATCAGACCTCATCTGTAGTATTATGTTCAGTTCTAAGCACCACAGTTCAGGGTGGACATTGATAAGCTAACCAGAGGGTGTCCAGTGGAGAGTAACCAGGATGGTAAAGGGCCTAGATTCTATGTTACATGAGTATCAGGATAGGAAATTGGGCACGTTTAGCCTGGAGGAAACGAAGGGACATGATAAATGTCTTCAAGTATCTGAAGGGATGTCATGTAGAGGAGAGATTAGACTTGTTCTGTTTTGCCCAAAGGAAAGAACAAGGAGCAGGGGGTAAAAGTTGCGAAAATGAAAATTTAGGCTTGTTGTCAGGTAAAATTTCCTAACAATTAGAGCTGTCCAAAAGTAGAATGGAATACTTCGAGAGGTGATAGCTTCGTATTACTTAGGGGTCTGCCAGCAGAAGCTGGACAAATACTTAGCAAGTGTGTTATGATAGGGATTCCTTTCATGTATGGATTAAATCAGACAGCCACAGAGATCCCTTCCAACTCAAAAATTCTTCCATTCTCTAAGTCTGTGAATGTCTGATCAGTTGCCACATCTTATTAATTCAACCTGCAACATATTCTTTCATCTGTTCCCCTCTCTCCAATAAGATGAACACCACGCTGGTTCTTGCTCATCACCTCTCACCTTGTCTACTGCAATAGCCTTTTAATTTATCTCCTTGTGTCAAGTCACTTTCTCCTGCTTCAAAACATCATATGCACAGTTCTCTAATTGATAGTACCAAAGCAAAGAATGATCATGTCACTGTCCTGCTCAAGAAGTTTCAATGGCTACCTATTGCCTCTAGGATAAAATATAAACTCCTCTTTTTGGTATTGAATAGGGTGGAAAGGGACATAGGGAGACTATTAAAGTGGTTATTGGAGACCAGTTAAGAGACAGTAGGGAAGACCATTTCAGGGGGCCAAGTGAAAAATAATGAGAGCCTGAACTTAGGTTATGCTGATTGGATGAGAGGAAACAACAAACACCACAGATGGAGCTAGGTGAAGAGGATTGTGGTGCCATCAGCACAGAGAAAGAAATTAGTAGAGGCAAGTTTAGAAGTTGTGGTGGGAAGCATTAAAAAAAATATGTACATTTTGATACCAAAGATCATTGATTTAGAGCTAGGAGGGACCTTACAACAGTCCAGATGCTTCATTTTATAGGTGAGGAAACTGAAGATTAGGGAAGTGAAGTAACCCACAGTCATCTATGTACTAAATAAGAGAAGTACAATTTGAAACCAAATCATATGAATTCAAATCCCACATTTCTTCCACTGAACTGGATGACCAGCAGACAACTATAAAGATAGGGCTACAGTTAGAGTAGAAAAAACAACTTTTGAAGTCATTTATGTGAGATATGAAGCCATGTGAATGAAAGAGATCTAAGGAAAAGAATATAAACAGCAAAAATCTATGATATTATTCTTGTGGAAAAAAAATATATCCTCAGCACTTAGCATAGTGCCTGGCACATAGTAAGCAATTAATAAATACTAGTACATTTAGGTACATAGGGACCAAAAAACTGATGGTTTTCCCTTCCCATATTGATTCTTTTGGGAAGGCAAACTAGGCCATCTTTTGTTTGTTTCAATTCTAAATGAGCCTTTATTCACTGAATGGGTGTTGTCTCAGACAAAATGAAACCTGGAAAAGACCTTAGCTTAAAAAGGTCAAGGTCTTTCATTCATCCCGGGCCATCACCAGTCATCCTGACTTAGGTCTTGCCACTGGACTACAATGACTCTGGAGGAGAGAGCGAAGCTGATGACTTTGTACAGCTCTGCCTCACTGAAATCCAATTTACTTGCAAGTTAAGACATCACTCTCCAGATGTCATTGGTCTTCTTCAACAATGAAAGATGAACAACAAACAACAACAATATAGGGATCTGGTTGAATAGCTGGACCTAAAGAATAGTTACAAATGGTTTTATCTTAACATAGAATGCACCAGGGATCTGTACTTAGTCCTGCATGGTGTAACATTTTTGTCAACAATTTGACAGAAGACATACATAAATGCTTTCAAATATACAGATGAAAAAGCTGGTATAGATAGATAACACTGGATGATAGGATTCAAAAAAATCTTAAAAGGCTGGACTATTAGATTGAATCAAATTGAACTTAAAATGAATCAAACTGAATCAAGATGAAATATGATAGAAATAAATGTAAAGTCCTACATTTGGGTTCAAAAAACCTGCTTTAAAAATATCAAATGGAAAGAGAAAAAAAACACAAGCTGCTTGCATCAAAAATTAAAAAGGAGAATTCAAAACCATTGAAGAGGAACTAAAGGAAATTGTTATCAAAAATTATTATGCTCAACTATATTCTAACAAAACTCATAACTTAGAGAAAATGGATAAATACTTAAAAAATACAAAATACCACAAATAACAAGAGAAGAAATAGATTATGTAAATAATTCAATATCAAAAAAAGAAATTGAACATGTCATTGATAAATTTCCAAAAAAAAAAAAAATTTTCAGGAGCAGATGGATTTATAAGTGAATTTTATAAAGTATTAAAAGAACAATTAATCCTAATATTACATAAACGGTTGACAAAAATACAAAAAGAAAAGACTCTTCCAATATCTTCCTATGATACAAACATGGTCTTGAACTAGGGAGAGATAAAGCAAATTATAAACCAACCTCCCTAACAAACACAGAAACAAATATTTTAAATAAAATATTAGCGAATAGGGTACAACATATTAGAAAGATTATACTTTATGACCACACTGGATTTATTCAAGAAATGCAAGGCTAGTTCAATATAAGGGAGACTACAAACATAATAAACCATATTAATTGCATATATAATAAAAAACACATGCTTTTATCAATAAGACACTAAAAAAGATTTTGACAAAATCCAAACCTGCTTCTTTTAGAAGCACCAGAAAGTATTGGAATAAATGGACCTTTCCTTAATACAATAAAATAATATCTATCTAAAACCAAGAGCTAACATTCCATGCAATAGAAAAAGTTAAAGGCCTTTCTAACAAGATTAGGGGTAAAATGAAGATGCGCATTATCACCATTACTGCTTAACGTAACTCTTAATTAGACAAGAAAGAATAATTGAGAGAATAAGCATAGGCAATATCACTTTTTGCAGATCCCATGATAATTACTTAGAAAACTCCAAGAGGCAATTCAAAAATTAACTGAAATAACTCAGCAAAATTGCAGAATAGAAAATAAATCCATATAAATTATCAGCATTCCTATACTTTACCAACAAAGGCTAGAAGGAGGAGATAGAAAGATATGTTTCACTCAAAAACTATACTAAGTATGAAATATGTTGGAGTCTATCATGCGAAAGAACTATCATGTCAAAGTGGAATTGCTTCTTTTCTGCATGGCCCCAAAGGGCAAAACTAACAAGAATAAATGACAGTGGCAAAGAGGCAAATTTGCATTTGAAGTCAGGGAAAAAACAAAACAAAACAAAACTCCTGACAGAGCTATCCAAAAATGGAATGAGTTGCCCTGGAAAGTAATGGATTTTCCCTCACTCAAGGTCTTAAAGCAAAGGAGGGAATGACCACTTGTTATATGTGAAGTAGAAAGGATTCCTGTTCAGGTACAGATTTGATTAGTTGACCTCTGAAGTCACTTCCAACTCTAAGATTCTGTCTGATTCTGAGAAAAAAGGGCTATGCTCAAAGTACTGGGTCAAAATAAAATCACAGAAGCCAAGAGAGGAAAGGTATCAACTGCTAACATGCCAAGAGCAGGACTGAACAAAAATCATCAGATTCAGCAATCAGGAAGTCATTGGTGACCTTGAAAGGGGTAGGACCTATAATACTGGTAAGAACCAAAACCAGATTTCAAGTATATTAGAGACTTGAGTTAGTAGTGAAAAAATTAGAGGCTGCAAGTATAAACTAACGTTTCTCGATGTTTCTCGGTGAAAGGGATGGAAAAACTATCTAACATAAGCAGTCAGAAGGGACAAAGGAACGTTTTTTTTAAAGGATAAGAGAGACCTAAATATGGTTGTAGGCATATAGGAAAGAGCCAATAGAGAGGGAAAGCTTAAAAATGAAAGAATGAGAATGATTAACAAAGCAAGTTCCCAAAAGATTATATGATCACATAATTTAGATCTACAGAGGACCTTAGAGATAATCTAGTTCAACTCTCTTATTTTACATGAACAAACATCTAGAAAGCTGCAGAGACTTGCCCATGGCCAAAAGGTAGTAAGTGGCAAAGATGGATGATGTTTTGACTTGTTTATGATGTAATCTTTTACAGCCAGGCCACATATCCATTCGGAATTTATCTTGGCATAACATGTAAAGTGTTGGTTTTTCTTTCATATTGTCCAATTTTCCCAGCAGTTTTTGTCAAATAGTGAGTCCTTATTCCAGAAGCTGAATTGTTTATGTTCACTGAATACTGTGATACTAGATACATTTACTTCTGAATGTTTTGTACCTTATCTGTTGCAGTGACTGATCTCTATTTTTAATCAGTGCCAAATTGTTTGTAAGATTAAAAAGGAAACAGTTACCTTGGGAAAAAATCTTTGCAATAAATTTCTCTAATAAAGTTATGTAAATATTTGATATATAAGTATATCAAAGACATATAAGTAACTGATGCAACCCTCACAAAACAGACAAGTGGCTTAAAAAGATTGCTGCATAATTTTCCAAGATAGGAGTCTAGGCTACCAATAGCCACATGAAAAACTTCTCTTACTAATAACTAGAGAAATGTAAATTAATGCAACTCTGAGGTTCTACCTCACATCCATCAGATTGGAAAAGTTGACAAGAAAGAAAAATAATGACTGTTGGACAAGCTGTGGGAAAATAGGCACCTTATACACTGTTGATGGAATTGTGAATTTTTCCAACTATTCTGGAAAGTAATTTGTAACTTTATCTCAAAAGTTATTAAACTCTGCATACTCTTTGACTCAGCTATACTAGGCCTACATCACAAAGAGACCAAAGTGGTGCAGTGGATATAGCTTCAGCCTTGGAGTCAGGAGGACCTGAGTTCAAATCTGTCCTCAGACACTGGACACTTACTAGCTGTGTGACCCTGCCTCACCAAAAAAAAAAAGAGAGAGAGAGAGAGAGAGAGACACCAAAGGAAAGGAAAAGAACCCATGCGCACAAAATTATTTATAGAATGAGGTGGCAAAGAAATGAAACATCAATTTGGAAATAGATGAACAAAGTATGGTTTATAAATATAATGGAATATTTTTGTGCTGTAAGAAATAATAAAAAGGACAGTTTCAGAGAAAACTAGGAAGACGTGTATGAACTGATACAAAATGAAGTGAACAAAACCAGGAAAATAATCACATTAACATTGTAAAGACAAACAATTTTGAAAGACTTAAGAACTCTAATCAATGCAATAACCACTCACAATTCCAGAGGATCAATGAGGAAGCATACAACCCACCTCCTGACAGAGAGGTGATCAACTCAAGGTATAGACATATATCCTAAGGATATAGTCAATGAAAAGATTTGTTTTGATTGACTGTGCATATTTGTTACAAGGGTTTTGTTTTTGTTTTTATTTTTTCCCCCATGGTAGGAAGGGGAGAGGAAAGAAAATAGTTATGTTAATTGAAAAAAGTTAATTTTTTAAAAAATATTCCTGCAATGAAAATGTGGGTAAAGATAATACTAACACTGTAAGCTCAAACAAAAACACAAATAATAAAGCTAACACTTTCCTATAAGCTTTTCATCAGCCAAATTATCAGGCAAAAACAATGATGATCTAATGAGATCTGGCAAGAACTCAGCTAAAAAAATTCTAAACCATCAAGAAGATTATTTGAAATACGGAGCTACATCCACTAAGATTAATGATTAAGCTCACCCTAAGTGTATATTTCAGTGCCTTGTAATATTAGCTAATAACAGTATGAAGCAATAAGGATTAAGAAGACATTTAAAACTAAGCCTTTATTGCCAAAAATGATCCATAATTTATTAAAAACTCCCAAATATTCATACTCAAACTTGAAGACCCTGGACTATTAGATTGAATCAAATTGAAATTAAAATGAATCAAACTGAATCAAGATGAAATATGATAGAAATAAATGTAAAGTCCTACATTTGGGTTCAAAAAACCTGCTTTAAAAATATCAAATGGAAAGAGAAAAAAAACACAAGCTGCTTGCATCAAAAATTAAAAAGGAGAATTCAAAACCATTGAAGAGGAACTAAAGGAAATTGTTATCAAAAAATATTATGCTCAACTATATTCTAACAAAACTCATAACTTAGAGAAAATGGATAAATACTTTTTCTAAACTGATCAAAAATTTGCCCAAATGAAGGGTTTCAGTGGGTACTGAATGATTTGTGTATATATATGTACATATGTATGTATATATAAATGTATGTATATGTACATGTGTATATGTGTGTTTACATACACATGTATGCATATATATATACACACATGTAACACATTCCAATTAGTTTGCAAGAACAATTTATTGACATTGGATTAGACAAAAATTTACTAAATGAATTTCAATAAAAAAACTTTTGCATAATTGATAGATAAGAGTGAAAAACGAGAATTGTGATTTAGTAAGTACAGCCAACAATGTACTTCCTCAATTTTGGTTCACATACCTTTGCGATCATTGTTTTCAGCTATGATAGTGATTAAAACCAAGAACCAAAATAAACTGAAGGGAAAACTAAACCTTTGAATCACTTATTACAAAGTGTTAAACCAAGATTTTGAAAAATATGAATATTCAAGCATATTGCTCTCATTAAAAAAACTACTATTAGTACTGTATGAGAGCAAAAGGTTCTTTGTACTGTAAGTAAAAATAATTTTTAAAATACTGTTTATTTCTTCATCTCATCCTTTTTATTTCAATTTGTTATATATGTTTTATAATATATGATATGAGTGCATGATTTAAAAAGGCTTGGAAACCAGTGCCTTAAACATCATTTGAAATTCTAAAAGAGCCACAGTTTGGAATTGTTTTCAAATCTGCATACAGGCTATAAGAATATGATTGCTAAAGCCAAAATATGTATTAAGAGATTAAGGGGGAAAGTGACTACACTTTTCTACAGAGACCTTTGAAACCTTTTAAAATTGAATGACAGTTCATTCTACTACATACAGGTAATAAAAGCATTCTCCTTAAGAACACAAAATTGTGAAATCAAATTGAGGCAAACAGTGAGAAGAAAACCATATATTAGTCATTTCATTTCAGATGACTGCCAAAGGAAAAACAAAACAAGAAATACCACATAATCTTTCAAAGCCTTCCCTTTCTCCCACCCCAATAAGTAAAAGTATCATTTGATTTATTTTGCAACAGATTGCTTATAGTGGTAAAAAAAAAAAAAAAAAACAGAATTCCTTAGTGCCTATAGGCATTGATAAGAAAATAATGGTTTAAAAAAAAAAAAGCCCTAGAAGCACATATTTGATTAATTTATTGGATGGCATGCTTTGAAAAATTTCAACTCTATACGTCAAAGTCATAGTTAAATATTATCAGCATTTTAAAAATATTTAAAGTCTTACTTAAAGCTTGGTATAATGTTGGAATAATGATGGACCTAACTCTGTACCTAACTTCAGAGTCCAGATTTTGACTCAGATGAGATCCTGATCTAGCTCAGTCCTCCCCAATCAATCACATCTCTCACCTCTGTACCTTTTGCACAGGCTGTCCTCCATCCTTCCTCACATTTTAGAACCCAGAGCTCCCTTCAAGGCTCAATTCATGCCACATTCTTCCAGAGGCCTTCCTCCAATTGTTAATGTCCTATGTCACCCATCACTGGACTTACTTTGTATTATTCTGCATTTATTTATCTAGGAACATGTTGCATCTTCTCAGTAAAACATGAGTCCTTGAGGGGCTGTTTCATGTTGTATTTTGTATTGCCAGGACTAGCGCAATGCCTGGTGCACAGTATGCTTACTGGTTGACTGATAAATGCAGTCAATAAATGCTTATTGGCTGATGGCTTATAGAGAAGGAAATCTATTACATCTAGTTTTACTGATCAAAGAATTCTCTTTCATCTAACTCTAAGGTTCTGCAAACAAAAAAAATCTTAAAAGCAGGTAACAAAGGTTGTATTTTTGCTTTTAGTTTGCTCCACCCCCCTTGCCCCTTTCCTCCCTGCTGGCACAGTCTTTCCTTGTACAACCTAATTATGAGATAATTTTCCCCATACTTCCTCCCCCACTCCCTTTTCCCTTCGTTATTCCTTTTTCCTTTTGTCTTTCAAAATCATAAAAACAAAAACTAGCAAAATCACACCCAGGTTTTCTGTCTTAATTAATTCTCTCTATGACCCTGATGCCATAGGATTGAGAAAAAAACTGTATCATCTTACACTATTAGAATGTGAATACTTCATCATTATTTAGTCCCTTCTAATTGCTTACTTGTAGTTACTTTTTTTAAGACTCTTTTGACTCCTTGGTTTGTGCTTCAAAGTTTCTACTCAGTTCTGACCTTGTTATCAGTAATGCTTAAAGTCTTCTGTGTGTGTGTGTGTATATATGTATGTATGTATGTATGTATATACACACACACACACATATATTTATGGCAGGGGGAGATACAGTATTTTAGGTTCTCTGTTACTTTATAGTGGTGACTGCTAAATCTTGTGCGATCTTGACTGTAGCTTATTGGTAATTTGAAATCTTTCTTTATAGCTGCTTGTAGCATTTTTTTTATCTGGAAATTCTGGATATTGCCTTTGATGTTCCTGGGAGGTTTTATTCTAAGGTCTCTTTCAGGAAGATGATCATAGAATTCATTCTACTTTATACTTTCCCTCAGGTTCTAATAAATCTGGGCAGTTTAATGATTTCTTGAAATATGAGGGTTTTTTTTAAATTATTGCTTTTAATTAGCCCAATGATTTTTAAATTATCTCCTTAATCTGTTCTCTAGGTCAATTGTTTTTTGATATGAGATAACACATTTTCTTCTATTTTTTCAATCTTTTAACTTTGTTTTAATATTTCTTATTGTTTCACTGAAGTCATTCAATTATATTCAAATATTCTATTCAAATTTTCAAGGAGTCTGTTGGGTAAGATTTTGTACCTCTTTTACTAAGTTACTAATTCTGTTTCCACAGGCTAGGTATCTCCAGGACTTCAGTCACCCAAAATCATTTGATCCAGGGCAAAGTCTAATCACTGCCTCGTCCAAACTTTCCAATCTCCTAACCTATGGCTTACCCTTGGTTAGAGCTCCAGTAGATTACTGCTGGCCACTCTTCTGTCACCTAGCTGGAAGGCTCTACAGGTTCCTTGGTCTAAACTCCCTACCTTGGTAACTCAGGTGAAGTCTTTGAACTGCCTTCTGGGCACATATTATCTACCAGAAACTATGCTAAGCATTGGGGACACAAAGAAAGGCAAACAGACAAGCCCTGTTCTCAAGAAGCTCACAGTCTAATAGGGGAGACAGTATGCAAACAACTATACACACCAGCTATGTACGGATAAATATATCCGTATTTTTACGGAGATAATCAGCAGAGGAAAGGCACTAGTTACAAAACAAATGCTGGCTTCTATTCCTGCACCTTTCCCAGTTCACAGCCTCAGGCCTCAGTCCACTATTAGGTACACGTCCCTACTTCAATCTGCCTTAGATCTGAGACACAGCTCTGCCCGTTGGCTCCTATAACTACCCTTTATACAGGGTCTGACCAGCCCCTGATAGATCTGGCCCTAAGAGATCACAGCCACAGGTCTCAGTCAGTCCCAATCTCAGAAGGTTCCCCACTGTGCCTCCCTGGCTGAACGTGTCCCCAGTGTCCCTCAACCTGTCTCCCTATGCTTGTTTGAACTGGAAAAATGACTCACTGTGCTCTTCCCTTCCATTTCCTGCTAAGGACTCAGTCTGGTGCTCTTTCAGGGTCTGTGCTGGAGCAATTGTGGAGGACCGCTGGGCTGAACCGCTTCCTCCTACTCTACTGGCTTAGTGTCTCTATTTTTCTTCCAGAATACATAAGGTATATAGAACGTGACACAAACTTAAGTATGGCTGGAACAATTTCCATAGCATACATTTTTAGTTCTATCATAGAAATCAATAAAAAAATTATTTTACTTACAGGAATTCACTTTTTAGTCTACTTTTAAGCTATTCTACAAGGTAAAAATCACCTAAAGATCACCTGAAGATGATCATGAAGTTCCTGCATGTATTTTATTTGTATTAGTTAAGACGAAAAGATATCCCTTTAAATGATAAATGAAAACGTTTGATCTTACAACAAAATTCAGAGATGCAACTTAAGCAAGCTAAGTTGGCACAGTGTGGGTGTGGGAGCGATTGAATATGAAGACATTACATTTATACAAGCATTTTTAAGGAAGCATTGGGTTGTTGAAATGTGAAAAATAGTAGTATCTTATCACATTTCATAATGCAATGCTTCCTTAATAATGCCTATATTTCAGTCCTAAGTGGCTTAGTAAAGCTATTTATGTGTTTTCCCAGGTCTCTTAAAATAGCCCTAAGGATAGCATTTCACCTTAGCAGTCAAGATGCACCATCTAGTGGTAAAAGTGGGCAATTTTGAGCTTATCCAGAGTTAGTAACCATAACAGTAGATGAGATAAAAACGACCAATTTTTTGCTTTTTGGACATGGTTTGGGAGAATGTATTTAATAAAAAGCAGAAATTGCTTACAGCAAAAGTTCGAGAGGAAGGAAGGAAGAAAGGAAGAAGGAAGGAAGGGAGGGAAGGAGGGAGAAAGAAGGAATCTTAGCACCCTATCAGCACAATGATCAACACAGAGTGGGTTTCATTACAGTTTTTTTTTAATCTTGTAAAATAGCCCTCTGAAATGTAATATGCCAGTTATTTTCATTACCTAAAATCTTAACTGTCTTTAAGTATTTTAAATATAGTCTGTCTGCCTTAAAACCTGTTTTAATATTTTCAATTTCCATTATTTACTAAATAAAAATAAACTACAAAGATACTTTATAAATCTCTTCTATGTCTTTAAAAACAATGAGAAAAATCAAACTCTCAAAACAATTTCAATGTGGTATCAAAAATCAAGATAAAATAAAATGTCCAAACAAAGCATTATAACATTACACATAATAAATATGCTCATAAAAACAGCATCTTCCCAAAAAAATCCTATTTCAATTCCTCACTGTACCAAGAAGATGACCTTGTGTTCTCAAATATCCACAGAATATGAGCTCTGAAAGGTTCTACTGAGCTTGAAAGGATTCAAGAACAGTTCTAGAGATAGAGTATGTGTCTGCAGTATGATAGAGTATGTGTCACAGCAAAACCCTAAAAACATAAAAGTACAAAACAATCTTACCCATCCCTTTCCCCTTCTACTGCAAAAATGACTAAATGGCAGAAAAGGGATCAGAGGGTACAATGAATCACCCAAGTCTTAGATTGTCAAAAACAATAATTTTACTGTTGATACTTTGGCATTTTTTCCCCAATGGTCAATGAATCCCTGCTAGTGGAATGTAGTGACATCCATATTCAGAGTCTCACTACAAATAAAATCAGAAGACCAAAACAAGCAGTAGCTAAAAGTAAGGAGGGCTCAAAGGTTCTCCCTGAGGAGATGAATAAAGGAGTTATGCCCAAAGACAACAAGATACATCATTTTACCTGACAACTAATCACGGCAGCCTGCAAAATACACAATAAGCAAAAGCAAACATCATTATAAATATAAATGACAATAGCTAATGCATTATCAAAGCTAAGACCCAAAAATATCTCAAAAGGATAGAAACTGGAGCCAAAGATGAAATTTAATAGGGATAAATCTAGAGTCCTAGGCTTGGGTCCAAAAAAAAAAGCAACTTCACAGGTATAGGATGAGAGAGTTATGACTAGAGGTCAGTTAAGCAGAAAAAGATCTAACGTTGTAGTGGACTACAAACTTGGGATGAGTTGACTTGGCAACTGAAAACTGTACATTATTACACAATGTTATCACTATACGCTGCCCTAATTAGATATATCATGTCAGTTTCGGGGTACCACACATCTTAGGAGGGACATAAGCTGGAAAATACCCAAAAAAGAGTGACAAGGCTGGTAAAAGGCCTCAAGATCAGATCATATGAGGATCCACTGAAGAAACTGGGCCAACTTCACACTATCAATCAATAAACATTTATTAAGCATCTATATGTGCCAGTATTTGTGCTAAGTTCACACTCTAATGGGGGGAGACAACATGTAAACAAATATATACAAAGCAAGCTATATACAAGAAAAATAGGAAATAATTAACAGAGGAAAGGCAGCAGAATTAAGAAGGGTTAAGGAAGGCTTACCATAGAAGGTAGGATTCTAGTTGAGACTTAAAAGAAGCCAAGAAGGTCACTAGTCAGGGTGGAGAAAGGAGAGTGCTCCAAGAATAAGGGAAAGCCAGAAGAAATGCTTGGAGTGGAAAGATAGTGTCTTGTTCTTGGAACAGCCAGAAAATCAGTGTCATTGGATTGAAGAATATGTGTTAGGGAGTAAGGCGTAAAATAACTGAAAGGTAGGAGGGGGCTAGGTTATAAAGCACCTAGCACTTTGAATGCTGAACAGAGCATTTTGTATTTGCTCCTAAGGGCAAAAGTTAGCTACTGGAGTTTATTGAGATTAGGGGGGGGGGCCTGGGGTGACGTGATTAGACCTGCGCTTTAGTAAAATCACTTTAGTGGCTGAGTGGAGGATGGGTTAAAGTGGGGAAACAATTGAGACAAGTAGGCCCATGAGCAGGCCATTGCAAAAATCCAGGCGTGAGGTGATGAGGGCCCATACTGGAGTGGTGGCAGTGTCAGAGAAGAGAAACGGGCATACTCAAGAGATGTTACAAAAGGTGAAAGCAATAGGCCTTGTCAAAAGTTTGGATATGGAGAGGGAGAGATAGTGAGGAATTCACGATGGTTCCTAGATTGCAAGCCTGAGGGACTGGGAAGAAGGTGTTGTCCTCTATAATAATAGGGAAGGGGTTGGGGGGAGGGAGGAGGTTTAAGGGAAAAGATAATGAGTTCTGTTTTGCACATGCTGAGTTTAAGATGTCTACTGGATATCCACTTCAACATGTCTGAAAGGCAGTTGGAGATGAGAGATTAAAGGTCAGCAGAGAGATTTAGATAATATAGGTAGATTTAAAAATCATCAGTACAGAGATGGTAATTAAATCCATGGAAGCTGACGAAATCACCAAAAAGAAAGAGGGCCTAGGACTGAATCTTGGGGGATACCTACAGTTAGAGGACATGATCTGAAAGAGAATCCAGAAAAAGAGACAAAAGGAACAGAGAGGCAGGAGAACCAGGACAGCATGGTGTCACAAAGACTTAAAAAGAAGAGTGTTTCAAGGAGAGAGTGATCAACAGTGTCAAAGGCTACAGAGAGGTCAAGGAGAATGAGGACTGAGAAAAAGTCATTAGATTTGGCAAATAAGAGATCATCAGTAACTTCGGAGAGAGCAGTTTCAGTGGAATGATATGGTCAGAGGCCAGATTGTCAGGGGTTATGAAGAGAGTGAGAGGAGAGAAAGTAGAGGCATCTACAATAGACAGTGTTTTCAAGGAGTTTAACTACAAAAGATAGAAGAGATACAGGATGATAGCAGGGTTGGAACACTATGTTCCCCAGATTCTATCAGCAACCCAGCACTTTACCTACCACCCTGGGGCCTTGAGATTCTGATGAGGATTCATCATTTCTAGTCCAATATGGACCCCTCCACAGTTATTCCCAGGCCATTTTCACTCCATGCCACTTCTCAGGACATGTCCCCTACACCACTGGGCTTTCCACTTTTTGCTCTGGAAATAGGAATCACATCAACACTACCATTCCTGGTAAGGACAGATCAATCACTCTCTGACTCCACTCACAACCCCTGCAACTTCCCTGACCAAAACATCCCTCCTTGATATCACTCCCCTAAACATGTTGTCTTCCCCATTAGGAGACAAGCTCCTTAACAGCAAAGACTGTATTGGTTTTATTTTTTTTTTGTATTACCAGTACTTAGCACAGTGCCAGGGACATATTAAGCACTTAAATGCAGTTTGTGTGTTTATAAATCCAAGTTTTGCCTAGAAAAGACAAGCTTTAAGGGTATGTAAAGAAAAACTTGCTCACAACTAGAGTTGTCCCAAAGCAAAACAGACTGCCCCAAGAAGAAATGAGATTCCCCTCAGTAGAGGTCTTCAAAGGCTGAATGATCACTTGTCAGATATAATGGAGAAAAACTTTTTTTCACATATGATTAGCCTCTGAGACTCTGTAATTCCGTGATAACTGCAGCTTTTGTGCTAACACCTATTACAATAAATTGAAGAAGTGTAAAAATTAAAGGAAGAATTTGATGAGCTATTCAGAACTAAGTCAATATATGCCTTGATAGTCAGCACTTCCATGCAAAACTGGGCCCAAGGGAAGAAAATGAAAAGCATTTTGGAAAATATGGTTCAGGCTGAAGAAATGGATGAGGCAAAAGTCTTTTAGACCATTCAAAAGTTTAATTAATACTTTCCCTAAGGAAAAGAAACAGAAAGTGATAGATATGCCTAGCACCAAAAAATAATCTCAAAAATAATTATACCTTAATAGTGAGGGAATTGAGGGAATTAGGACAACAAGTGGTTACTTGTGGAAATTTGAGTGAATCACATTGACTCCATCTTGTGATTCAATTCTGGAACTAGCTCAGTTCCCTTTCTATTGAATTATTGGTCTAGTCCAATTTCTATCCTGTGAGAAAATTTTATTCAATTGTTGGAATTGGGAGAAAACTTTGTTGCATTGTTTTAACCTACCCTTGCATGGCTGGAAAGCTGGACCACCTCTACCTGCTGTTTAGATACACTTAACTCAGGATCTATACTGACCAGAAATCCAATCAAATTCAAAGATTGATTCAAGGAGTTTTCTCACAATTGTACCTCTCAAGCAACCTTTGTCTGATCTGAAAATTAGCCTCATACTGATCAGTCGGTTGTTGTTTCCATCTTCCTTTAATTGTTTACAGACAATGGGTAGGGGGAGTGAAATACCTCTTTTTCTAATTTCAGAGACTTGCACCTGTTTGCTCTCCCCTCCCAACTTAGAAAGTCCCTAATCTTTAGACTAATTAGAAATCAAATTATGTAATGTTGTATTGTTTTCTTTTAATTAATTGATTTTATTTGATTAATTGTTTTCAGTGTACAAAAATATGCCCCCCCCCATATTCTGGGTCCAGCCCTAAGCTGAAGAAGGGACCTGGTGCCGATTTTTTAGGCAACCGACATGCATTGCTTAATATAGGCCTGCACAACATACGGCCTGCCAAAGAATGATATACACCTGCATCTAGGGAATCCTTGAATAAGAAAACAGGAGATATTCACAGACAACCTTCTAAGCAGATCACTTCAGGCACACAATAGACCAAGAGATACATGTGCCTATTTTTTTTGATGATTATTATAAAAGTAGTTGACTTTGTCCTTAAACAAAGTACTTCTCATGTATATTCTAAAAGTCACACCAGATTCCAAGATAAAAATAACTTTTTCAGTGATCCTCTGAACATCGATATCAAGTAAGACATAAGATAGGGCAACATACATTTGACGATATTCTCTTCATAGGTTTGCAGATGTTACTGCATTGATTCAAGCATGGGAGACTAGATGGCTTTCTCAATGACATAAGTTCATTCAAAAAAAACTGGCCTCACCAGTCACACTGGAAAAGCAAAGTGCATGAAAAACACATGTTGCCCAGATTTCTTTTCAATTATCCCAACCTAAACAAACCACAAAAGCCAATCTTTTTAACATCAATATTCTTTCAGTGATGCTACATGCCTGTAAATTATGGAATTCTCTGACCTCAGAATAACGAAGATTGCAGCTGACCCAAAAGGTAATAGAAAGATATATGATAAGCAAAAGCAGGCTATACCATATTACTAGACATGGCCTACATAATTAGGAGTTAAAAGACATCAAGAACATGTATGACTAGAAAAGGAGGTAATGACAGTGAAAGATAACAATCTGGTTGCTGCTCTGTTATCTGCAAAATATTAAAAGAAACAAAAGAAATCTTCCACAAAGTTGGGTACTTTATAGAGAATTTGTAGACACAGGACAAGAATCAATACAATATGCTCATGGTTTGCAATATGGAATGAGGAGGGAGCTTCCACACCAGTGAGATTATAGTTCCATCAATGAACCATATATACTGAACCCTCAGGAGCAATATTTGACGTACAATTGGTTCTTTATAAGTTATTCTATTACTGAAAAAGGAGATGCGAGTAAAACCCTAAGGAAAATTCTGTTTATACTCTACTATATTTCCTTGCGGATGGATCCATGTTTTTCATTTTCGTAACTCAACACCTTGGGTTGTGCTTAATTAATATCTGCTGAAATTACAGTTGAGAAGGCAATTATAATAATCCATATTTGTACACCACTTTGCAGTTTACAAATTCCTTTTCTTTCAAAAACCCTGTAAGGTAGATTATGCAAATAATATAATAACTTTACAAATGAGTAAACTGACATTTTGAGAACGTAAAGTAAATAGCTCAGAGTAAGGACCGAAGCAAGGACTCAAACCTATGTCCTCTGACTCTAATTTGAAGGCTGGCTATAATATATATATTTTATAAATATATATGTATACATATATATATATAAATACAATAACTATTACAACATACTACTTTTCTAAATTTAAGAAGCAAAGGAAAAGAAATGTCCTGGTGGAAAATTTCAAGTGATTTCACACAAATGTCTATGATCTTAAGTCGATTCAAGAAATTAGTTGGTATAGTTTTAAAATTTGCTACATTTACAACTCCCACAAAATTATACAAAGTTCAGAGAGAAATTAGATGTATCTTCTGCATACTTCCACAGCCCCCAAAAAATGCCCCAATAATTGTACAGTTTTCCTACCCTGGAGCCCAAACTGTGAAGAACATCAGGCAAAGTAAATAGTATAACACTAGGCACAAATTAGTCATAAAATAAATCCTAGTTAAATAAGTGAAAATGTCACATGGAATGACACAGCAATAAGGACTGTAAATTGAATAAAAAATAACGGTTCTGCAAAACAATGAACTCAACAAAAATTGTGGGGTGGAGGGAAGTAAATCATTTTTCAACTGTATTACTTAAAAATTTTCCTTGATAATATATGAGCTTACTATATAAAAATTATATTACCTGAGGTGAATTTGAACACATATAAACACATTAAGGCAAAAACGCTTATTGCCCTCTTCCTACGTACAAGGCACTCTGCTAGGTGCTGGGGGATGATACAAAGACAAAAACAAACCATTACTGCCCTTGGGAAGTTTATGTTCAGATTATAGCAACTTAACATGAGGATAATATACTATGATCAGGTGGGATTTATACCAGAAATGCAGGGCTGGTTCAATATGAGCAAAACTATCAGCATAATTGACAATATCAATAACAAAATTAACAGAATCATATGATTATATCAATAGATGCAGAAAAAGCTTTTGACAAAATACAACATCCATTTCTATTAAAAACACTAGAGAGTATAAGAATCAATAGAGTTTTCCTTAAAATGATAAGTAGCATCTATCTAAAACAATCAGCAAGAATTATATATAATAGGGATAAACTAGAAGCATTTTCATTAAGATCAGGGTGAAACAAGGATGTCTATTATCACCACTGTTATTCAATATCATACTAGAAATGTTAGCTTTAGCAATTAGAGAAGAAAAATAAACTGAAGGAATTAGAATAGGCAATGAAGAAACAAGACTATCAATCTTTGCAGATGATATGCCAGTATACTTAGAGAATCCTAGAGAATCAACTAAAAAACTACTTGAAATAATTAGCAACTTCAGCAAAGTTGCAGAATAGAAAATAAATCCACCTAAATCATCAGCATTTCTATATATGACTAACGAAGCCTAGCAACAAGAGATAGAAAGATAAATTTCATTTAAAGTAACTGCAGCTTTTTTCCCCAATCTGGTCCTTGGCAGGATGACTCTCACAAAGAAAAGTGGAGAGAAAAAGAAGGAATGTTCTACCATTAATGAAGTGCGGACCAGAGAGTATACCAACAACATTTACAAAAGGATTCATGGAGTAGGCTTCAAAAAGCAAGCTCCTTAGGTTCTAAAGGAAATCCACAACTTCTGCTTCCAGGAGCCAAGATGGTGGAGTAAAAAGGTAGTTGCTCTCACCCTCCCCTATCAACCTCTGAAAACCCAGAAAATATCACCCCAGAAAAAAAACATGGAACAGCTGAACCAGAAGAAAGACGGGGTGCAGCAGTGCAATAGCCCAGGTAGCTAGAGAGATTAATGGGAAAGGCCCATCTTACCCTGGCAGAAGGGGAGCAGTACAAAACAGGAGTTGCCCAGCCAGCTAGTAGAAAGACCCACTTTAGCACACCAGGAGGAGATTCTGGTGCCTCAGCATTCTACAGCAAACGAATTTCCCAATGCCTCAGCAAAAATTAGGGAAGCAGCACTACAAAGGGCCCCAGGCGGATAACCACCTGGCAGCATTCATCTGAAAGGAGCTGAAGAAAGCAACCTAGAGGTGCCAAAAAGTTCCAGCCCTGTTGATTCCAGCCCAACACCAGGTAAGCTATCAGAACCCTACAGCCTCCAACTGCCAACCAGGAGGAGATCTGAAACCCAGATGGTCGAGCAGGCAAATGCCAACACCTGTACCTCCGAGTGCCTCAGTGAGGGTGGGGAAACCGGTGGAAACCAGTTCAGAAAATCACCAGGTACCTCGGCATTCTACAGTAAAGAAGTCTCCCAGTGCCTCAACAGAAATAAGGGAGGCAGCACTGCAAGGGGTCCCATGCAGATAAACACCTGGCAGCACTTATCTAAAAGGAGCTAAACAAAGCTAAAGGAAAGGAAAAGCAGACAACCTAGATTTACCTGAAACTCCTAGCCTTGCTGATTCCAGCCCAACACCAGATAAGCTGCCGGAAACCTACAGCCTCCAACTGCCAACATAAGAGGCCCCAACACACAAAGTCAGTGACCAACACCTAGGCTCCCAACACAAGAAGCTTGGGTCAGTGCCCTCTGCTCCCCAGCAGGAGAGCTTAATCTCTTTAAAGGCCAGGGAATAAAGAAACACCATGAGTAAAAAGAAATGTACGATAGATTCCTATTATGAGAAGAGTGAAGATCAAGACAAATTCTGAAGAGGACAACACTGTCATCAAACCCACTTCTGCAACATCAAAAGGGAATGTGAACTGGTCTGAAGCCCAAAAATCCTTCTTAGAAGAACTCAAGAAGGATTTTAAAAGTCAAATGAGAGAGGTAGAGGAGTCCTTTAAAAGTACAATTGGCCAGTTGGAAAAAAAGTACAATGAAGAAAACAAGTCCCTAAAACACACAATTGGCCAAATGGAAAAAAAAGTACAATGAAGAAAATAAATCCCTTAAAATAACAATTGACCAATTGGAGAAGAAAGTACATAATCTAACAAAAAAAAATGTTAAAAATTAGAATTGAATGGAAACTAATGAGAGAGCAAGAATCAAACAGAAACAAAAAAATGAAAAAATAGATGAAAACATAGCTGACCTAGAAAATCGATCCAAGAGAGACAATTTAAAAATTATAGGCCTACCTGAAAGCCATGATGAAAAAAAGAGCCTGGACAATATCCTTCAGGAAATCATAAAGGAAAACTGCCCTGAAGTCCTAGAACCTGAAGGTAAAATAACTATAGAAAGAATCCATCACTCCCCGCCTGAAAGAGATCCCAAATTGAAAACGTCAAGGAATATAATAGCTAAATTCCAAAATTACCAGATAAAAGAGAAATTACTGCAAGCAGCCAGAAAGAAACAATTTAAATATCATGGAACCACAGTCAGGATTACACAGGACCTTGCAGCCTCTACATTAAAAGACTGTAGGGCATGGAACATGATATTCCGTAAGGCAAAACAGCTTGGAATGCAGCCACGGATTAAGTACCCAGCGAAAATGAGCATGATTTTTCAGGGAAGGAGATGGATATTCAACGAAATAGGGGACTTCCAAATGTTCCTGATAAAAAGACCAAAGCTCAACAAAAAATTTGATCTTCAAGTACAAGATTCAAGAGAGACATAAAAAGGTAAATGGGACAGAAAGATAAAATATGTTGTTAATAAGGGCAAAATGTTTACATCCCTACAGGATGACACTTGCAACTCTTGAGAACTGTATTGTTATTATACCATGTTAAAGGAGTATACATAAAGGGGGTTGACTTTGATGTAATGATAAAAAAAAATTTTAAGTAAATGGATTAGTCTGAGCTAAGAAAATGTACTGAGAAAGGAGGAGGCAGACAAGGGTAAATTACATTACAGGAAAAGACACAAAAACCTATTAGAGCAGAGGTAAAGAAGGGAGGGGGATGAGCATTGTTTGAACCTTACTCTCATCAGATTTGGCTCAAGAAGGGAATAACATAATCAGTTAGGTATAGAAATCTAACTTGTACTATAGATAGTAGGAGGGGAAAGGGGAAAGAAAAGGGAGGGGGGAGAGAAGGGAGGGAAAAAGCAATAAGGGTAAAGGGGAAGAAAAGGGAAAGGGATAATAGAAGGGAGGTAGGACCCAAGGAAAAGGACCTCAACCTCCCCCTCTCTGAACTAGATAAATCTAACCACAAAATAAACAAGAAAGGAGTTAAGGAGGTGAATAGAACATTAGAAAACTTAGGTATGATAGACCTGTGGAGAAAACTGAATGGGGATAGAAAGGAATATACTTTTTTTTCAGTGGTACATGGCACATACATAAAAATTGACCATGTACTAGGGCATAAAAACCTCACAATCCAATGCAGAAAGGCAGAAATATTAAATGCATCCTTTTCAGATCATGATACAATAAAAATTATATGTAACAAAGGGCCATGGAAAGATAGACTAAAAAATAATTGGAAACTAAATAATCTAATCCTAAAAAATGATTGGGTCAAAGAAGAAATCATAGAAATAATCAATAATTTCATTCAAGAGAATGACAATAATGAGACAACATACCAAAACTTGTGGGATGCAGCAAAAGCAGTTCTTAGGGGAAGTTTTATATCTCTAAATGCTTACATAAATAAAATAGAAAAAGAGGAGATCAATGAATTGGGCATACAACTAAAAAAACTATTTTAGAACAAATTAAAAATCCTCAATTAAACACCAAATTAGAAATATTGAAAACCAAAGGAAAAATTAATAAAATTGAAATTAAGAAAACTATTGAACTAATAAATAAAACTAAGAGCCGGTTTTATGAAAAAACCAATAAAACAGATAAACCTTTGGTTAATCTAATTAAAAAAAGAAAGAAGAAAACCAAATTACTAGTATCAAGAATGAAAAGGGTGAAACTACCACCAAGGAAGAGGAAATTAAAACAACAATTAGGAATTATTTTGCCCAACTATATGCCAACAAATTTGGCAATCTTAGTGAAATGGATATATATTTACAAAAATATAAATTGCCCAGATTAACAGAAGAGGAAGTAAAATACTTAAATAACCCCATCTCAGAAAAAGAAATTGAACAAGTCATTGATGAACTCCCTAGGAAAAAATCTCCAGGGCCAGATGGATTTACATGCGAATTCTATCAAACATTTAAAGAACAATTAATTCCAATACTATATAAACTATTTGGTAAAATAGGTAAAGAAGGAATCTTACCAAATTCTTTTTATGATACAAATATGGTGCTGATACCTAAACCAGGAAGAGTCAAAACAGAGAAAGAAAATTATAGACCAATTTCTCTAATGAATGTAGATGCAAAAATTTTAAACAAAATATTAGCAAATAGATTACAACAACTTATCACACGAATAAGACACTATGACCAGGTAGGATTTATACTAGGAATGCAGGGCTGGTTCAATATAAGGAAAACTATCAGCATAATCCATCATATCAACACCAAAACTAACAGAAACTACATGATCATCTCAATAGATGCAGAAAAAGCTTTTGACAAAATACAACACCCATTCTATTAAAAATACGAGAGAGCATAGGTATAAATGGAGTCTTCCTTAAAATAATAAATAGCATCTATCTAAAACCTTCAGCAAGCATAATATGTAATGGGGACAAGCTAGAAGTATTTCCAATAAGATTGGGAGTGAAACAAGGATGTCCATTATCACCACTGTTATTTGACATTGTACTGGAAACTTTAGCTTTAGCGATAAGAGAAGAAAAAGGCATTGAAGGCATTAGAATAGGCAAAGAAGAACCAAGCTGTCACTCTTTGCAGATGACATGATATTATACTTAGAGAATCCCAGAGAATCAAGTAAAAAACTACTTGAAATAATAAACAACTTTAGCAAAGTTGCAAGCTATAAAATAAACCCACATAAATCATCGGCATTTCTATATATTACCAACAAAGCCCAACAGAAAGAGATAGAAAGAGAAATTCCATTTAAACTTACTGCAGACATTATAAAATATTTAGGAGTCTACCTCCCAAAACAAACCCAGGAACTCTATGAACACAATCACAAAACACTTTTCATGCAAATAAAATCAGATCTAAATAATTGGAAAAACATCAATTGCTCATTGGTAGCCAAGCTAATATAATAAAAATGACAATTCTACCTAAGCTAATTTACTTATTCAATGCCATACCAATCAAACTACCAAAAAATTATTTTATAGACTTAGAAAAAATAATAATAAGATTCATTTGGAAGAACAAAAGGTCCAGAATATCAAGAGAACTAATGAAAAGAAATGCAGGGGAAGGTGGCCTAGCCATTCCAGATCTTAAATTGTATTATAAAGCAGCAATCATCAAAACTGCTTGGTACTGGCTAAGAAACAGAGTGGTGGATCAGTGGAATAGGTTAAGTATGCAAGACACAGTAGTCAGTGACTATAGTAATCTATTATTTCATAAACCCAAAGACCCCAGCTTCTGGAATAAGAACGCACTCTTTGAAAAAAACTACTGGGAAAACTGGAAAAAAATATGGCAGAAACTAGGCATTGATCAAAATCTTACACCATATACCACAATAAAGTCAAAATGGGTACATGATTTAGATATAAAGGCTGATACTATAAGCACACTGAGAGAGCAAGGAATAGTTTACCTATCAGATCTATGGAGAACAGAAGAATTAATGACCAAACAGGAGATAGAGAACATTACGAAAAACAAAATAGATAATTTTGATTACATTAAATTGATACGTTTTTGCACAAACAAAGCCAATGCAACTCAGATTAGAAGGAAGGTAGAAAATTGGGAAAGAATTTTTACAACCAGTCTCTCTGGTAAGGGCCTCATTTCTAAAATATATAGAGAATTAAGTCAAACTTATAAGAATACAAGTCATTCCCCAATTGATAAATGGTCAAAGGATATGAACGCACAGTTCTTAGATGAAGAAATTAAAGCCATCTATAGTCACATGAAAAAATGCTCTAAATCCATATTGATTAGAGAAATGCAAATCAAAACAACTCTGAGGTACCACATCATACCTATCAGAATGGCCAACATGACAAAACAGGAAAATGATAAATGTTGGAGAAGATGTGGGAAAATTGGAACACTAATGCATTGTTGGTGGAGTTGTGAAATGATCCTACCATTTTGGAGTGCAATTTGGAACTATGTCCAAAGGACTACAAAAATGTGCATACCCTTTGACCCAGCAGTAGCACTTCTAGGGCTATATCCCAAAGAGATCACACAAACGGGAAAAGGACCTACATGTACAAAAATATTCATAGCAGCTCTTTTTGTGGTGGCAAAGAATTGGAAATTGAGAGGATGCCTATCCACTGGGGAATGGGGAATTGTGGTGTATGAATGTGATGGAATACTATTTTGCTATAAGAAATGATGAATAGGCTGACTTCAGAAAAACCTGGAAAGACTTGTATGGTCTGATGCTGAGTGAAGTGAGCAGACCAAGAGAACATTGTACACAATAACAGCCACATTGTGTGATGACTAATATTGATAAACTTAACCTTTCCTGGCAATACAAGGATCTAAGACATCTCCCAGAAGCTTCGTGATGGAAAATGCTATCCACACCCAAAGAAAGAACTATGGAAGCCAGATCATTTTTTTTTTTCTCTTCTGTTGAGTTTTGTTTCCTGTTTCTGATGGTTCCTCCTATTGGTTTTAATTTCTACTTACAACATCACTAATGTGAAAATATGTTTAATATGAATGTAAATGTATAGCCTATATCAGATTGTACGCTGTCTTGGGGAGGGTGGTGGGGTGGAAGGGGGAGAAAAATTTTAAACTCAACAGCATATGGAAGTGATTATTGATAAATCAAAATAAATTAATAAAAAATTTTTAAAAAAATAAAGGAAATCCACAAATTTGCCATGAAAGAAATGGGAACTCCAGGTGTACGCATTGACACCAGACTCAACAAAGATGTTTAGGCCAAAGGAATAAGGAATGTCCCATACCATATTTGAGTGCATTTGTTCAGGAAATGCAATAAGGATGAAGATTTGCCAAACAAGCTGTATACATTGGTTACTTATGTGCCTATCACCACTTTCAAAAGCTTACAATGCAGATGAAAACTAAATTGAACTTCGTTTAAATAAAGTCATAAAATGTCAAAAAAAAAAAAAAGTAACTGCAGACAACATAAAATATTTTGGAGTCTATCTGCCAAGGTAAACCCAGGAACTATACGAACACAACTACAAAACACTTTACACAAATAAAGTCAGATCTCAATAATTTGAAAAATATCAGTTGCTCAGTGGAAGGCTGAGCTAATATAATAAAAATGATAATTCTATCTAAATTATTTTACTTATTCAGTGCCATAACAATCAAACAACCAAAAAATGTTTTATAGAGCTAGAAAAAATAATAGCGAAATTCATCTGGAAGGACAAAAGGTCCAGAATATCAAGGGAATTAATGAAAAGAAATGCAAGGGAAGGTGGCCTAGCCATACCAGATCTAAAACTGTATTATAAAACAGCAATCATCAAAACTACTTGATACTGCCTAAGAAATAGAGTGGCAGATCAGAGGAATAGGTTAGGTATACAAGACACAGTAGTCAATGGCTATAGTAATCTACTGTTTGATAAACCCAACGACTCTAGCTTCCGGGATAAGAATTCACTATTTGACAATAACTGCTGGGAAAACTGGAAAAGAGTATAGCAGAAACTAGGCATAGACCAATGTCTTATTCCATATACCAAGATAAGGTCAAAATGGGTACATAATTTAGACATAACTGAAACTATAAGCAAATTAGGAGAGCAAGGAATAGTTTACCTATCAGATCTATGGAGAAGGGAAGAATTTACGACCAAACAAGAGATAGAGAACATTATGAAATGCAAAATGGATAATTTTGATTACATTAAATTTAAAAAGTTTTGCGCAAACAAAGCCAATGCAACCAAGATTAGAAGGAAAGCAGAAAACTGAGAAACAATTTTACAGGCAGTATCTCTGATAAAGGCCTTATTTCTAAAATATATAGAGAACTGAGTCAAATTTATAAGAATACAACTAATTCCCCAACTGATAAATGGTCAAAGGATATGAACAGGCAATTTTCAGATGAAGAAATTAAAGTTATCTATGAATATATCTATATATAAAAAATCCTCTAAATCACTATTAATTAGAGAAATGCAAATCAAAACAACTCTGAGGTACCACATCACACCTATCAGATTGGCTAATGTGACAAAAGAGGAAAATAATAAATGTTGGAGAAGATGTAGGAAAATTAGAACACTAATGCATTGTTGATGGAGTTGTGAACTGATTCAACCATTCTGGACTACAATTTGGAACTATGCCCAAAGGGCTATAAAACTATGCATACCCTTCAATCCAGCAATACCACTACTAGGTCTATATCCCAAAGAAATCATAAAAAAGGGAAAAAGACCAACATGTACAAAAATATTTATGGCAGCTCTTTTTGTGGTGGCAAAGAATTGAAAATTGAGGGGATATCCATCAGTTGGGGAATGGCTGAACAAGTTGTGGTATATGAATGTGATGGAATATTATTGTTCCATAAGAAATGGTGAGCAGGTGGATTTTAGAAAAACCTGGAAAGACTTGCATGAATTGATGTTGAGTGAAGTGAGCAGAACCAAGAGAACATTGTACATAGTAATAGCAACATTGTGTGACGACTGGCTTTGCTAAGCTTAGCTTTTCTGAGCAATGCAATGATCAAGACAATTCCAAAAGACTCATGATGGAAAATGCTATCCACATCCAGAGAAAGAACTATGGAGTCTGAATGCAGATCAAAGCATACTATTTGCTCTTTTTTTCTGTTCTTTGTTTTTCTTTTCTTGTGGTTTTTCCCTTTTGTTCTGATTCTTCTTTCATAGCATGACTATATGGAAATACGTTTAATAGGACTATGCATGTCTAGCATATACCAGATTGCATGCCATCTTGGGAAAGGGAGGAAAGAATGGGGGAATTTAGAACTTAAAATTTTATTAAAGTGAATGTTGAAAAACTAAAAATAAATAAATAAATACTTTTTTTTTCAAAGAGAGGTTTGCACTCTTAGAGAGAAGATGCAACACATATAAAAATAAATATTTTATGACAAGGCAAGAACCATTTTTCATGTATAACCTATATCAAATTGCTTGCCTTCTCAACTGGGGTGGGGAGGAGGAAGGGATAGAATTTGGAACTCATTTTAAAAAATGAATGTTAAAATTGTTTTTACATGTAATTAATTAATAAATAATTTTTAGATGTTTTAAATAAATAAAATGACAATTTAAACAAATTATAATAACAAAATCAAAGCAAAAAGCAATTGAAGACATACAGACCTCTGATTGTACATGCCCCGAAAGTTGTAGTTTGCTCTGTAATTTGGGAATGGCTTTGGATCTAAAGGCCTGTAGATGGCAGGCTCTCCCCTTTTCATAGCAAGACCATTTAGTTCCACTGTTGGAGTTATACTCCCTGTTTAAATAAAAGACAAATACATGTAAAATATTTCTACAATAAAAAATACAATCTATACTTATATTTATTATCAGGAGTAAAAAGTGGAAATGGAGGACAGTGAGATTCTGTATAGAGAACCATCAGAATGATTTTCTTATTCCAGGAATATAACTACTATCAGGACAAAATAAAGTACAAAAGCAGTCTTTTTTCTTTTTCTGAGTTTGATCTAGTGCTTTCTGGTAACCCATTCCAAAGAAATAAAGCACACAACTCTCAAAAGTTTCTTCACATTATTCAAAATTGGACTATTCAAAATTACAATTATAGGCAAACTATGACAGATATATTATTAAATATAATTAACATAAAATATAATTGTAAATAAAATATGGAATTGGTTCCAGCCCAAAGGAAATGTGCAATGAAAATTCAAATAATGAGAGAGAACACTTCAAGACATTCATTACACTAATCGAGATCTAGCTATACTTAATTAAGAAATTAAACATCAGCAATAAAAACAGGTAATTTAGAATGTTATACAAAGAGAGTTTGTAAACCCCATGCTAAAATAACTTTAAAAAGTAAATTTAATTAATTTAATACGGATAACTTGCATAAGATCATGCTGTTCCCAATGACATGTATAGGATGAATGCATAAAATGATTCAACCTCTTTTAGATTTGGTGTTTTATTCTTAGAATACAAAATACAATGCCACAGTAAAAAAAAAAAAAAAAAATCCTTACTTATAAGAGACAATGTTAGAGCTGGAGCCAACCTTTACACTGCTCCCTAGCACTCCCTAGTGTTAGACATTGTCGATCACAGAGTCACAGAAGCTCAGAGTTGAAAGGAGCCTCAGGAATCATCTAATCAATACTAGAATAGGAATTTCTTCTATAACATAATCAACAATTCTTCATCCAGATTCTTCTTTAGATCTCCAGTGAAATGGAATCCACTCCCTCCCAGGCTGCTCTAATTTTGAAGACGTTTTCCTTACATCTAGTCTAATTTGGCCTCTGCAACTTCCACCCCCTGCTGTTAGCTCCATCTGGGAAGTCCAAGCACAACAAAACTATCCTCTCTTCTATTAGCTTCTTCTGGTCTTCCTTCTCCAAGTTTAACATTCTAAATTATTTAACTATTCCTCATTATTGCATGATCTTGGAACTTTTATCATACAAGTTGCCCTCTTCCACGCTCTCCAACTTTTCAATGCCATTTCTAAAATGTGGTACCCTGAACTGAATGCTAGAAGGAGATTCCCTCCCTACCACCTGCCAGACCCCAGACACTACACTATTAAGGCCCTCTTAATGTACCCTAAACTCCTAAATTTACAGATTAGGAAACTATAACACAAAGAGGTATGGTTTTAAATTTAGATACTTGAGAATGGTCCTAGCTTACCTGGAAAAGGACAAACTGTTTCAGTTCCGTTCAATTTAAGAAACACTTATTGAGAGCTTACTAAATGAAAGATAGTAAAAGCAGCAATGTTTTGAAATACCCCTTGTTTAGTAACTTGTGCCACAAAAAACAAAATGCCCACTAAGTAACTTTCAGAGTAGACTCTGTAATATACTGTCTTAACTCTTTGCCACTTTCTTCACAAATAATTAAGGCAAAATACGCAGCAAAAAGAAAACAAGTTTTCTTCTTGCTACAAAGGAAAAACCAAAATGAGCTCTTCAGGATAAAACTTAGGGGTTGCCAGGACATCAGCTGTCCTCTAGTAGTTGCCTGAAGTCTGGCTGTGCTAACTAAAGCATCTCACTTTCAAAAAATGAGTATTTAACATTCTTATTGAATTGCATAACAGCTAAGTGAGGAAATATGGAAGGAAATGGGGCAAACTAAGAAAAAAAGGTAATAAAAATATAAAAATAAAGCAAAACCAAATATAACAATGAAGTCATCTATTACAAACAACTATCATTTGACATGGAAGCACAAAGAGGAGGAATAGCTAGAGTACTTGCATCATTATTTAATAAGGTTTTATAATCAATAATCCATATCTGCTCCTCTAAATCATATTCTTCAAATGGCTATATTAAATTTGTCTCTTGGCTAATGGATAATCATACTAACCAGATGTCCAAGTTTTCATTCAATTCACTTTTTAACAAACATTTATTACATACCTACTATGTGCAAGGCACCAGGGAAACAAAGATATCATTATCATCATCATTCTCATTTATATAGTGCTTTTAGATTGAAAAGTGCTCTACACATGTGAATTCACTTAATCTTCACAACCACCAGAGGCAGAGAGGTTAAGCGACTTACCCAGGGTAATACAACTAATAAGTATCTCAGGCAGGTTCAAACTCAGGTGTTCCTGACTGGAAGTTCAGTATTCTATGCACTATACCACCTAGCTGCCCTGAAGAAGTTCATAATCTAATGGAGAAGGTTGGAATGAGGCAAGGCATGTATGTAAATAACTATGATATGAGGACAAGGGAGCCCAAAATAGGGCTATTAGGAATCTAAGGAAGCAGAAATCTCTCTTTGGAGGGGTCAGGGAAGGTTTGGCTTCAAGGTTAAACCTTGATGGAAAGTAAGGTCTCCAACAGGACTCAATTACAGGCAGGAGGTAAAGGAAGGAGGTCTCTGTGGGCATAGGGAATAATGTGAACAAACTATCAGAAATGGGAGAGGGTAAAATGAGAACCAGCAACAGGTAGTAGCTCCATTTGACTGGCACAGAGAGCATTCATAGGGGAGTCGTCCGGCTAAAACAGGCAGGGAGGTTTGGCATCATCACAGGTGAGGTCCGATCTAATTCAACAAACATTACATAAGCATCTACTAGGCTCTGAGGACACAATGATAAACTGAAACTGTCCTTGCCCTCAAGGATCCTATCTGACTAGAGAGATAAAACATGAACCCAAATAAATAAATACAAAGTTATACAAAGTAATTTCAAGAGGAAGAAGGCTTAATAACTGGGGGAATTAGAAAAGGCCTCTCCCAGGAGGTGGGATCTGAGCTGTGCTTTGAAGGATGCCAGGGACTCCAAGAGGAGTCACCACAGAAACTCTCTGCTTGAGCCAAGCAAGCTACTCACTGTTTTCCAACTACATCACACACTTAACTTCCCAGGCCTCTCAACTTTGCTCATGAATTTTCCTCTTACCTCCCTTCCTCTCCATTTGTCTAAATCCTACCCATTTCTCAAAACTTAGATTCAGTTCTAACTTCTCCGTTAAGCCTGACCCAACTGCGCCAGTCCTCAATTCTGACCTTGAAATCCCTATAGCACTTACTGCTGTTACACCATTTCATTTAGCACTTAAATACATTGCATTTTTATTTACCCTATTTCGTTTATGTCGTAGATTCCCAAATAACTAGACTATAATTCACGGACAGGACTGCATAGTAGATTTCTTTGCACCCCAGGCACCCAAAACACTGCATAACAAAAGTAAGGACTCAACAAATGGTCAATGAAAATAATGATTATAATCCAGAAACATTAAAGAAATTAACAGAAACCTAAATGTTTCCCATTTGCCAGGGAGTAGTTAATTTCTCATCATCTGTAAAATAACTATAAATGTCATTTTGATTATGAGTGTGAAAAACTAAGTTTAATGTTCACTTCTGGTATAAGAATAAGCTAAGACAGAAGAGTCAATCTAACATACTTACTGTTTCTACATAAGACATAAGAATATAAACTATATAGACAGGGGGTCAGAATGGAAATAGATCAGGCAAACCAGGTGAGACTTGGAAATGGAAGAAAAGACTCAGAAAAATTGAGCAGGTAACCCATTCAATCTCCTTTACGTAACACACTTAGGGCAAAGTACAGAAGTGAATAAGCATTTATGTGACTTAAGTGAATGAACCTGTGTGTTTATGAAAGATGAAATAGATTGCAAACTCTTTGAGGTCAGAGACTGCACCTTTTTTTGAATCTAAATGATACTAGAATAGTGGTGAGTAAACTAGTAAATTAATAAGTGAATGTGTGAATACGCTGGTTTTTGCTGACTCTTTAAAACAAAATCCTGGAAAGGCAAATATATCACTCTGCTGAAGCAATTGTTTTAAACCTTAGTATCCACCATTAAACTTTTACCTTTAACTGACATAACTCAGTTGTTTCCCACTTATCACTCTAAAAATCCTCGTTGATTACAGAACTAGTCTATTACAATGCAACCAAAGCTCTTCTTTCTTTCCAAAAGCACACAAGGAAAAGGCATAAATATAACACAAGAAAAGGAAACAATTCAGCATTGGTTTACCTGGATTACTATTAATATTGTTTTTGGGGGGTCGAGGAGTCGGTTTGGGAAGGGTAGTTTCCCTCAAGGCTTTGTTGGCAGCAGCATGTTGGGCTTTCTTTATACTGCTCCCTTCGGACTGCCAGGTCTGTTCTCCAAGAGTTAGCTGCACTGAGAACATCTTCAAAAAAAATTTGAAAAAATTAATTAAAACTTTCCAGTAAGAAAGTATGTATGAAATGTTACCTGTCTGAAAAATAAATACATAGCATTATAGAATTTGAGCATTAGCAGGGACTGTAAAGATTATCTAGTCCAATCTGACAAATTGTATAAATAAGGAATGTAGTATAGTAGATAAAGTGCCAGACTTGGAGGCAGGAAAACCTGGGTTTTAATCCTGCCTCAGATACTTAATAGCTGTGTGACTCTAGGCAAGTTCCTTAACCTCTCTGGACTTCAGATTCTTCTTCTGTAAAATAAGGAGGTTTGACTCAATGATGTCTAAGGTCCCTACCAACCCTAAGTCCATGATCCTAGAAAGCAGAGAAGTTTAAAGAGATTAAGTGAATTTCTTCCAACTAGGTTACATAACTATTCAGTATCCTTCAAAAGAAGGTTCTAGAACTCCAATCCACCGCAGTAACTCTAAGGGATAAACACCAAATTCTGTCTTCTACCATATCAGCTGAGGCTGGCATTGATAGGGTCCCCGATGTATAGTTGAGGAAAAAAACAAATAAAAATAGAACATGATTTTGTAACAAAATAGAAACATCTCTTTAATATCATTCAGATTATCTTCACTAAAGCACATATAGAAATACACACGGCAAAGTAAATCTGTTCTCCTAAAAATCTGGGGCACATATCAGAGAAGACCTAAATTTCTTCCTCTTTTCTATCACAAACTCTAAGAGGAAGAGGTCAGACAGATATAAAGATGAAACTGGAAAGAGGACAGCAAACTGACAACGGATAGAAATGGTTTGCAAATATCTTTATTATAAATGATTTTCACCATCAAGGACGTGGAGCTACTATATTTGGATTCTTAATTTCACCATCTTGAATGTGTTTATACAGGAAATGGAAATAGCAATGAAGAAAACAGCTATACTAGACCAAGGATACATAGAAGGGGGTCTCTGCTGGAGACAACACAATTTTGAGAACATTGAAGGACCAACTTTCAAGACATCTAAAAGAGGGAAAAATAGCAAAGTGTTAAAAAAAAAAATCTCTCAGGCCATACCAAAACCAAAAAGAAGTGCACAAGAAACCCATCAATCAACTAAATCATATGCCTATTTTCCTGTCTGTACAGAAATTTATGAGAAATATCCATACATTCATTAAGTATATATACTTGATACAGAAGGAAAGGATTTTATATGTGATATTTTATAGTAGATTATCAAAATTAACTGAAAGATCCAGAGAACACAAGGTCCCACTGAATTTATTATTTGAAAATCATAAAAAAGCATTTTGTTTGGTATGGCAAAATGCCATCTCCTAAAGAACAAAGTGAAGCATCTCAAGGGAAATAACAAAAAAAAGTAGGCAGGAAAGAGACCTAGTAGTACCATATCTAAAACTATACCAGAAAGCAATAATCATCAAAAACACTTTAGCAATAGTTCAAAAATAGAGAGTTCAATCCGTGTAACAGATGAGGTGCATACTGTACAGAAGCAAATGAACCTAGTAGCCTAAAGTTCAACAAACCCAAAGATCCCAGCTCCTGGGGAAGGACTCACTATTTGACAAAAACTTCTAGGAAAATTGGATGGCAGTCTAGCAGAAATGAGGTTAAGAACAATACTAAATATCAAATAAAAGCTAAGTTCCAAATACATACATGACTTAGAAATAAAAAGTCATATTATATATATACAAGTTAGAGGAACTAGGAAGAAATTACCTTTAAGATCTATGTATAGGGGAAAGGTTTATAACTAAACAAAGGACAAAGAGGACTATAAAGGATAAAATGGAAACTTTTGATTGCAAAAAAATTTTAAAGTTTTTTCATATTGCAAATGCAACACAGCTAAGTTGTTATAAGGGAAACAGTTGCCAGGAGAAAATCTTTGTAGCAAGTTGTTCTGATAAAAGTCTCATTTCCAAGACATAGAAGGAACTGTTAGAAATTAGTAAGAATAAAAACCATTCCCCAGTTGATAAATGGTCAAAGGATAGGAACATGAACAGGCAGTTCTCAAGGAAAGAAATCTAAGCTATCAACATACACATGAAAAAATGCTCCAAATCACTAAATTACATTAGAGAAATTGAGGCTCCACTTCATACCTATTGGATTGGCAAAGTTAGGGAAAAGAAGGAAAATTTCACGTGGAAGTGGAAGACAGAATGCCACATAAAGGAAACAGAAAGTACACCTGTTTGGCTGGTGTATAGAATACATGAAATGAAACAATGGAACAAAAAAAGAGAGTTCTGTTTGACAGATGAGGTACACAACGTGCAGAAGCAAATGAACCTAGTGGCCTAGAGTTCAACAAACTCATACCAGCTCCTGGGGGAAGGACTAACTATTTGACAAAAACTGCTGGGGAAATTGGACAGGAATCTAACAGAAATTAGGCTTAAACCAACACTAAAAATAGTGTACAAAGATAAGCTCCAAATTCATTTATGACCTAAAAAGCCAAACTAAAGTCAGAGTATAAAGGGCTTTAAATGCTAACTGGACAAATTTGTACTTTATTCCAAGAGCAATGGGGAGCCACTGAAGTTTCTTGAGAAAGTGATTTCCCTCACCATACCTGTACTTTAAGAATTCTCTAATAAATACAGATGCAAAAATTTTAAATAAAATATTAGCAAA
This sequence comes from Vombatus ursinus, assembly GCF_900497805.2. Lineage (NCBI taxonomy): Eukaryota > Metazoa > Chordata > Mammalia > Diprotodontia > Vombatidae > Vombatus > Vombatus ursinus. Next base: position 20,142,409 of record NW_020954590.1, read on the forward strand.
TAGATTACAGCAACTTATCACACGAATAATACACTATGACCAGGTAGGATTTATACTAGGAATGCAGGGCTGGTTCAATATAAGGAAAACTATCATAATTGATCACATCAACACCAAAACTAACAGAAACCACATGATCATCTCAATAGATGCAGAAAAAGCTTTTGACAAAATACAACACCCATTCCTATTAAAAACACTAGAGAGTATAAGTATAAATGGAGTCATCCTTAAAATAATAAATAACATCTATCTAAAACCTTCAGCAAACATTATTTTGTAATGGGGACAAGCTAGAAGCATTTCCAATAAGATCCAGGGGTGAAACAAGGATGTCCATTATCACCACTGTTGTTCAATATCTTACTGGAAACATTAGCTTTAGGAATAAGAGAAGAAAAAGAAATTGAAGGTATTAGAATAGGCAAAGAAGAGACAAAGTTATCACTCTTTGCAGATGACATGATGATATACTTAGAGAATCCTAGAGAATCAAGTAAAAAACTACTTGAAATAATAAACAACTTTAGCAAAGTTGCAGGCTATAAAACAAACCTACATAAATCATTGGCATTTCTATATATTACCAACAAAGCCCAACAGAAAGAGATAGAAAGAGAAATTCCATTTAAACTTACTGCAGACATTATAAAATATTTAGGAGTCTACCTCCCAAAACAAACCCAGGAACTATATGAACACAATCACAAAACACTTTTCACACAAATAAAGTCAGATCTAAATAACTGGAAAAACATCAGTTGCTCATCGGTAACCGAGCTAATATGATAAAAATGACGATTCTACCTAAGCTAATTTACTTATTCAGTGCCATACCAATCAAACTACCAAAAAAATTATTTTATGGAGTTAGAAAAAAATAATAACAAGATTCATTTGAAAGAACAAAAGGTCCAGAATATCAAGGGAACTAATGAAAAGAAATGCAGGGGAAGGTGGCCTAGCCATTCCAGATCTCAAATTGTACTACAAACCAGCAATCATCAAAACTGCTTGGTACTGGCTAAGAAATAGAGCAGTGGATCAATGGAATAGGTTAAGTATGCAAGACACAGTAGTCAATGACTATAGTAATCTATTATTTGATAAACCCAAAGACCCCAGCTTCTGGGATAAGAACCCACTCTTTGAAAAAAACTGCTGGGAAAACTGGAAAAGAGTATGGCAGAAACTAGGCATTGATCAAAATCTTACACCATATACCAAAATAAAGTCAAAATGGGTTCATGATTTAGATATAAAGGCTGATACTATAAGCAAACTGGAAGAGCAAGGAATAGTTTACCTACCAGATCTATGGAGAACAAAAGAAATCATGACCAAACAGGAGATAGAGAACATTACGAAATGCAAAATGGATAACTATGATTACATTAAATTGGAAAGTTTTTGCACAAACAAAGCCAATGCAACTCAGATTACAAGGAAGGTAGAAAATTGGGAAAGAATTTTTACAACCAGTCTCTCTGGTAAGGGCCTCATTTCTAAAATATATAGAGAATTAAGTCAAACTTATAAGAATACAAGTCATTCCCCAATTGATAAATGGTCAAAGGATATGCACATGCAGTTCTCAGATGAAGAAATTAAAGTCAACTATAGTCATATGAAAAAATGCTCTAAATCAATATTGATTAGAAAAATGCAAATCAAAACAACTCTGAGGTACCACATCACACCTATCAGATTGGCCAACATGACAAAACAAGAAAATGATAAATGTTGGAGATGGGAAAATTGGAACACTAATGCATTGTTAGTGGAGTTGTGAAATGATCCTACCATTTTGGAGAGCAATTTGGAACTATGCCCAAAGGGCTATAAAAAAGTACATACCCTTTGACCCAGCAATAGCACTTCTAGGGCTATATCCCAAAGAGATCACACAAACGGGAAAAGGACCTACATGTACAAAAATATTCATAGCAGCTCTTTTTGTGGTGGCAAAGAATTGGAAATTGAGAGGATGCCCATCCATTGGGGAATGGCTGAGCAAGTTGTGGTGTATGAATGTGATGGAATACTATTGTGCTATAAGAAATGATGGACAGACTGACTTCAGAAAAACCTGGAAAGACTTGTATGGTCTGATGTTGAGTGAAGTGAGCAGAACCAAGAGAACGTTGTACACAATAACAGCCACATTGTGTGATGACTAATATTGATAAACTTAACCCTTCCCGGCAATACAAGGATCTAAGATATCTCCAGAGGTCTTGTGATGGAAAATGCTATCCACACCCAAAAAAAGAACTATGGAAGCCGAATTGTTATTTTTTTCTCTTCCATTGAGTTTTGTTTCCTATTTCTGGTGGGTCCTCCAATTGGTTCTAATTCTTACTTACAACATCATTAATGTGAAAATATGTTTAATAGGAATGTATACATATAGCCTATATCAGATTGTGCGCTATCTTGGGGAGGGAGGTGGGGAGAAAGGGGGAGAAAAATTTTAAACTTAAAAGCATATGGAAGTGATTGTTGATAAATCATTATAAATTAATAAAAAAAAAAGAACACTGACATGGCAACTGCACGGAGAGTAGAGAAAGAAGAAACAATGCAAAATTGGTCTTTCTGACCAATTAGAAAGCTATTATAATAGTCTATTTGAAAAATGGAGAGGGTCTACCTATACTAGGGTAATTGTGCTATGAACAGAAAGAAAAGGACATAGGAGACAGACATTAAAGAGCTTGAATCAATAAGACTTGACTATTAATTGTATATGGGGATGACGGAAAATGAAGAGTCAAGGATGACTACTGGAAGAATGTGGTGCTCTTGACAAAAGGAGGAAAGGTAGAAGAAGGAGTGGGTTTAGAAAGAGAATGAATTTCTTTCGAACTTATGGAGCTTGAGATGCCTATCAGATATCCAGGTGATCATGTCAAATACAAAGTTGAAAATGCACAAATTGAGCTCAAGAGAAAGATAAGGACTAGAAATACAATTTTGGGAATAAGCCATGTAGAGATGATAGCTGAATCCATAGGAGATGATGAGATCACCAAAAGAGAGAATGTAGAGAGAGAGAGGAGAAGGCCAGGCTCAGAGACAGGACATAGATGATGAACCTGCAAAAGAGAACAATAATGATCAGTCAGAAAGGGAGAAAGAGAACCATGACAGATCAATATCATGAAAACCCAAGAAGGAGAGTATAATAGGATCAATTATCTATCAGGGTTCCCTCTCTCCCTAAAACATGGTTTAGGCAAGTTTTTTTTAATAAAAAGCAACAAAGCTGTATCTAGGATTTGAGACTAGCCCAAGAGGTACATGGTGCAAGCTGTACTTCCCTTGACTCAACTTTCTGGTAGCCTTCGACCTACTGACTTGTCTTCCTGGTCACCTAAAGGCATAAAAAGGCCCACCCATGTGGGGTGGGGACCCTTTAGAGTTGGCAGAAGCCCCAAAATGCAAATCATCATATCCTACCCAGACAACAAGACACATATCCATATGAAAACAAAGGGAGCCACATCTACCCAAGCTAAGCACTAAAATATTCTTGCTCAACATTCTTTCTATGCTATGGCTCAGTAAGCCTCTTTCTGTTAATTGCTGAATGATCTATGAATACATCATTTCATTCTAACATTGAACTTGAACAGGATACCAGCCCAAGTCAGGCCTGCCCCTGACAGGCCCAAGCCTTAGGATACACCACAGCACAGGAGTCAGGATCAGGATGATTACTCTTCAAGAGGCTAAGAACAGTCACACAAAAAGGGAGACAGAACAATGACAAAGCAGTATCATGAAAATCCACAGAGGAGAAAGTATCAAAAAGGAGAGCTTGTAAACCGTGTTGAATGCTGAAGAAATATCAAGAAAGAAGAGGACTGAAAAGTGGCCATTGGAATTTAGCAATAAAATCATTGGTGACCTTGCAGAGAGTAGTTTCCATTCACTGGTGGGGATAAAAACCAGATTACAAGGGCTGGAGAAGCAAATAGCTTTTTCTAGGACTTTGTTTGGAATAGAAAGAGAGATATTAGATATCTTGAGGGGATAGCAGGATCATGCCAAGGTTTTTTTTAAGGATGGAAGACATCTGGGTATATCTGATGGCAGTAGGGAGCAGCTTAGAGGTAAGAAGACAGTGGGATTTAGGGAGAGAGGAAATGATCAAAGGGGCAAACTGCCAGCAGGTACACATCCAGTAGGTCACAGGTCAATTTGAATATTTTAGTATTTGAAAGCAGTCAATCAGTCCATAATTTGAAGTCTTTTCTTCCCCCTTTAAAAAAAATCAGAACAACTGCATCTTGGAAACAGAAAGGAACTGGTAAGGGTTGCTACAAGCCAGCTGACTACCCCACTGGGTCCTTGACCTGATCATAATTTTTTTAAATTATGAAGTTGACAAGAATGGGGCATTTCCATATATAATAGCTAGCTAGCATCTATATATTTCCATATACTAAGAAGAACAAAAAAGGAGGCTTGTCTATGAAGCCATGCATTTCTACTGTACATAGCTTGGATTTTTTAAGTATACATGAAATTTAATGTGGTAGTTCCAATATTGTCCTGCTAGTCTGAAAGCCATCTCACAAAGAATATTTTTAAAAGAAAAAAAGAAAGAAAAAGAGTGAGAAGATTTTTTAAATCAGTAAATATTATCAATATATTGAAATAATTGACCTTATATATATTTATACATTGGCAATTGACAAGATGTCTCCCGCTTAATAATATAGTTTGAGATTAGGAAGAGCATGTGTGTATATGTGTACGTGTTCTGTCATTCCTTTGTCATTCATCTGATATCTAATCCTCTCACTATTATGTTTCAATAATTGGTTTCCTTCATAATTATATGTATTTTGTTTTATATATTTAAAAACACTCTGAGAAGGGGTCCTTAGAAGTCACCAAACTGTCAGAGGAGTCCATTATACCAAAAAAAAAAAGGTGAAGAATTCCTGATCTACATTATTAACTCCTCTACTAAACAAAGTTCCAAGGAAGCACAAAGCCTATAATCTTAGCTGAACCTTGCATCTCCTCTAGTGTCTAACCCAGTGCTCCACATGTAATAGGGGCTTTAATATGTGTTACATGGCATTATTTTAGACCCTTAGAATGCCATAAAAATTACTTACTATTATTGACTTCTCTTCTACCCTCATTTTAAGCTTTAATAGAAATACATATAAACGAAAACCATGTTGCCTAAGAATAATCTTCACAAGAATCATGTGACAGATCTACAAAATATTTTGCTGGCTTACAAATTCCAAATTGAGGCACACTGATCTTGTTCAGGCAATTACTGAAAATATATACTACTAAAAGTCAACATAATATTTAGTACTTGAATGAGTCACTACTTATCATGTCCTAATAGAATAGGTATTATGAGTCTCATTTTACAAATAAGGAAACTGAGAATTTGAGTTACCCAAAGCCATACTGCATTTTCACAAAATTATGTAAAGCAACAGTCCAGTCTAACCAGTCTAGCAAGGTCTAAAGTTCTTAGCCCTGTCTTGTACTCAGACCACTGGTCTACACTACCTCTCTCAGGAATATCTATTTCACAATAAAGTTTCCCTTTCATGCTATTAGTAGTATCATCTGTGTCATCTACTTCTTTACACTTGCTTATACCTGCTGGAACTAACAAAATACAAAGTCAGAAAGCAGGCTGGAAGAATAAGCAAACAAAAAATAAACTCCCCATAAAAAGCTATTATGTTGACAAGGATGCTAAAGACTTATAGAAGCAAAAGAAGAAAATGGCTCAAAATATTTACAGGCAAAGCCCCACAGAAAAATGCAGCTCGAGCATAAATTTAAATAGAATACCTGGAAAAGATGATGCAAGAGTTAAAAAAATATTTTGTCAATGAAATGAGAATGCTATAGGAAAAAGAGAGCTATGGAAGAAATCATTGGAAAGGAAAGTAAAAGCTTGGCACAAGAGATACAAAGCCTTGCTCAAGCAAAAAACTCAATGAAAATTAGAAAAACTCAAATAGAAGCCAATGACTCTATCAGAAAACAGGAAATATTTTCTTAAAAAAGTCAAAAGACTAAAAAAAAAAGAAGATAATATAAGTTGCCTCATACCAAAAACAACTGAGCTAGAAAATCACTCAAGAAGAAAAAAAAATTAGGAATCATTGGGCTACCTGAAAGCCATGACCAAAAAAAGAACTTAAACATCATATTTCAAGAGTATTTAAAGAAAACTACCCAGATCTTTTAGAATAAGAGGTCAAAATAGAAACAACAAAGAATCCACTCGTCATGTCCTGAAGGAAACTCCAAAATAAAAACTACTGGGGACATTATACCCCATAACCAGAGCTTTCAGGTCAAATAAAAAATATGGCAAGCAGTCAGAAAGAAAGAATTCAAGTACCAAAGAGCCATAGTCAGAATCACACATAGTAACTACCACTATAAAGGAATGGATAACTTAGGACATAATATTCCAGAAGGCAAAAGATGTAGACTTACAGCCAATAATAAATTATCCTGAAATTTTTACTATAATCCTAAAGGGGGAAAAAATGGACCTTTAATTAAATACAGGATGTTCAAGTATTCCTGATGAAAACACCAGAGCTGCAAAGAAACTGAAGTTCAAACACAGGGGCTAAGAGAAACACAAAAAAAAGGTAAACAGGAAAAAACAATCATAAGGGCCTAAACAAGGATGTATTTTTATGTTTAAATATGGAGAAATGATATATGTGTCTCCTCTGAACCCTATCAGCATCAGGTGTTATAGAGGGAATCTATTTAGATAAAAGGCCTAGAAGTAACTCTGCTGTGTATTAATAATCTTAAAAGAAGAATGGAGAGAGAAAGTACAAAATTATTATAGTTTCTCATCTATACACAGTCCTTTGATGGGAAATAATTCCCTAATGATGGGAAATATGTATTGCATACATATTTATCTTAAATTGTTCACCCCAAACTTTTTTAGACATTAAATATATTAAGGCAACTACTTATTTGTAAATTTAGCATCAGTAGACACGACACAGTTGTCGTGTAATCAACAAGATGAAGAACATTTTCTCCAGTCCCCAATAACTCTCAAAACCCCTGAAAGAGGAATTATGAGCCAAAGTTTCAATCACAACTGTTCCCGCAGGATAAGAAAACAAGAAAGATTACTCAACAAGGTAACAGACTTACAAATTAATAGTGGATAATACTACTCCCTAGTGTGCTAACTCAGCACTCCACCTCTCCCTACATCCCTTAAGCACAGGCTGGGCAAACAAACCAAACCGCAGGCTTGTTCTTTAGGAACTACTCCAGGAATTCACTCCTTTTGTAGTCTTTGCTAGCACACCTTGTCCCTACTCTTCCCTCAGCATCCTATTGCAACAGCAGACAACCTCAACTCTACTCATGAGGTGAAGGATGGGGGGGGTGGGAGGGACAGGGGGAACTGGAACTGGGGAACTACCTGAGGTATTCCCTAGGTAAGGGAATCCCAAGGTGACAGAAATTCTGCCTATAACACCTATTCTCCTATCCCCTGAGCTGCAAAAAAAAGTAACTCAGCTCATGCAGAGAACCAAGGAACAGAGATAACTGGGTTGGGAAGGAAGGATGGCATTGTAGCACCAAGCCTTAATGAAAGGGTACTGACATCCAGCTAGGGCCAGTCCCATCCCTCCAGAAGTTACCTGAGGCAGGGACTGAGACTGATGAAAAGCAAGTTCATCAGTATGGGAAGAGGCTGAGACAACCTGTGGCAAGGAATTGGAAAAGAATCTACCCATCAAATGGTGAATGGCTAAACAAGTTGTATTATGTATATAAATGTTATAGCATACTATTGAAATGATGAAGGAAATGGTTTCAGAGAAAACTGGCAAGACTTGTATAAACTGACACAGGGTAAAGTGAACAGAACCAGGAGAACAATTTATACAAAAACAATATTGCAAAGGCAAACAACTTTGAAAGACTTAGGGACTCTGACCAGAGTAATAACCAACCACTATTTCAAAAGACTTGTTACGAAAAATGTTATCCACCTCCTGAGACAGAGCTGAAAGACTCAAGAGTACAAAATGAGACATGTATGTATGTATGTGTGTATGTACATGTATATGTGTATATATATGAGTGTGTGTATATACATATATGATTTATACAAAAACAACATTGTAAAAAACAACATTGAAAGATTTAAGATCTTTGATCAATGCAAGAACCAACCATAATTCCAGGAGACTGATGATGATCAATGTCACCCACATCCTGAGAGAAAGGTGATGGGTTCACAATGCAGGATGAGTCATACACTTCTACACATGAACAATTTGGGAACTTGTTGTGCTTAACTATGCATGCTTATTACAAAGGTTTTTTTTTATTTTAAATTAGGAGAAGGTGGAATGGAGAAAAAGTAAATGTTAATTAATTGAAAACTATTCCTGTAGGTAGATTCTTTAAATTGGTGCTTTATTTTATGTATTTAGAAGTTCTGGAAAGTGTCTTCTATTTACTTCTTGCATTATGGCAAGTTTGGGGTTACTTTTTTTTCCATGTTCTTCTGGTAGACATTATCCTTAAGTGTCTCTATGCATCTTGTCTTCAAGATCGATGCGTTTTAATTTTATAGACATCATGTCTTCTTTTAAAGTTATTTTTTGCTTCTCTTTTTCCAGATAGTCCTTCACTTCAGTATATTCTCAATCTGTTTTCCTCCCCTTTTGCTTTTCTGGAGCAACTTGGCACTATGAAGTCAAGTTTTTTTCTACTAATTATTCCTGCTGTGCAGGCCATAAATTCTGCCATTTGTTCCCATCTAACGTCTCTCAAGATTCTAATTTCTCTCTTTGAGCCATCTGGAAACATCTTGCTGAAACTGCATGCTCTATCGGAAATCTCCAGGGTTCTATGTTTCATGAGGTGCTGGTTGAATATGCTTTGTGTGGAATATTTATTTAGACATGTTTCTAACCTTTTAGATATCTTCTTTCTCATTTTCCCTACTAATCTTTGTATCTTCCTTGTTGATTTAGTTGATTGTGCTCTAGGTTTTTAATTGAATTTTCTTCCAGATCTATGGTGGTTTTAGCCTTTTTTCCTTATTTTTGTCCGTCACATACTTTCTAATTCCTCCCTCTTTTTTGTTTAAGTCAAGAATGGGGAGTCAGGCTTGGTCAATACTTTCATATATTTTATATTTTATATTCTTAATAAAGCAATAAAGTCTGACATAAGCAAACAATTATCTTTCAAAATAACAAAAAGAAACCTAATTCATGAATTGGCTAATATTCTAGTCCTTACCCTTCACAGACATTCAGTTGAAGAGCTACAAATCTGATGGAACAGACTGTGCCCAAAACATGCATAATAATGGCTACAGTTGGTTACAAGGCCTCTTCCAGGCTTTCTGTCTCCCTGAAACTCCATGGCAATGGTGTTAAACCAAAGTAGAAGGGGAAGCCACTAAAATGTACATAAGGATCCCTGAGGACTGCATATGAACTTAGTTTTAAAATATGATATTATCTATATTTTATTGTATTTTTGTTAAATATTTCTCTATTATATTTTCATACATTCAATCTGCTGCACTCCAAAGTGTTGTGGGCCAAATGCAGTTGTATATTTGAAACCTCTGCTCTAAACAATATCTAGCTAAACGTAAGGATTTTGTTCAAAGTGAATCTGGGGGGAGGGGCAGCTAAGTGGCATAGTGGATAGAGCACTGGCCCTGGAGTCAGGAGGACCTGAGTTCAAATCCGGTCTCAGACACTTGACATTTACTAGCTATGTGACCCCGGGCAAATCACTTAAACACATTGCCTAGCAAAGAAACAAAAAGAAAAGAACAAAAAAAGGAAATCTGGATGCCAGTATGGTCCACTAAAACTTTCTCAAAGATGCTTGGTCTCCTCCTGGGTCTCCTCCAACCTAAACTTTCATTTGACCCCACATTCCCTTAATATATTGTTCTATATGTCTCCTCCCTTTTACAGACAAACTTCCAGGAAAAGCTACCTACACTTGTTACTGCCACTTCCTCACATCCCTTGCAATATACTTCTCAACTCCTTGAATTTGGCAATCCCACCACTCAAATCAAATTGCCCTCTCCAAGGTCACCAACAATTTCATAATTACTAAACTCGATAACCTTTTCTTAACCCTCATCCTTCTTGATCTCTCTGTGCCACAGGATACTGCTGACCAACCCTTCCTCCTAGCTATCTTCTCCATGCCAAGTTTTTGTTACACTGCTTTCTCCTAGTTTTCCTACCTATCTAACCAATTTTTCTTAGGGTCCTTTGTAAGAGGATCATTTTATATCATTCTTTTTCCAAATCCTCCCACATTTTGAACTTCCCTATCACTGTCAAGGGTACAACCCTTCTCCCAGTCACCCAAGCACTAGCGAAGAGAGTGGGATCAGTAATAGGATTGCCCCTTAAGCAACCCACCCCCATAAAAAACATAAAAGAGGAAAAGAAGTTAATTGAACTATTTAAAAGAATGCACAGAACAGAACAGAAAGAGGTAGAAAAGAAAACACAGAAAAACAGGACAGCTTTGAAAGTAACATGGAAGTTGTTAGATATGTTTTAAAAGCATAGTTTCACATACAATCATTTTTCCTCTTCTATTTTAGATATGGAAATACTCTTTTTTTTTGGTATAGTGTAGAATACAAAAATGGAAGAAAAAAAAGAGTAAGTTTTCAACTTTAACCTACAATAATTGGGCCAAGAAACAATGAAAAGCATACTCAGGATTTACAACATCTAAAACTTAAAATTCCTGAAGTCCCACTACCAAAATATCAGTCTAAAAGTCTAAAAGTGAGGCAGCCTAGTACGCTAGAAAGCACATCTAAGGGTCAAGGGAACTTCATGCAAGTCTTAATGCTGCCACTTAATCTTGGGCATGCTGGTCACTCTTCTTTTCTAAGTCTTAATTTCCTCATCTGTAAAATAAGGATAATCTGGGACTCTGGGACTGCTTGAATGATAATAATCTCAGAGAGTTACATACTACATATTATAAAACAATAGCAGAATGTTATTAGAATAGTAGAGTAAGTTACAGAGCCCACAATAAATTAATAGAAGCATATAATTATAGGCTAATGAAAAGGCCAAAAATTAAGTTATCAAAAAAAATTTCTTCTTCAAATTCTATTGTCCATGGTAGCTAAAAACCATACTGAATAACGAACAAACTGTTATAAAAACATATGAGCTGCAAATAACATATTTTATTGTTTATTAATTTGCTTTTAAATCTACTTAAGAGGGTATATAACATTGTAAATCTGATCCAGATTTTTTGTAAAAATGATTTTCTTTTAAAGATTCATGAACTAACAGAGGTAAAAGGAGACTTGGAAATTATTTCCAATCCCCATGAATTACAGATTAAAAAAAAGTAGGGTCAGAGAAGCAAGTAATGCTAGTAAATAGCAATGCCAGAATTTAAATAATATAGTGTGAAGAGGTGTTGGTCTCTTTTTTCCATTAATATTTACTCATTAGCAGGTTTTCTTTACCTATAGCTGCAATTATCAATTTATTTAGACTAAATGAGGGAAGAGTGACTATAAATAAAATCCTCCACATATTTCATCTTCTTGTTCATTAAATCTCTTTAAACAACTGATAGTGAGTTTAAAAATGACAAATTTTAGTTTTATTCTTTTCCTTACCTGAACCACATTTAGAAAGAGCTGCTGGTAAACAATTAAGTAACAAAAGATTAAAGCACAAGAAGAAGAAAGGGAAGTAAAGAGAATAGATAATCCATATTCCTCATAATCAAATCCTAGAAAATTGCTGACTTCAGGGCTAATCCTAAAGTGTAACTATGCCATCATAATCTCAAATTTCCAAGAGTAGATGATTGACTCCAAAAATTAACATGTAAGTAATATAGTTTAACATTTATATTTTTAAATTTGTAGTTTTGCCAATGTATTAAGATTTTTTAAGTGAAAATATAAGACACTATTGTGGGTATATACTGTAAGAATAACTTACATGTTCTAAATTTCTTCCTTGGAAAAATAAATATTAAAAATTAACACATAGATAATAATAAATCATTTGGCTTCAATACTAACATACCCAACATAATGTGAATTAGATGAATTTTAGAAATAAAAATCATACTGGATAAGGTTGATAATCGCAATTTCTAGAGGAAAGACTCAATTTCAGATAGTTTCTAGAATGAAGAGAAAAGTCTGGCTCATTAATATATCTTGGCTCATGAGTACTAGATGGGTTTGCCCTTTTTAGATCTAGGTATTATGGACAAAAAAATGAGGATGACGGGTGGGAATTAAAGAAGGAAAATCTGTTTCAATTCAATCTACCTTTAATTGTATATTACCTCAACACAGAAACAATGACTTCAGCCCCCACACTTCTAGCCCTTCCCCATTAAAAAAAAAGCCAAAAAATGGAAAAAGACAAATCTAAGACTACATATTTGATTTATTTTATTAAGCAGCTTGCCAGACCATAAAATAACCTGTTCAGAACATAAGGTATGGCTCACAACCTAAAATTGTAACCTTACCTTGGCATGAGCAGGCCCTCTTTCATTCAGAAGCTTATACTGGGGTTGAACTCTATTGAAACGGGCTAACTCATTTACCAGACACATTGGAGTTTTCTCTTTGGGGTTTGCCATGTTATCTTGGAGAGGAGCTGTAAATAAAGAATCTGTAAAGTTTTGGTGGAGAAACACCTTCTTCACAACTTCATAAAACTTTGCAAAAATGAAAAAAAATGTATTTTTAAAAAACATTTTGCAGATTATTAATCTTACCAAAACCATACACCTGTATAAATTATTGAGTAAAATTTATGTAACTCTGAAAATCTTTTTTTTGCCTTTTCCATTACATGCAACAGAAGTAATTTATCATTCACAAAATAACTATCAAATAAAAACAAAAAACTTTTCCCTCTCCTCAATAACTAATAATGCTATATATGGCAGCAGATTTATAAAATCTGTTACATAATTTAAAATTTCATTAACTAAAAAAAAATTGTTGGTTCAAAGGTCAAATAATTTAACTTCCAAGTAGAAGTTTAATTAAATATTTTTATTTCCTTATTAGCTTCTTAACATAATTCTGAATCAGAGAATGTGAGATGAAGAAGAGGTTTAGCAATCTAATCCAATGAGGCCCCACAAGGAGTAAAGGGATTTCCATTTTACACAAGTTAGTAGAGAGGGAGGACAAGGAACAAGGTCTTCCAAATCCCTTCCTAATTCTCTTCCCATAACATGTCATTCTTCTACTTCCCTATTTGTACTATTATTAACTTCTTCTACCTTTTTTCCTCCTCCATTTACTTTCAATTTTTCTTAGCATGTTGAGAACTATTTCATTTTCTACACCCTGTTAATATAGTTTATCCTGCATTTTCCTGTCATCATCTATATAAATTTATAAATATAAGAACTTCTTAATTTGTTTTTTATCCATGATACTAAACCAGTGTATTCATTAGGGTAAAAAAAAGAAGCAGCAGCATTAATCACTGCCAGCTGATACAAAAAATTTATAAAAAATGAAAAATATAACTTGGCTTACTTAATGCTCAGTTAAACTCCCCTTTTTAGGAAATACTCAGAATAGATACAGAATAGGATGTAAAAAGGAATAAAATGGCTTCATCTAAGAACATTAGTCACTTTAAAACTTTCTGTGGTCAGGCTAAACTAGGCAGTTATTTTTCTATAACCTTTAGCATCATTCTTTTCCAGGCCCAAATGAATTGGATATAATGAATTGACCAAAATCATGATAATGAACCATTTTATCAGAAAATTACAACCTTACCAGGTAACTTCTTAGAAGGACCAGAATCCAACAGACCGATGATATGATTATTACAATTGACAGCTAACTCTGGAATTGAACCATTCATGGTGCCTTGCAGACTCAGAGAACTTGGAGATGTTAAAGATGGGGATAGCACCGTAGAAGAGAGGGTACATTCAGTGAAGTTTACCGAAGTCTGCATTTTAACTTGCCACTGTCTATCACTGCAATAAAAACAAATATTTGGCAAGTTATTCTTTTATTTCAGAAAATTGGTGAGATAAGGAAAGTACAAAATGACTCAATGTTAGAAACAAATTTTGAACCTTGCATACTTACTGCAGCAGTCATCAATGACAAAATTACTAGTCATTATGGAGTTACAATGTTAATTAAATGGTTGACCAGGGTTAATTAAATGGTATAAGTTACTTGGTTATCCACAATTACAGTGAAATAAGAAATTTTAAAAGGAAAAAAATTAAAATTTATCAGAAGATTCCCCAATCTTACATCATATCATAATTGCATTGCCAGAACTACTGTGCAACATTTATAGTTCTACTATGCTAAATATTTACCTTTCATGCAAAAAGATGTATAGCACATAAAAATATTGCAAGGACAAATGTTATCTTAAGCTCACTTGCTTTCTCTCTTAAAAACAAAAATAAATATGTTCATATTCATCTTCCTTTTGACTATCTACTTTTGAGAAACAACACTATTCCACTTGGATATTTTGGTTCTGAAACAAAGTTCTGGTTATAGGTGGGGAGTGCAACAGAGTATATATATATATGCAAGATGTATAGGCAATTCACTTTTTAATAAAGCTTGAAAACAAAAATCTATACTTACAAAACAGACAAATTAGGGAATAATTATTCATATTAAAAAAATAAATCTTTAAAAGGTTTTGCTTAATGATTTCTTTAAATATGTCCACCCAAGAGAATTTCCTTGCTTACAAATTTGGCATAGTGTAGTCAAAGGAAAACTTCAGTATTAGCATTACTGAATTACAATATACACTGAAGTATTAGTAGCCATTACATCAATTAAAAATTATGATCAAGCAACTCTAAAATCATGTCAATGTAGCACAGAGGTTTTTTAACCTGAGGTCAGTGAACTGGGTTTTTGTTTCTGTTTTATTCCACATTGTGATAACTATATTGAAATACAATTGATTTTATTTTATGAACTTAAAAACATTCTGAGAAGGGCTTCACCATACTGCTAAAGGTGGGGTTCATGACACACAAAAAGGTTAAGAACCCCTGATGGAGAAGGTGGTTTTGCACCTGAGTTTTGAAAGAAGAGAAATTCCATGACGGAGAAGTAAAGAGGGAGCATGCTCTAGGTATGGGAAACAGCCAGTGCAAAGGTAAAGAGAGAAGAGATTAAGAGTCACATATGAGGAACCGAAAGAAGGCCATGTGGGCAGGACAAAAGAACTCAGAAAGAGTAATACCTGAAGAGACAGGAAAAATGTGCCAAGGCCAAGTTGTGAAGGGCTTTAAAAGGCAAACAGAGGAGTTTACATTTTATCCTAAAACCAATAGGGAGCCACTGGAGTTTAATGAGTAGGGGAAAGCTGATAAAGCATGAAAGAATTTGTTGAGCAGGAGAGAGTTTATCAAGTAAGAGGTATTTGAATATAAGTCCTAACAAGCTTTTGGACCCTGTATTACACTTTTTAATCTCCTTCCAGAAATAAAATACATATATTAGGAATAATGAATAATATGTTTATATTGAAAGGCAACAGGACATATTGAATAACCTCAAAGCCAGGAAGATCTAAGTTCAAGTACTGTCTCTGACACATACTGGCTGTATGACCCTGAGGTTAAATCCCTTAACCTCCAAGTACTCTAGGCAACTTTTTTTTTTAATAATTGTTATTTCAACATAACTGGTGTCCTTGGTAATCATATATACTTTGCTTTATGTATTTAAGTGTATTTAAAATGTATTTAAAAACATTATTCTGATGTAAAGTCCATTGGCTTCACAAGATTGCCAAAGGGGCCCACGACACAAACAAGGTTAAGAACCCCTTCCTAAATAAATATGCAGAATGGTAAATACATTTTGAGGGCCTGGATAATGTGAGAATTTGTTATGCCTGACCATATATATTTGCTACAAGGGTTTTGTTTTTCTTTCATTTCAGTGGGAGAGAGGAGAAAGAAGAAATAAATTCTTGATAATGGGGGGAAGGGAGGTGGCCAGGATTTAATTTTTTTAATCCCTTTCTAAAACTTGTAGCATGATAGTAAAGGTGCCATCTTGTGTCATTGTAGCATTGGAAGAAGGAATTTCCTCCCCTAGAAGTTCCTATACTAATGAAATCCCAGGTCTAGGCCCCTACACATATATTATTAACATAAAACATACACATACATATATATATGTGTGTACATGCATACCTACATATAATATGTATGTGTGCATCTATATAATCATATATGAAAAATAAAATCATGTACGTATATGATTTCCACTTGAAATCATCTCATGAAAAGAGTATACCAGAAACCTGTTTACACAGGGGGGTGGGGGGAGATATCCTTATCTATCCTAAAAATTTTTAGGCAAAAAGGTTTAGCCAAACACAGGAGTTGGGCCTTTTGTGCAGTACTTTATATACTGGGGTATCTTGCATCTGTGAAGTTTATGGCATGACACAAAGGCAAAAAATATATATCCATTATACCAAAACATACCATTTCATTGCCAGTAAAACTCTAGATGATGATTTTGTGCACTTAAGCCAAGAAAAAAACCATAAGATTATGGATTTGGAGCTGAAAGGACCTTATCCAACCCACTCATTTTACAGATGAGGAAACTGAAGTCCACAATGCCTAATGAATTAATGCTTCTAAGATGAGGCACAACAGAAAAAAATGAATGATCTAAAAAAAAGCAAAATCTGTGATGGCAATAACAAAATAGAAATTGATTCGAAAACAGCTCAAAATCAGTACTTCAAAAGTTTAAACATCACGAGAATCACAAAAAGATAAATAAGGAATAAATAAGGACTATGAACCAGAGAATAAAATTTACAGGAAGGGAAAGGAATTAATGCAGAGAACCAAGCAAAGAAATTAGATAACTAAATAAATAAAAGAAAGAATAAATCAATAATTTAAGCAAAAAACGCAATACTGGGGAAAGGGTTGACA
Source organism: Vombatus ursinus (assembly GCF_900497805.2). Lineage (NCBI taxonomy): Eukaryota > Metazoa > Chordata > Mammalia > Diprotodontia > Vombatidae > Vombatus > Vombatus ursinus. Next base: position 20,159,449 of record NW_020954590.1, read on the forward strand.
AATCAGAAAGAAGTCTAAGGGTGGAAAGGAAAACTTGTGGGAATAGTGTTGCATCAAAGCAATTTAAAGAAAACTACTCTTAGGAGCAAAGTATTGACTTAAAACTCTCCCTGGATCACTGCTTTGTCATAGCGGAGGAGCTTGTGTAGCTCAATGAAACTACGAACTGTGTTGTACAGGATTACCCAAGACAGACATGTCACAGTGAAGAGTTCTGACACAAGGTGATATGCTGGAGAAAGAAATAGCCAATCACTTTAGTATCTTTGCCAATAAAATCTCGTGGACAGTACTCAAATGATAAAAGAGATGACACTGGAAAACCTCAGGTAAGAAGGTGTCCAATATGCTACTGGGGAAGAGTGAAGGACAACTACAAGTAGCTCCAGTACTAATGAAACAGCTTGAGCAAAGCTAAAAGGAAGGTCATTTGCAGATGCATCTGGTTCCAAAAGGAAAGTCCAAAAGACTAATATTGCATAGGAACCTGGAATGTAAGTTCTTTGAACCAAGGTAAGCTGAATGTGGTCAAACAGGAGATGGAAAAATTAAATATCGACATCTTGGGTGTCAGTGAACTTAAATGTATTGAACTGGGTGAATTGAATTCAGATGATCTCTACATATGCTACTATAGGCAAGAAGCCCTTAAAGAAATGGAATAGCCCTCAGAGTCAATAAAAGAGTGAGAAAAGTAGTACTGGAGTATAATTTCAAAATTGATTGAATGATAACCGTTTGAATCCAAGAGAAACTGTTCAACATTAATGTTCAACAGTAATGCAAGTCTATATTCCAACCACTATGCCAAAGAGGCCAAAATAATCAATTCTATGAAGACCTATAGTATCTTCTAGAAATAACACCCAAAAAAGATGTAACATTCATCATAAGGGATTGAAATGCTAAAGTAGGAAATCAAAAGATAATTGAAATAACAGGCAAGTTTGGCCTTGGAGTACAAAATGAGACAGGGCAGAGACTAATAGAGTTTTGTCAAGACAACTCATTGGTCATAATAAAGACTCTTTTTAACAACTCAAAAGGCAACACCAAAAGGTGACATCACCAGATGATCACTATAGAAGTCAGATTCATTATATAATTTGCAGCTAAAGGTGGAAAAACTCTATATAATCAGTTAAAATGAGACCTGGAGCTGACTATGGATCAGATCATGAGCATATTTTTGCAAAATTCAGACAAATTGAAGAAAATAGAGAAAACTATCAGACCATATAAATAAGACCTAAATAATATCCCTTATGAATATGAAGTGGAATTGATGAATAGATTTGGTAGAGTGCCTGAAGAACTATGGACAGAGGTTTGCAATACTGTACAAGAGATGGTAACAAAAAACATTCCAAAGTAAAAAAGAAGAGCAAGGAAGCAAAATGGCTGACTGATGACACTTTACAAATACCAAAGGAAAGAAGGAAAGCAAAAGGGAAAGATATTTTTGTTGTTTTTAAGTCATTTCAGTGGTGTCCAACTCTTTGTGACCCCACTTGAGGTTTTCTTAGCAGATACTGGAGTGGTCTGCCATTTCTTTCTGAAGGAAACTGAAGCAAATAGATTTAAGTGACTTGCCCAGGGTCACACAGATAGTAAGCGTCTGAGGCCAAATTTGAACTCAGGAAAATGAGTCCTCCTGACTCCAGGGCCAATACTCTATCCACTGTGACACCTAGTGGTCCCAATCCAACTGAATGTAGAATTCCAGAGAACAGTAAGGAGAGATAAGAAAGTTGCCTTAAGTGAGCAATGCAAAGAAATAGAGGAACATAATAGAATGGGAAAGACAAGAGATCTCTTCAAGAAAATTAGAGATATCACCAAACAAGAGATAGAGAACATTATGAAATACAAAATGGATAATTTTGATTACATTAAATTAAAAAGATTTTGCACAAACAAAACCAATGCAATCAAGATTAGAAGGAAAGCAGAAAGCTGGGAAACAATTTTTACAACCAGTGTTTCTGATAAAAGCCTCTTTTCTCAAATATATAGTGAACTGTGTCAAATTTACAAGAATACAAGTTATTCCCCAATTGATAAATAGTCAAAGGATATGAACAGGCAGTTTTCAGATGAAGAAATTAAAGCTATTCATAGTCATATGAAAAAATGCTCTAGGGGCAGCTAGGTAGCTCAGTGGATAGAACACTGGCCCTGGAGTCAGGAGGATCTGAGTTCAAATTTGGCCTCAGACACATAACACTTACAAGCTCTGTGACTCTGGGCAAGTCACTTAACCCTAATTTTCTCACACACAAAAAAAAAGAAAGAAAGAAAAAGAAAAAATGCTCTAAAACACTACTGATTAGAGAAATGCAAATTAAAACAACTCTGAGGTACCACCTCATACCTATCAGATTAACTAATATGACAGAAAAGGAAAATGATAAATTATGAAGAAGATATGGGAAAATTGGAACACTAATGCATCACTGGTGGAGTTGTGAAATGATCCAACACTCTAGAGAACAATTTGGAACTACGCCCAAAGGGCTATAAAACTGTGCATACTCTTTGATCCAGCAATACCACTACTACGTCTGTATCCCAAAGAGATCATAAAAAAGGGGAAAGGACCTACATGTACAAAAATATTTATAGCAGCTGTTTTTGTGGTGGCAAAGAATTGGAAATTGAGGGAATGACCATCAACTGGGGAATGGCTGAACAAACTGTGGTATATGAATGTAATGGAATACTATTATGCTATAAGAAATGATGAGCAAGCTGATTTCAAAAAAACCTGAAAGACTGACATGAACTGATGCTGAGTGAAGTGAACAGAACCAGGAGAACATTGTACACAGTAACAGCAACATTGTGTGAAGATCAACTATGATAGACCTAGCTCTTCTCAGCAATACAAGGATCAGAGACAATTCCAAAAGACTCATGATGGAAAATGCTATCCACATCCAGAGGAAGAACTATGGAGTCTGAATGCAGATTGAAGCATACTATTTTCACTTTTTTTGCTTTTTGTTTTTTCTTTCTTGTGGTTTTTCTCTTCTTTTCTGATTCTTCTTTCACAATATGACTAATGTGGAAATACGTTTAACATGATTACACATGTTTAAGCTATATCAGATTGCTTGCTGTCTTGGGGAAGGAGTAGGGAACAGAAGGAGGTAAGAAAATTTGAAACTCAAAATCTCATAAAAAATGAATGTCAAAAACTATCTTCACATGTGACTAGAAAAATAAAATACTATTAACAAAAAAAGAAAAAGAAAGTTAGAGATATCAAGGGAAAGTTTTATGCAAAAATAAGCATAATAAAAGACAAAAATGGTAGGGATTTAACAGAAGCAGAAGAGAATAAGAGGTGGCAAAAAATATACAAAAGATCTATACAAGAAAGATCTTAACATCACAGATAACCACTGAGGTATGGTTACTGATCTAGAGCAGGACATCCTAGAGAATAAAGTCAAGTGGGCCTTAAGAAACATTGCTAACAATAAGGCTAGTGGAGGTGACAGAATTCCAGCTGAGCTATTTAAAATCCTAAAAGACAATGCAGTTGAAGTGTTGTACTCAATATACCAGCAAATTTGGAAAACACAGCAGAGGTCACTGGAGTCCCAATCCTAAAGAAGGGCAATGCCAAGGAATATTCAAATTACCAAACAATTATGCTCATTTCCACACCAGCAAGGTTATGCTTAAGATTCTGTAAGCTAGGCTTTAGCAATATATGAACCAAAAACTACCAGAAGAGCAGAATGGTTTTCAAAGAGGCAGAGTAACTAGAGACAAAATTTCCAACATTTGCTAGATTACAGAAAAATCAAAGGAGTTCCAGAAAAACATTTACTTCTGCTTCATTGACTACAACAAAGCCTTTGACTGTGTGGATCACAACAAAATGTGGAGAGTCCTCAAAGAGATGGGAGTATCAGAACATCTTACTTGCCTCCTGAGGAACCTGTATGTGGGTCAAGAAGCAACAGTTAAAATCTAAAATGGAGCAAGTGATTGATTTAAGATTGGAAAAGGAGTATGAATGACAAGGCTGTATGCTGTCATCGTATTTATTAAAATTATATGCAGAGTACCTCATGCTAACTGCCACGCTGGATAAACCAAAAGCTGGAATTAACATTGCTGGGAGAAATATCAACAATCTCAGTGAAAAGAAATTAATAAGCCTCTTGATGAGGGTGAAAGAGGAGAGTCTAAAAACTAGTCCTAACATCAAAAAACTAATATCTTGGCAATTGGTCCCATCACTTCCTGGCAAATAAAGGGAGAAGAAATGAAAGCAGTATAAGATTTTATATTCTTGGACTCAAAGATCACTACAGACAGAGACCACAGCTATGAAATTTAAAGATGCTTGCTACTTGGAAGGAAAGCTATGGCAAATCTAGACAACATACTAAAAAGCAGAGACATCACCTTGCTGACAAAGGTCCATATAATCAAAGCTATGGTTTTTCCAGTAGCAATGTATGGCTGTAAGAATTGGACTATAAGGAAAGCTGAGCACTACAGAATCAACACTTTCAAACTGTGGTGCTGGAGAACTTCTGAGAGTCCCTTTGACAGCAAGGTCAAACCAGTCAACATTTAAAGAAATTAATTCAGAGTAGTCACTGGAAGGTCAAATGCTGAAGCTGAAGCTTAAATAATTTGGCCACATAATGAGAAGATGGGACTCATGGGAAATACCTTAATGTTGAGAAAGATTGAAGGCAAAAGGAAAAGGGGGTGGCAGAAGGTGAAATGGATACATAGTATCACGGAAACAACAAACAAGAAATTGAACAGAGTTTGAGGGGGAATGGAGGATAAAATGGCCTGGCACGCTATGGTCCATGGGGTCATGAAGACTTGGATGGACATGACTGAAGGACTGAACAACAACATTGACTTAAAAAAGAAAGGAGATTAAAAAAAATTAAGAAAAGACCAATACTTGTAACACAAATAGAGGAAAACATAAACATAACTCTCATAATTTTAAATGTGAATGGACTAAACAATATAATAAAATGACAGAGAGTAGCAGAATGAATAAGGAAACAAAACTCCACAATCTGCTGCTTACCAGAAACACATTTAAAAACAAGGCATACATAGAATCAAGTCAAGAGACTGGAAAAATATTTATTCATATCAGGTGAATCCAAAAAAACTAAGAATTATAATCATACCATTAAACAAAACAAAAATAAAATTTATAATATCAAAAATAAACAAGGAACTTATATCACAGTTAAAGGAATCAGAGACAATGAAAGGATATTAATATTAAATATATATGCATCAAATAGCATATCATCTAAATTCATAAAGGAAAATTAATTAATTAATTAAATTACAGAAAAGTATATATTAACACAGCAATAATAGCAGACTTTCATCTTCCTCTCTCAAAGCTGAACAAATCTAACATAAAGCTTTAAAAAGGTCAGGGCAGGGATGGTGGGAGAGACTTAGAACTAAATAAATAAACTATTGGAGAATTTAGGGCTAAAAGATTTATGGAATCTTCTAAACAGGATCACTAAAAGAATATATACATTTCTCATCACCGTATGATATTTCTATAAAACTTAAACCAAGTATTGGGGCAAAGATAAAATGCAAAAAAGTGAAATGTAGGAATGCTAAGCAGTTATCAATTTAGGAAGCACAAGCAAATATCACAAATCTAAACGGAGATTTAATAATGAAATCTTAAATAACAAGTAGGTTCAAGAACAAATTATATTTGAAAAAGGAATAACTATAAGAATAATGATAATCATAAGACAACATACCAAAATTTCTGGGATGCAGCTAATCAGTCTTCAGAGGGAAAAAAATTCTTAAAAACTTCATATTAACAAAATAGAAAAAGAGAGGATTAATGAACAGACTACACAATTTTAAAAATTAGTAAGCCAACAAATAAGTCCAAATATGAAAATATTGTAAAGGAGGAGAAAAATAAACTGGACAACAAAAACACTATAAAACTGAAAAATAAAACTTAAAAATTGATTCTTTTAAAAGACTAAGAAAATTGATTTTTTTTTTTTGCCTTTTTTTTGGTGAGGCAATCGGAGTTAAGCGACTTGCCTCAGGTCACACAGCTAGTAAGTGTCAAGTGTCTGAGGTTGGATTTGAACTCAGGTCCTCCTGACTCCAAGGCCACAGCTCTATCTACTGCACCACCTAGCTGCCCCAAAAATTGATTCAAAAAAAAAAAGTTTTGATCCTCTTGATTAAAAAGGAGGAAAATCTAAATGCATCCTCCATTGGTTCCCAAATCAGATTTGACCATCTAATACCCTGGTAAATAAATTCCAGTGGTTCCCTATTACTTCTTGAATCAATCAATCATTCATTTAACAACAACTTGTTATGGGTCTACTATGTGCTACCACTTGGGATACAAGTACAAAGAATAAAACAATTTCTACTTCCATGGAGCTTACATTCTAACACAAATCCCTTTATTTGGTATTTCAAGCCCTTCACAACCTGGCTGTGAAGCCTACCTTTACAGTCTTCTTATACACTGCCTCCCTCCCAATGTTGGGCAGTCAAGCCAACTGGCTTTCTTATTATTCTTCAGACACGGTATTCCATCCCCCCCCCCCCCACCCCGTCAATGGTCTAGCACTTCCTCCTTACCTTTCCCTTTTATAAGCCCTTTGTTGTTATTGCTGTTGTTGAGTCATTTTTCTGTTATGTTCAATTCCTCATGACCCCATTTGGGATTTTCTTGGCAAAGATATTGGAGTGGTTTGCCATTTCCTTCTCCAGCTCATTTTACAGATGAAGAAACTGAGGCAAACAGGGTTAAATGACTTGCCCAGGCTCACACAGCTAGTAAGTATCTGGGACAGGATTTGAACTCACCAAGATGAGTCTACCTGACTCCAAGCACTCTATCCATTGGTCTATCTACCTGACCAATGCAATCTCCCACAGGAGTCTTTCCTAATCCTTCCCATTGATAACACCTGTTACGGTGGGTGTATTTTGTAGGTCCTTATATGTGTACATATTATATATGTTGTCTCCCTCTATAGAATGTGACCTCCTTGAAAGCCAGAACTGTTTCATTTTTGTCTAGCACACAGCCTGGTTCACAGTAGGTGCTTAATAAAAATTTGTAATTAACTGATTCACAGTCTAGTTCTGATCTATCTTTCCATACTAATTTCACCTTATTCCCTCTCACATACTTTATATTCCAGCCAGACTAGCCTCTTTGCTGATAACCATACACAATGGTCGATCTCTATATAGGCCAAGAGTGGGGAACCTGTAACCTTGAAGCCATATGTGGCCCTGTAGGTCCTCAACTGTGGCCCTTTGACGAATCCAAACTTCACAGAACAAATCCTTGTTGAATTAAATTGGTTTCACAACCTCATCTTTCCTACTTATCTCGTCTGAAGATGTTAAAAAGTGGCCAACATTGAGAAATCCCCAGAATCCCTGAATATACTTCAGGGAGATGTGAAAACTCCATGGTTTAACACCTAAAACCATATGATCCCAAGGTATATCACAAAATCTGAAGTGTCTTCAAGTCCTGAGAAGTGTAAGTGAAAGACAAACAGGGGCTTCTGGTTAAATCTCCAAAACCACTAGAATCTGCCCCCAGCTTTCACCAGATCCTCCCCAGAACCAGGCTACCATCTCTCTTCCCAGCCAACTTCAAAGCAAGCCACCACCTCTCTTTGCAACTCTGGCTCCATGTGATTTGTCCTCCCCGGTTACATATGTAAATTTCTTGAGGGAAGAAAATTGTCTTGTTTGCTTGAATTTGTTTCCTTAGTACTACTACAGTGCCCAGAACATGACAAATGCTCAATACTGCATTTTTCATTCTTTCATTCATTCATATGGAAACTCCTAGAGCACACTAGATCTTCCAGACCTAGACCAAGAAAAGGGATATTTAGCACTATTTTACAACTTACTAATGCATTTATGTATGCATTATATTTATTTATGTATGTATATCTTTACTGGATTGTAAGCTACATGAGGATAGAAAGGGACCGCGTCTTATTTAAATTTTATGCCTATTATAGTTTCTACCACAATGCTTTGCAGAGTAGGCACTTTGTGTTTGTTTACATGTGTTTTGATTTCATTCTACTTGGCCTATTATTATTTTTGTGGGTCAGCAGAATAAAACTAAAAAGGAAAAAAAGTTTTCCATCCCTTCTTGGATGTAAGCTCCTTTGGGGCAGAAGCTTCTTTATTCTCTCTGTATCCTGGAATGCACTATCAAACGGCCTTGTACAAAACTTACATTTAACAAATATTCGTTGAATTTAATTGGATCCAACAGGTTAATCCCAGGAGGTCCCAAAACTGCTTCAAAGCTTTAACATGGATTATGATGCTGAGGTTCACTTCTGTAAATCAAGAAGGAAGTGTTCTTTTGATATGCATCATTTTTTGAAAGACTTTTTCCACTTATACGCCCACATGCAGAACCAGTTCCAATAATTCAGCTAAAAGAATTTTGTTTAATGTTAAGAAGAGGATCAGGAAGAGAGGGGATGGAGACGGGGTAAAATAAAGAGAACTTCTAAGGGCCACAGCACTAAGATTCTCAGGACTGAAAAGGCAAAGCCTTAAGCTAGATGAGATGGGTGGCTTGAAAAAGAGAAACGGAAGAGTCTTTCTCATCTAGGGGTCATGCGGATTTAAGAAAGTAACTTCTCCAGATCTATAGGTGGGTACATATTATTTGGGACAAGTAATAATTTTGATATGGTTGACTTTGACTAGTAGAAACCAGACTGAGCTGGCTTCCCAACCTTAAGTTAATTCTCTGTCAACTAAGTGCTAGATTTTGTGCCATATACATGTGTTTTATTACTCTCCTTTGTTGTGTTTTAAATTCTATGGCTGTTAAGAATGGGTATTACTTGAAAGGAACATGCAAAAACTGTGACTCTTACAGGGCACGCTTCACTGAATGTTAGAGACTTTGAAGCAGCTTTTGGTGTGGGGAGAACAAGTGTTTCAAGGAACATTCAATACACAATGAAGCAGGATCAAACTGAAGTACATAGGAAGGTGTATCCAAAAGGAAAAAATAATTGACAAGATATTGCTACAAAACAGCCTAATCAATTCTCAGAAAACAAACAAAGCACTTCTGAGGGACCTGGCAGGTAGAGATTCCTCAAAAATGAAGCATAACCTGCTTGAAGTTGAAAGAATACCATAAAGACCAGCTGATTTCAATCCCATTCAAAATTTACAGGCTATCTACTTAAAGCAACACCTGAAAAAATGTACTTGGCAGAGGTAAGTTTAGTATCCAAGTAATTAAAGTGTGGTTTCATGATGAAGAATTAAAAGATGTGTCAAAATCTTGTAAATTCAATGCTAAATATGTAAAATAAGTGATTGTAGCAAAAGGAGGACAAATTGCATATTTAAAATCTTTTATAGAAGTAAAAAGTTGCAAAGTGTATTATATGCTAATAATTTTAATTTGCACATTATTGTATGGTTTTTGACTTTAGGGTGAAAGAGTCATAAAGACTAAAAATGGACTGAATTGGGACAGCTGATATAAAATACTTTGTAACCAAAAACAATGTAAACACTATAGGCAATTATTAAAGCAGTTAAAGCAATATAAGCTATTATAGAAATAAAAGAACTGACAACCTGAGATATATCTAGGTACAAAACTTGGTATAAATGAGTGAGTCAGAAAGGAAAATGGAGCTAAGAATAAGATGTTGCTTTTTATGGTACATAGGGAGCCAAGATCAACTCTCAAAATGACTACAAGTTTACATGCTTCCCCTTTAATTTATTATTGTATTCTACTCTGCTCCCTTTAAAAAACTGTCATTCATTATTTTAGGGAGAAGGGTCAAAGAGATGAGAAAATGAGTATGAACTCTTCCCACAGCCTAAATGAGATGGCATGGAACCCAGAAACAGGAATAGTCCAAGTGGAAGGTAATGCAGGCCTTGAGGAAGGTGGCTGTGTTGTGATGTAGTAAAACTGACAAGACTTGGCAATTGGTCGACTGTGGGGTGTGGAGAAAGAGACAGAACAGCTCAGGATGACCCCTAGGTTGTGCACCCTCGTGACCTTCAATATTAATTGGGAAGTTAGGTAGAGGGACAGGTTTTAGAGGAAAGAGAATGATTTTATTTTGGATATGTTTGGAGGGAAAAGATTGAATTCTGTTAGGAAACAGCTAGAAATGTGAATCAGATAGAGTCCTATGTCAACACCAGATCCGGGTCATCTGCCTCTGTCTCCACCCCTAAAACTTCCAAAGGAGCCCTGTATCAACCACAGATCCACACTGCCCACTTGTGGCCTCTACATTTGCCCCCAAACCTTCCCAGGAAGGCCTGTGACTTGCCTCAGGTTACTATCTATAGCCCCGGGCTTTCTTGAATGTTCCATTCTAGATGAAACCTACCACTAATTGCTCTTGCTTCACGTTTGGACTTCCTCAGGCTATACCTTGTTCCTGCTTGCAGTGAATAGGGCCCCAGCTTCACAAGATCTGTCACTTTAAAATATGGCAAAGCAAGGTACAGAGGGTGGGCCTTGAACAAACTAGTATTTGCTTTCTTCAACAGGCTTCTCTCTAGTCACCGATAATCTGACTGGACTCATTTTTCAATGGTTAACATTAACTCCCATTCTATCATACTCTCAAAATCCCTGTGATTACGAACTCCTAACTATTCCTGTACCAACTCTATTCCCCAACACCAACAACCATGCTCCCTTATTCCCATCCTCCTCAACTCTACCCGCCAAACATCCAAATTTCTCCATGACACGTTTTGTGATCCTTCAGCTGCTAGTGACCTCCCTACTAATGCTACCTATTATTTATTTGGTAATCGGTATGTTCTTACACAGGTACATATTATCTCGCACACAGAATGTAAACTCCTTGTAGGCAGGGACTATTTGTTTCATTTTTGTCTCTGAATCCCCAGTGTCTAACATAGTGCCTAGCACATGGTAAGTACTTAAAAAGTCTTGCTAATTGGCTAATTAACCGGTCAGACTTTTGGAAGAATAGATCCAGAAGGCAGTTGAAGATAGGGGACTAGTACTTTGGGGAGAGGCTAGAGGCAGGGATATAAAATTCAGAGTCATCTCTCTAGGTATAGTTTTTGAAGTCATGAAGGGTAATTAGAGAGCTGAGAGAGAATATAGAGAGGAAAGAAAGAGTAACAAGTACAGACCTTGAGAACCAACATTTAAAGGGTAGATAGAGGATAAGGAGCCAGTAAGAGACAAGGAAGAAATTCTTGTGATAAATGGAGATAGCTGGAGAATAACCCTTACAAAATTAAAGGAATCCAATCCAAAAAGTATTTGTTAAGACACTTATTATAAATACTATGCTAGGTAATGGGAATACAAATACTCAAGGAGTTTATATTCTACTGGGTAGATACAACATGAAAGCAGACAAATATATACATATATAATATATATACATACATATACATATATATGTACAAATATATGTAACATTGGAGAAAAATGAAAATTATACTGAGGGAAGAAGAGAGAATGAAACAAGCATTTATTTAAGCACCTATGTACCAGGCACTATGCTAAGCACTTCACAAATACTATTTCATTTAACCCTCACAACAACTCTGTGAGATAGGTGCTATTGTATTTGGCTCAAAAGCTCCCCCCCCCCCCCCGCAAAAAAAAAAGGTCAAGGAAAAGGTAATTTGTGAATACAGAGCTCATTAGTAACCTTAGCCAATCAATTTATTGTTGTTCAATCCTTTCAGCTGTGTCCAGCTCTTTATGATCCCTTTTAGGGTCTTCTTGGCAAAGATACTGGAGTGGCTTGCCATTTCTCCAACTTATTTTACAGAAGAGGAAACTGAGGCAAACAGTGTTAAGTGACTTATCTAGGATCACATAGCTAGTAAGTTTCTGAGACCAAATTTTAACTCAGGTCTTTCTGACTCGAGGCCTGGTACTCTATGCACTGCGCCACCTTGCAGCCCAATCAATCAATTAACAAGTATTTATTAAATATCTACTATGAGTCAGACACTATGATAGGCACTGAGGCTATAAAAAACAAAAATGAAACAATCCCTACCGTTAAGGAGCTTATATTCTATTGGGGGAGTCAACACATATATAAATAAATATATACTAAATAAATGTAAGGCTATGGGGTGGGGGGAGCACTAACAGCTGGAAGGACAAGGAAAGGCCTAAAGAGCAGGGATTCTTAACATTGTACACAATAACAGCAGCATTATGTGATGAACCAACTTTGATAGACTTAGCTCTTCTCAGCACTACAACGATCCAAGACAATTCCAAAAGACTCATGATGGAAAATGCTATCCACATCCAGAAAAGGAACTATGGAGTATAAATGCAGATCAAATCATACTATTTTTCCTTTTTTTTGTTTTTTTCTTTCTGTGTAGTTTTTCCCTTTGCTCCTAATTCTTCTTTACAACAAGGCTAATGTGGAAATATGTTTAATATGATTGCACATGTATGGCCTATATCAGATTGCATGCCATCTGGGGACAAAGGAGGGAAAGGAGGGGGAGAAAATTTAAAAGTCAAAATCTTGTAAAAGTGAATGTTGAAAACTAAAAATAAATAAATGTTTTTTAAAAATAAAAAAGATGAAGGATTCTTAACTTGGGGTCCATGATTTGTTTGGTTTTGTAAATATATATTTCAATAACTATTTCAATATAACTAGCTTCTTTGTAAACCAATGTAATTTACTTTATGCATGTAAAAATACTATTCTGAGAAAGAGTTCATAGGCTTCTCCAGACTGCCAAAGTGGTCCAGGACACAAAAATGGTTAAGAACCTTTGCCTTTAGAGAGAGATATTTCAATAGGTCAGGTATTGCAGAAACCATACTAAGAGGGATTGGTAAGTGTTGGTGAGGAAGCAGCTGTTAACAAATGTATAGTACTCTATATCTACACATAGCAGTGTGGTTCATAGACCTCAAAGGAAACTTAGAGGTCATGTTGCAAAATCCCCTCACCAAAATAAGGAAACAAGGCCCACAGACAATTCAGTAACACATAGGTAGTGAGAAATAGAGTTGGGATTTGAACCTAGTTACTCTGACTCCAAATCTAGCATTTATTTCACTGTACCATACTGCATATTTGCAATGGATAAGGAAAACTGAAATAATTTAAGTGGCGGCAAGCTCAAGAGAAGGCTTTCTAAAAATGGCATAAAGGTGAACATGGCAATGGATAGCAGAGAGGGACAGGTTAAAGGTTAAAGTGAGAATTACTGATTATGATCACATCTGTCTGCAAAAAGACAGGAGGCTTGGTAAAGGTACACTCAGCTACCAATAACATAAATGTTTCTTGCCTTGAATTAGTTAAGCTCCTACTATGAATAAGACCCTATATAAGGGCTAGTGATCAATACAAAGGCAAAAATGGAACAATTGCTACTCTCAAGGAGCTTACATTCTACTCCAAGATACAATATATACACAAATAAATAAATAAATAAATATGAAGTCACTCTAAGCCACCAACTAGGGAAAAGATAGCAGTATGCATGATGGCAGAAGTAAAATCAGCACTGAGCCTTGAAGTAATAAGCATAAGGATTCTGAGAGGCAGAGATAAAAAGAGAGTTTATTCCAAGGTCGGAAGGCAGTTTTTGCTAACCTACAGAGATGAGATGGGAGATAAGCTGTCAACTTTGGGGAACAGCTAGTAATCCAGGTTGGTTTAAACATAAAGTACATAAAGGGGAGTAATATAAAATAAGTTTGGAAAAGAAGAATGGAGCCAAATGGTAGTGAATCTTGAAGGCCAGGCTTAAGAGGATGTAAATTATTTGGGAAAAAAAAAAAGGGAAGTCACTGAAGGTTTCAAAGAGATGAGTGACATGGCCAGATCTGTACCTTTAAAAAAAAATTCTGGGCAGCTATGTGGAAGATAGATTGGAAAAAAAGGAGACCAGAGACAGAAAGATCAGTTCAGAGACTGACAATAATCTAGGCTACAGATGTTCAGGCCTTAAACTAGGGTTGTGTCAGTGTCCTTGGAGCAAAGTGTGAAATGCGTGTACAATCTGCAGATATTAGCAATTGATGGCATATCATAATGAACGAATAGACTCAGCACAAAACATGATTAAAAAAACTTTAAAATAGACTTGGAACTTAAGAAACATGACAAGTCAATGCTATAGGAAGGAAGAATAAAGGCCACTTCTTCCTCTGAGATTAGAGGAAGGGAAAAAAAGGGGGGAAAGGTAGGCAAGGACATTAAAAAGCTGAAAGGAGACAAGGAAGGAGAGAATTTGAAGGTTATGACAGATGACTTCAATTTTCTCAGTAAAAGAAATAATGAAATAATAAAAAGGCAGGCAGCAAAAAGGAAGAGAAACAAGAGGACAATATTACCCCCAAATGGATAACCAATTTACAGATAACTGAATTAACTGAAATATATTTCCATGCAGGATTATAATGAAATCCATTCTACCCTCATTTAAGGTTAGTCATTTCCTCTTACATTGTTATATTCAACTATTTATCAATCATTCAGCAATTTTTTTTAAGATACTGGATGTGCAAGACACTGTGAGGGGCATTTATATTCAGATCTAAAATGGTAGCTAACCAAAATAGATTCAGAACCATGATCAAAATTGTTAAAAATAGACCAGGGACCATAGAAACTAGACAAGCCAATGCTACAGCAAAGCACAGCCATCAAATCAGCTGTCAGAGACCTCTTTCAGGCCCAATAGGGCTAATTCCTAAAATTCCATAACTGATTTTTGCACCTTCATACATGTATGCATGCATAAATCCTCTAATATGGAAGAAAATCAGGACAAAGAAGGCAGGACATTTGAAAACTAATCAGAGGGGTCACTCACAAGTAGTTTGCAGGGTAGTCCTTCTCACTCTTTCCCATCACTACTTATACTTGCCTTCTCAACCCAACAACAAACATTTATTAACTACCTACTGTGTGTAAAGTACTGTATCAGGAATGAAGGGAAGTACAAAGTTTAGATGAAACAGAGTCCCTGCCCTCATGAAGCTTAGAGTCTAGAAGGGAAATAAAACATATAGATATAGATATATAGATCATTATAATACATAATACAATATACATGAGTACTATAGAAAGTACAAAACCAAGTAGTACAATGTACAAGGTCTTATTGACAAGAGATATCAGAGAAGGAGGCTTTTGAGTTTGTCTTTAAAGAATGACTAGAGGGGGCGGAGCTAAGATGTAGGAATAAAAGCAGTGACTTGCTTGAGCTGTCCCACAAACCCCTCCAAATACCTGTAAAAAATGGCTCTAAACAAATTCTAAGGCAGCAGAACCCACAAAAAGACAGAGTGAAACAAATTTCCAGCCCAAGACAACCTGGACGGTTGATTGGAAAGGTCTATCATGCCAGGCTGGAAGAGGAACGCAGTTCAGCATGAGCGCACAGACAAAACAGGCCTCAGTGAACCTGGAGCAGGCCTCAGAGGACTGAATCAAGGGGAGCTGTGATGGTCCAGACTTCTCAACCCACAAACTCCAAAGACAACTTAGAAGGTCAGTGGGAAAAGTCTGTGACTGTGGTGACAGAGAAGCTCAGACACAGCCCTAGTCCCAGCACAGCCCTGGAGCAATAGCTGCTTCTTGAGCTCAGCCCACAGACTGAAGAGGAATTGAGTGGCTGGTCAGAGGGGGATTGCAGGGATTTCTTTGTGGGTGCTGAGGCAGAATTCTCTTGCTTTGCCCATGCTTGGATCTGGGTAGCAGTTCTAGGTGGCAGTCCTGGGGCAAAGAGGAGCACTGGCGTGGTGAAGCTTGTAGGCGTGGTGGAGAGGGAATCCTCCTCACAGTTTCAAGGCAGAAAAGAGCCCTTGTGGTCACTCATAGACCAGAGCACAGGCCAGGAAAGCAGTAAACACCTCACCCTTGATCATACCACCTTGGAAAAACTGAAAATTTACAGGTCCCTAGAAGTATCTCTGAAAACTGCTGCACAAAACCCCCAAAGCTTAGGACAGTACATTCTCCACACTGGAAGCTTACCCCTGCCTTAACAAAGAGTTTATAACTCAAGTAATTGTCTGAGATCATGAGCAAACTGCACAAAAAAGTCAGACCATAGAATCTTTCTTTGGTGACAAAGAAGATCAAAACATACAACCAGAAGAAGACAACAAAGTCAAAGCTCCTACATCCAAAGCCTCCAAGAAAAATATTAATTAGTCCCAGGCCATGGAAGAGCTCAAAAAGGATTTTGAGAAACAAGTAAGAGAAGTAGAGGAAAAAACTGGGAAGAGAAATGAGAGTGATGCAAGAAAATCATGAAAAACAAATCAATAGCTTGCTAAAGGAGACCCAAAAAAATACTGAAGAAAATAACACCTTAAAAAATAGTCTAACCCAAATGGCAAAAGAGGTCCAAAAAGCCAATGAGGAGAAGAATGCCTTCAAAAGCAAAATTGGCCAGATGGAAAAGGAAGTCCAAAAGCTCACTGAAGAAAATACTTCATTAAAAATTGGAATGGAGCAAATGGAAGCTAGTGACTTTATGAGAAATCAAGACATTGTAAAACAAAACCAAAAGAATGAAAAAATAGAAAACAATGTGAAATATCTCATTGGAAAAGCAACTGACCTAGAAAATAGATCCATGAGAGATAATTAAAAAATTATTGGACTATCTGAAAGCCATGATTAAAAAAAAAAAAAGGAACCTAGACATCATCTTTCAATAAATTATCAAAGAAAACTGCCCTGATATTCCAGAACCAGAGGGCAAAATAGAAATTGAAAGAATCTACCAATCACCTCCTGAAAGAGATCCCCAAAGGAAAACTCCTAGGAATATTGTAGCCAAATTCCAGAGTTCCCAGATCAAGGAGAAAATATTGCAAGCAGCCAGAAAGAAACCATTCAAGTATTGTGGAAACACAATCAGGATAATACAAGATTTAGCAGCTTCTACATTAAGACTCAAGAGAAGCATGAAGAGGTGAACAGGAAAGAGAAATCATAAGGGATTTATTAAGGTTGAATTGTTTACATTCCTGCATGGAAAGATGATATTTGTAGCTCATGAGACCTCTGTCAGTATTAGGGTAGTTAGAGGTAAAGAAATTATATGTATGTATATATGTATGTATAGATAGATAGATAAAGGGCACAGGGTGAGTTGAAAATGAAGGGGTGATATCTGGAGAATAAAATTAAGGGGTGAGAGGATTATACTGGGAGAAGGAGAAGGGGAGAGGTAGAATAGGGGAAATTATCTCACATAAAACAGAAAAGAAAAGGCTTTTACTGTGGAGAGGAAATGGAGGAAGGTGAGAGGGAATGAGTAAATCTTATTCTCATCAGATTCAGCTTAAGGAGGGAATAACATCCACACTCAATTGCATATGGAAATCTATCTTACCCTACAGGCAAATAGGGGGGAAAGAGATAAGAGAGCAGAGGGATGATAGAGGGGAGGGCAGATTGGGGAAGGAGGTAATCAGAAGCAAACACTTCTACGGAGGGAGAGGGTCAAAAGAGACAATAGAATAAATGGGGGGTAGGATAGGATGAAGGGAAATAGTTCTTCACAATATATCTACTATGGAAGTGTTTTGCATGACTATATGTATATAACCTGTATCGAGTTACTTGCCTTCTGAATGAGGGTGGGTGGAGAGGGAGGACGGGAGAGAATTTGGAACCCAAAGTTTTAAAAACAAATGTTAAAAATTGTTTTCACGTGCAACTGGGAAATAAGATATATAGGTAATGGGGTATAGAAATCTATCCTGTCCTATAGGAAAATAGAAGGGGAAGGGGATAAGAGAAGGGGGGGAGATAGAAGGGAGGGCAGATTAGGCGAAGACTATTCAGAATGCACACCATCTTGGGGTGGAGGGAGGGACGAGATGGGGAGAAAATTTGGAACTCAAAATCTTGTGGAAGTGCATCTTGAACACTAAAAATAAATAAATGAAATCTGAAAAAAAAATTACCAGAAATTCAAGAGGGGGAGAAATTTTATTATTTCTAGGCAAAGGAAATAAAATGAGCAAAGTTGCAGAAACAGGAATGATCTGGATGTGCTCCAGGGACAGGGTATAGTCCAGTTTTAATTAAATAAGGAATACATGAGAGGAAATAATATGAGATAGGCCTGGAAAAGGAGAAAACTGTTCCATTACAGAGGGCCTTCAATGTTAGGCAAAGGAATACTCTGTAAGCAGCAGTAAGTCACTGAAGATTTCAGAGAAGATAAGGAGCATGATCAGCTCTATACACAAAAACTATCAAGAAGGGTGGATTAGAGGGGCAGCTAGGTGGCGTAGTGGATAGAACACTGGCCCTGAAGTCAGGAGGACCTGAGTTCAAATCCGACCTCAGACACATAACACTTCCTAGCTGTGTGACCCTGGGCAAGTCACTTAACCCCTATTGTCTCATCAAAAAAAAAAAAAAGAAAAAGAAAAAAGAAGGTTGAATTAGAATGGGGAAAAGGTAGTAAATCTATTAAAAAAAAAAAAGTTCCTAGAAGTATAATAGGTGAAGTGGATGGACCTGAGCAAGAAAAAAAAAAAGAAAGAAGGAAAAAAAAAGTAAAAATTTTTAACACAATATTCTAGAAATCTCAACGAGTAAGTTGATGAGTAGAACCTCCACCAATCAGAAACACATTGTCTGAAGTACATGATAAAAGTAAAACTCTATCATAGCAACCAAGTATAAAAGAGAACCATGGATGGAAAGTTGATTTCTGTTGCAAGCATGGGTCAGCTTGTGTGGCCCGACTGCTAAAAAGTCATGGGGAATAGGAGAGAGGATGCTGACTAAGCACATTAGGAGCTAGCAAGTAGCCTTCTCTGTTGTTAGTTCATTGAACTGTTACCACATTTGGGTTCTTACTGTCCTAGACCAGGATTCAGCAAACTATGGACTTCAGGCAAAATGCAGCCAGCCTGTTTTTATATGTCCCAAAAGATAAGAATGGTTTTTACATTTTTAATTAAACCAGGGTTTGCCAATACCTCTCCTAGACCATGGAGATAGCTGAAATCACTTTATGTGTTACCCATAATTCCTACTGGAAAGGTTGTGAGGCCATAAGGATGAGAGAAAATGTCTAATCCGCCAACTTGGTCACATGACTCAGAATCATGAGAAAAATGTCAACACAGCACCAAAAAATTCATTTTTAAATATATGCAACCTATACTTTGTGAAACTAAAACACTCTTCTATCTCTGAGTTGTTAAGAATACATGCATGGTAAGCTTATATCAAATAAGAATGAACTTTAAAATCACAATTTAAACAAAATCTGTGTTAATATCATCTAAGTTTAGAATTTTTGTTGTAAAACAGACCATCGGATGAGGGTATTTTATGATATCTCTTTGGGAGGAAAATGTATTCTTTCCATTAGAGGGTATACGTTATTCCACGAAACACCCTGTTCTCATTCTCTTTCATTTTGACTGTGTAATGGCTCCATTTAAGGGTTGAGTTCTAGAACCTCTCTATGAAAATAACTCCTAAATCTCTAACTCCAATCTTTTTTTATCTTTTTTTTACTAAAACTTAAATATATAATAAGAAAAGAAAAAGAACATATTTCTATCTCCAATCTTGACTATACTGCAAAACAACCTGCTGGAAATTTCCATTTGGAGGTCACCCCCCTCAAACTGAAAATGTCTCAATATGCACTTATTTTCTTTCCTGTAATTCCACCTCTTCTTCCTAACCTTCCCTTATCTCTGTAGATAGTATCATCATTCGGCCAGTCAGTTGATAAATATGTATTAAGTGCCTACTACGTACCAGGTACCCTGCTAAGCCTCAGAAGTACAAAGAAAGGTAAAAGATAGTCCCTATCCTAAAGAAACTCAAAATCTAATTAGGGAAGACATCACATAAAAAGAAACTGACAAGTGGGGAAAGGGAGGTGGGGGATGATGAAATCCTACTGCCAGGTAGAAATTTATGAGGCCCCTCCTTACATAAAAGATCCGAGAGGAGCTCTGTGATACCCATTCTCCATTCCCTCCAATCCTACAGGGGAGGGGTCCAAGGGACAGAGAGTGCTAAGGAAGTGTGAGTTTCAGAGTTGATTTGATAATTTTCAGAAGGCAATGGAGAAGTCCAATGGAACAATCAGGTGGAAAGTGATGAAGTATTTGTCTGCCCCCTCCCCCTTAATGAGAGGATCTGGGAGTAGTTCTCTGACATCCAGATTCCACTTTCTCCAACCAGAAGGAGGGAGGGGCCCAAAGGGCAAGGGGTATACTAAGAAAGTGTGAATTTCAGAGTTGATTTGATTCTTCAGGGATCTAGAGAAAATAGAGCAGTCCAATGAAGATCAGGTAGGAAGAGAATCACTTAGACTTAAACTAGCAGCAATTCTCAAAGTGCAGTTTGGGGATCCCTCTAGCCTGGACCCCCTTTCCAGAGGGTCCACCGGATCAAAACTATTTTCATAATAATACTAAGACATTTTAATTTCTAATGTGATAAACATCAATATAAATAAAAACTCTATGGAGGGTGGGATGTGGGAAAGGTGAGAAGTTTTCAATAATTTTTAAGAGTGTCAAGGGGTCCTGACACCAAAAAGTTTGAGAATCATTGTATTATCAAATCAGAGATGTCAGTGCTAGAAAGTAAGTGCCTACTATGTGCCAAGTACTGTGCTAAGCAAGAGGGACATACATACAAATAAAAACAAAGGTAGTCCCCTGCTTTCAAACAGCTTACAGTCTGATAGGGAAAGACAACACACAAAAAGAAGCTTAAAAGGGGAGTAGAGAAGAGAGATTTTTGAGAAGGAATTTCAAAAATTCATCCAGTCCTATCTCCTGCCTTAAGTAATATAATATGGCTATTTCCACCCCATTTGAGAAACGGCCTGAGGCCCTGAGAGGTTAGGCAATTCAAGCAAGGTACATAGTTACTGAAGGGCAGAAAAGGAACCAGAAGAACACAGTACATGCTTTTTCTACTCTACTATTTCATCTTCTCATGTCTCCCCCAATATCCTATCAGTTACCAACTTCTCTTGATATGTTTTTGTCATTTCTTTCCATATAGCTTTTACTGTCTTTTCCCAGTACACCAACCCAATGCATGAATTCATCATCCCATACTCTGGTTATTGCAATTATCTTCTAACCAGGTTTCAGAATCTCTCATCTGTCTCCAATTCCAAACACCCCATGGATAGTGCTACAGACCAGTAATCGCTTTCAATGTGTCTTATCTCTTGCCCAGAAACCTACAATGTCTTCCCATTACCTACAAATAGTATGAATTCCAAATCCTAGCCCCTCCAAAATCTGGCCCCAACCTAATTCTCCAAACTGATCTGCCTTTGCTGCTTTACATGAGCTCCAACCATTACTCCTGTCAGACTGATCTACTCACTTACTCCCAAACACACTATGTTTCTGTAGTGATGGCTGGCATTATAGTATAATATAGTATACTATAGTATAGTGTAACATAAATAAGAAGACTTAAGTTATGGTTCAGAATCTGCTATTATCAGAACACCCTGCCACTGTAACACTAACCCTATTTAATAAACAGGGCATTAGATTTGGAGGCTTCTCACCATCTAGAGCCTGTTCACTGGCTCTATCTTTTCCCCTAAAATCTCTTCCCTTCCAAACTTCCCTATTGCTAAAAAGGGCACCACTATGCCCCCAGTCACCCAAATTCCAAATCTCAGTGTCATCCTCAACTTCTCACATTCCATATCAAATCTGCTGCCAAGGCCTGTCAATTTTGCCTTTGTAGAATTTCCTGCACATACCTCCTTCTCTTTTCTGACACTGCCACCAGCCTAGTGTAGACCCTCATCTCCTCACACCTGGCATATTTCCATAATGGGCTCTCTGCTTCAAGTCTCTTCCCATTCCAATACATTCTCCACTCAGCTATGAATTGGTCGGACCATATCAGTGAAGGCATATAGTAACCTCTCCCCTAATCCCCTCCCCCATTCAACCAATTCCAGTGGGGCAGAGTAAAAGCAGTGACTTGCTTGAGCTCTCCCCTAGACCCCTCCAAATACCTGTAAAAAATGGCTCTAAACAAATTCTAAAGCAACAAATTCCAGTGGCTTCCTATCACCTCCAGGATCAAAATATAAATTCCTCTGCTTGGCTTTCAAAATCCTTCATAACCTGTCTCCCTTACATTTCCAGTGGTCTTATATCTTGCCCCTCCCCACCATCATCACCACCACACACACACACACACACACACACACACACACACACCCCACATCCACAAAGAATTTGGTGTAGAAATGTTTTAAACTCAAAAGGGATAAAGAGACGGCTCTGTGTGGATGACCTCAATTTTTTAGCATCATATGGATGCAAGACCTAGATATAAAATGTCATATTATAAACAAATTAGAACAAAGAAGGAAAGAGACACCTAACTATGGATGCTATGGATTCCCCAAATAAGGGAAAGAGAAGATCACATGAGATGAAATAGATAATTTTGATTACATAAAACTGGAAAATTTGTGTACAAACAAAATCAATAGTTACAATTAGATGGGAAACAGCTACCCGGAAAAAAATACAACAAATTTGTCTGAGAAAGGTTTGAGATCCAAGCAATATAAGGTATTGATACCTATATATATATAAGAACAAGAGCCATTCCCCAACAGATAGTCAAAAGATATAAACAAGAAGATTTCTCTTCTTTTAATTCAATTTAATATTTTTCAGGAATGTTTTTAGTAAAAATCTAGAGCTTCCAGAAAAAATACTGCAAGCAGACCAAAAGAAAGTACTGAGGAGCTACATCAGAATGACATATAATTTAATAGCCAATATAGAGTGGAGAGCTTGGAATACAATATTCCAGGAGGCAAAGGAGATAGGTTTACAGCCCAGCATAACTTACCCAACAAAACTGAATATAATACTAAAGAGGAGGAGGGGGGAAACGGACTTTTAATGAAATAGAGGACTTCCAAGCATTCCTGAAGAAAAGACCATAGCTGTGGAGAAACTTTGAAGTTCAACTAGAAAAGTCAAGAGAAACATAAAAAGGTAAACAAAGGAACAAACACATAGGGATAAACTGCTTAGATTCTATAGAAGGAAATAATGGATATGTTCCCTCTGAACCCTGTCAAAAGCAGGGGTCATATATAGTCTGATCAAGACAGAAGGTCTGGGAGTGGTTCTGTTACGTTGTGATGGTCTTAAAAGAAGAATTGAAATAAAGGGAAAAGGAACACATTAGCGGGAGAGGAAGAGGAAGGTTACAGATAATTATCTCACATAATCAGGTATACAAGAAGAAATCTATACCAAAAAAGGATGGGGGGAGGGGTAAGATGGGGGAAATGACTAACACTTGAACCTCCCTTTCACCTGAAGTGGTCAAAGGAGTGAACACACAGCTAGGTACAGAAATACATCTCATTCAATATATAAATGGGAAGGAATGGGAAGAAGGGGAAATTAGAGGGAGAATAGATTAAGGAAGGTATTAGACCTAAGCAAAACAAACTCTAAGAATGAGCAAAAATATTTATATCTCTTTTTGAGATGGCAAAGAATGGAATTCTAAGGGGGTACCCATCAATATGAGAATAGCTGTTCTTTTGGACATGGCCAATGTGGACATTTGTCTTTCTTGACTACGTAGGTTTGTGACAGAGGTTTTGTTTTTTCTTTGGGGGCATGGAGGAGGGATAAAGATGGATTTTTGCAGATAAAAAAATAAAATTTAATTTTTAAAAATGAAAAGGGCTTTTATTTTTCTCTTTGGGTGGGGATGAATAGAAGATAGTGATATTGATATTTATATTACTAACTTTATATTTATGCTGTATATATTTTTATAAGTTCTAGTTGTCTTCCCCATTAGAATGTAAGCTCTTTGTGAGTAAAGACTGTTTCATTCTTTGTGCTCATACATTCAGTACCTAGCACAGTGCCTGACAGATAGTAGTAGACAAGTATACCACAGGGGGGAAAAAATACAGTTTAAACATATAGAAAACTACATTTAGTATAAAAACTTCAGAATAACTTAGATTTAGCATAAATAAATTGGACTACTGTCCACCCCACTTCTGTTCATGACATTTCTTGTCTCTGTGCCTTTGTTGATGCTGCCTCCCTTCCCTGAAATGGACTCTCCCACCCTGTCATGAAAGCTTCCTTTACACTGCTTTGCCCCATCCTGGATAAAAGTGATCTTTCCCTTGTCAAATTTCTCCAAGCACTTGCATAAACCTCTCCTTTGCACGTCTCTCATTTCCCTTTACATAAATTGTGTCCTTGGTTCCTTCCCCATTAGCTTGTAAGTTCCTTGAGAACAGGGCCTGTGTCATGTCTATCTTTGTAACCCTAGCAACTAGCATAATGCCTTGAACATAGTAACCACTTAACAAATGGTTGTTAAATTGAATTTATTTCAATAAGTGATATGGAAGGAATTCATAATAGGCATGGATATATGTATGAATGCAGGAGAGGGCAGAAACAACATCTAGGAATAGCTAGTAACCTCAATTATCTGGAATGTTTAGTATGTGGACAGAAGCAGAGTTAAATAAAGCCAAAAGAGTCAACTGGAGCCATACTGTGGAAAGTCACAAACACCAGGTAGTTAAATAAGTTATATTTTACCCTATAAGTAATGAGGAGCCACCAAAGGCATAGGGAAGAAAAAGGAAGACATTAAGCATTTATTTAGTGCCTACTATAGGTTAGGCACTGTGCTATTTTACAATGATATAATTTAATCAAATTAATACAAAGCATATAATCCTATAATGATAATCAAGTGTTAACTACAAACAAAAGGAGAGAAATAAGAGCACAGAATCATTGAGATCCCTTCCAGCTCTAAATAAAATAATAATAATAACAATAACTGCTAACATTTTTATAGAGCTTACTATGTGCCAGGCACTGTGCTAAGCACTTTCACATCATTTGATCCTCACAACTACCCTAGGAGGTAGGTGCTATTGTTATTTCCATTTTACAGATGAAAATACTAAGGCTCAGAGACATTAGGTTAGCCGACCAAGGTCACAGAGGTAAGATTTGAACATAGGTCCTCTGACAACAGAATACATGTTGAATGTCTATAGTTCAAATGGCAGGGATACTATCACTGAATCAAAAAATGGTTCTGTACCAAAATTGTATCAAGAATCCTAAGTAAATAACAATAATATCTAGGCAGATATGAATATCAAACATATAGTACACACCTTAGTATACAAAAAAATACCCCAGACATGTATTTTTTTCAATTTTATTAACTCAAAAAGATAAACTAAAAGAAGTGAAATGAGTTGTAATATTGAGGTCAGAATACCACTTTAAATACTTTCTTGTAATTTATTAGAGGTAATGATAGATATATTTTTTAAAAGCTATGTTGAAATGTTCAATCTGTGACTATTGGTCAGTTATTATTAACTAAAAGTCCTCATTTTTACAAGCTGAGCTCCAAACCCTTGTAGGTTATCATCCAAACCTATTTCCCATCCCTCACAACCCAATACCTTATTCCCAACTCCCTCAACCCTCCCATCTCAAAGTTCTAACCAAACACCACCCTCCTCTTCCACAGTGACCTTTGGAATGCCTGTTCTGTTGGCAACAAACTTCCCTTCATCCTAAATCTTTTCCTCTCACATTCTTTTCATCTTTTAGCTATTAATGAAATCTGTCTCCCTTTAATGACACAGCTTTCCTGGCTAACTTTTCCAGGGCTGCACCTTCTAAACATTACTAAGGCAGGGAAGTTGGAATACTTCTTGCTCCTCCTTGCCACTTCCAGATTCTCTCCCTATATGCATCCTTTGGTAACATTTCTTCATTTGAGGTTCAGTGCTATTCATCCCTACCACCCAATCAAAATCCTGGTAGCTATTGTCTACAGACCTCCAGGTACTTCCCTTCTGTCTTCAATGAATTTGGTATATGGCTCAAAATTTTGCTCCTCCCCTCACACTTTTCTCCTCCTCCCCTCACAGTTTTCTCCTCCTCTCCTGCCCTCATATGAGGGGACTTCAACTTAAATATAGATTCTCAAACACACCTATATACTTCCCATGACCTACTCTTCTACCCTATGTCAGTCACACATAAAAATGATTATATCTCAGATCTTGCCATCATCTACAAGTATTCCACCTCCATGTTCAAGAATTCCACAATCCTCTTATCCTACCATGATCTACTGGCTTTCCCTTTCTTCCTCTGTGTTCCCTTACCAAATTCTAGTCCCTTGACCCCTCAATCATCTCCCAGGCCATCTTCCCTGCACTAGCCAGTCTCTCCTCTTTTCTCCATCTTGACCCCTCAAGGTACCAATTCCATTTATACTATCCTCTTGTCTTAAGTCCCTAGCCCCCTTATCATTTCACCAATTGTGCCATGCCAAGTCTTAGCCTTGGATCACTCCTACCATCTACCACCTTCACTGTCCTTTAAAAAAAAATAAAAGTAGGGAAAATCATGCAATCATTCTGATTGGATCCAATACAAATGTATGTTATACAACCTCAACTGGACCCTTGCTGCTGCTAGGCAATCCTACTATACCTCCCTCATCAAATCATTATCCCACTCTCCACAAAGGCTCTTCCAAACCTTTTCATCTTTCCTCAAACCTTGCAAAGTCCCCTTCCACCCATCTTAGGAGACATCCTTGTCTCATGTTTTACAGAAAAAAATTGAGGACACTTACCATGAGCTCCCTCTCCTCTCCTTTTCTTCACCTATCACTCATATGCCTTCTGCCACTATCTCCTTCATTCCTGTCTCACATGATGAGGTGGCCATACTCTTTTTTTTTTAAACAAGTTTTGGCCAGTTTATTAAAGAATACTTTTGTACAGTTTACTTTTCACTGGTCTGTTCTGGCATGCTTCTAATGATCACCTGGATCAATGATAGCCACTGTACATACTCTGTAGTACTTCCCACATGCTGTACCCAATTCAGTGTTATTGCCACTGTAGTGATGTAAACCAGTTTTGACCAACATAGCGTAATATTCAATATCTGATTTCCTCAAGGCTGGGCAGTTGTTGGCTAAGATGACCAATTTGGCTTTGCCTTGTCTAATCATTTTCAGGATCTGTTTGTAGCCTAGCACATATTTGCCGCTTTTCATGACCAGCTGGAGCCTCAAGTTGACGGACTACAGCAACTTTTTCATCTTCTTTGCAGATAACATCTTCCTGTCTGTGGTACGGGAGGACCCTCAGCCACAGATCTGCCACCAAGATTGTGGCCATCCTCTTTACCAAGGCTAACCCCCTCTACCAGCCCAAGTTATTCCATTTCATCCCTTCTCTCCAAAAGATTGCCCTCTGTGTTGTTCCTACTCTATCACGTAATTTCAATCTCTCCCTGACTACTGGCTCTTTCCCTACGACCTATACAAACATGCCCATGTCTTCCCATCCTTAAAAACCTTCACTTAATCCTTCTATCTCCATGATTATCCTATATCTTGTCTGCCCCTTGTGGCTAAATTCCTTGAAAGGGTCATCTATAATAAGTGCCTCCACTTTCTCTCTTCTCACTCTCTTCTTAACCCTTTACAATCTAGTTTCCAACCTCATTCTACTTAAATTGCTCTCTCCAAAGTTACCAATAATTTTTTAATTGCCGAAGCCAATAGCCTTTTCTCAATCCTCGTGCTCCCTAACCTCTCTGCAATCTTTGATGATGTTGGTCATCCTCTCATCCTTGATACTCTCTTCTCTATAGGTTTTCAGCACATTACTCTCTCCTGGTTCTCCTCCAACCTATTTGACCACTCCTTCTAAGTCTCCTTTTCAGGGTCATCATCCAGATCATGCCCTCTAATTGTAGGTTTCCCAAAGGGCTCTGTTTACTTGGTGACATCATAGCCTACCCTCCCCCCAATTTAATTAACGTCTGTATGTGCACATTTCTCAAATCTCCCTATGCTCCCCTAACCTCTCTACTGACATCCAATCACACATCTCCAACTCCCTTTCAGACATCTTGAACTAGATGTCTAGTAAATAGTTTAAATTCAACATACCCAAAACAGAATTCATTATCTTTCTCCCTAGACTCCCACCTACTCCTACCTTCCCTCTTATGGCACAGGGCAATACCATCCTCCCAGTTCCTCAGACTAGCCAGTTAGAGTCATCCTCAAATCCTCAGTACCTTTCACTTCCCATATCTATATCCAATCTGTTACCAAGATGTCATTTTCACCTTTGCAAAATCTCTTGAATATACTCCCTTCTCTCCTCTGATGCAGTCCCTCGTCACCTCAAACCTGGTATGTTGCCTGTTTATGGACTGACCTGCCTCAAGTCTCTCTCCACAAAAATCCATCCTCCATACAATCACTAAAGTGATTTTTCTAAATCATAGCTCCAACCATGTCAATCCCCTCCTCAATAAACTCCAGTGACTACCTGTCGCTTCCAGGATCAAATACCAAAGCCCCTTTTTCAGCATTTGAAGCCCTTCAAAACCTAGCTCCCTCCCACCTTTCCGGTCTTCTTATACCTAACTTTCTAACACATACCCTCCATTGCAGTGACACTGGCCTCTTCGCTCCTCAATGAACAAGACACTTCATTTCTACACACTGGGAATTTTTTCTAACTATACTCCATGCCTGAAATGTTCTCTCCTCATCTCTGTTTACTGGCTTCCCTGGTTTCCTTTAAGTCCCAACCAAGACCCCATCTTCTAAAACATGCCTTCCCCAACCCCTCTTAATTCTAGTGCCTTCCCTCTTTTAATTATTTCCTATTTATCCTGTATATAGCTTGTTTGTACATATTTATTTGCTTGTGGTCTCCCCCATTAGATTGTGAGCTTATTGAGGTCTGGAATTGTCTTTTGCCTCTTTTTGAATCCTCAGCACTTAGCACAGTGCCTGGCACATAACAGGTGCTTAATAAATGTTTATTGACTACTGATCTTAGAAAAATGACAGCTATACATTAAATATAAATGTGTATATGTATGTATGTATGTATGAGTGTATCTACAAATATATTTGATCCTATGGGAAGATACTAAATGTGAAAATTGTGGAGTATCAAAACTTATATAAAGAATTCAATGTGTTGAATTCAATGTATTGAATTCAATATCTGAAGCCAAAACTTTACTTGTAATTACTCCTATCCATGAACTCCACTATCCAGACAAACTAGCCTTTTTCATGTCCCTCATACACAACAATCCATCTCCTATCTCATGCCTTCAGACAGGTTGTTCTCAATTCCTGGAATTCACTCCTTCCTATTCTCGGTCTTTTATAACCTCTTCTTCATATAACCTGTTCTTCAAAACTCAGGTTAAACACCACCTCCTACTTGTGCTTAATAAATATTTATTGATTGATAGCATCTAATATTTCCCTATACTATCCCCATTTCTTGGTATAAATCACTTATGTCAATTTAAAAAAACAACTACGAATGAAATGAAGAAGAAATATATTGTGTTACAAGGGAGACCTTCATCCCTCTTTCATCTCTGCTAAGTAATTTCAAAAACTCATTTAGAAGTATATCCAGTTAGCAAAACCCCTTAAGGCCTAATCCACACATTCCAATTTTCAAAGCGGATAGGAGAAAAACAAATAAAGTTGTATTTCATGATTTGTTTCAGCCAACAGCAGATAAAGAAAAATTCTCCTAGTTGCATCTATGTAATCATAGCTGTAACTGCTATACATTGAGATAACTGGCAACAACCTCTAAAAACAGTGTGGTTTGTCAGTCTTATATGTTCTCTATATCAACAGAAATTATAGTTCTAATTCAATCATAGCTTTGGATGCTGCAATAAATGTGCAAAAAGCCAGGTGCAAAGCAAGATCCACAGTCTTCTACACATACCTGATATATATTATCTTTGAAAAAATCATGACTCTAACAAGTAAAGAGATTTTTTTTTAATTTTGTTAGAATAAAACAACTCAACTTTTGTTAGAAGGATTTCATGAGGGGAAGATTGCTGTAAAGCAGGTATCAGATGTTTTTAATACAAAAATCATTAGGAAAGCTGTCTTCTTCACATCAATGCATTGTCACCATTGGAAAGGATATAGAGCTTTCTTACTTTAGTGACAGTCCTTGCAACCATCTGAATCTTTTTATTTCCTCAAATGAGGAAAAGGAAAACAACAAAAATTTGTTCTTCCTTCAATTTGCAATCTTAATAAGGAGAAACAAAAATTATTTCCTTTAACACGTGACTGCAATACAATGTCCTGTTTGTTTAGAAAGAACTTTTGGAGAAATGCCAAGACCTAAAATATATGATTGCTTTATATTCAGGGAATGTAGTGCATCATATGATACAGCAGGAGAGCACATCCTTGCAGCCCTGTACAGTGTCCCAGAAGAGGTAATATCTGTTGTCACTAACTGATAAAATTGTTTTGCAATTTTTATAACAACAAAATAAATTTCATCTATCTCTAGCATCTATCTTCTTAAGATAGTTCTCAAGTACATGCATTCTGAGCATATCAACAAAGCCAGCAGTTTATATCTTAATTTAATATCTTAATATTAAAAATAACACAAAACCCACAGAACCCTCAGCTTTGGGATTATAAACTAATTACCTCTCAACTTACTCCTATTCCAAAACTTATACCACCAACTCCAGACATTCTCCTGCCATTAATTAGATGTAATAAAGAGCTAGCTTTGGAGGCAGGAAGACTTCAGTTCAAATCCTGCCTCAATATTTCATAGATGACCCCAGGCAAGTCATGGAACCACTCAGTGCCCCCTAAGAAAGCTCTAAGACTATAAACTGCAGGGAAGGTGCTGAGATGCCTTGGTTCCCTCTCAACTTGCCTTCCAAGAAGTTCCTTTTACCAATGAAATCATAGGTCTGGTCCGCCCACCAAAAAATACTCCTAAGAGTGTATCTAGCACCCACTATTTTTTTAAGCTGTATTGAAATCTATGGCAAGGGTCAGTCACTTAAACCCATCAGATTATGTCCAAAGCATGTTAAAATGATATTGACCAGACTGTTACCTAATCTTCAGCTACCTGAAAGCGAAAACAAATTAGTGGAGTCCAATTTGCCAGTGTCCTTTAACTGATAGTGAACACTGCTAATATATGTCCTTGGACGAAATTATAAATCTAAAAAAATTTAAGGGCTGCTCCCAACTGACTCCTAAAGTCCTTTTCAATTCTAAAATTCTGATTCTGTTATACTTCCAGCATAAACCAAGCTCTAAATGTACTATGAATTTTCTTAGTGGATTAGGCCCAATAAAGTCTTTAATTTTACAAAGATTTAGTATTTTCATGTCAAATATTTTCCCACACAACAAATTCTTGAAATATATACTTGAAAAACCATTTTTGTCACTATTTTTTCTGGGATGATGGGGTCTTTAATATGTATTTCCTACTTATTATCCTCAATACAAGTAACAATTTTGAAATTTCCACAAAATGTCCTGAAATAACTGGGAGAAAATGAAAAGTTGTGAAAAGAGTGCTAAACTAAGTATCAAGGGACTGAGATCTGGTCTAAGTTCTGCCACAAGCTAGGTACATGACCTTGGGTTTGTCACTTAACTCCTCTGTGCCTCTGGGCTGGATATAGATAGATATGGTGTCATTTAAGTACAGATGATAATTGGACCCATGCGAGCTGATGAAATCATCAAGGGAGAATATGGAGAAAAAGAAGAGCATTCAGGATAAGCCTATGCTTCAGAAGCAGAAGACAGAAGACAGATGCTGAACTGACAAAGGAGGCTGAAAAAGAGCAGTCGGACAAGTAGGAAAACCAGGAAAGAGATATCAGAAGCTGGAGGAAGAGAGAGCATGCAGGATGCAGTAGTCAACAGTGTCACAAGTTTCTCTGTTTACTTTCTTTAGGTTTCATTCCCTATTTTATTTAGGGGCTATATGTTTTTCATCTATGTTACCATAACTTGGCTTGAGATTTTCTATTTACTTAACATTAAAGTCAATGAAAAATTGGGCATTTGTAACACATTTTAAAATGTGACAAGTTCTTTATATGGATTATCTCATTTGAACTTCATAATAACTCTTACCAGTTAGGTACGACAGGTGTTTTTATCCTCATTACAAAGATAAAGAAAATGATGCTGAGAGACTAAGTGACTTGCCCATCATCACACAACTTTTCACTAGAAAAGGCAGAAATGGACCTAGATTTTCCTGAGCCCAAGTCCACCACTACATTTACTACAGCATCACACCTCTCCTCCATGTAAACCTGTGGCCAAAGATGCTGTTTCCATAGCATTCTAGTTTTGTTTTTCACTAACAAGCTATGGGCCCCTCCAGGTCTCAGATTCCTCCTTTTGTGAAATTAGGGAGCTGGACCAGTTGATCACAAAAAGATTTCATCATATTAAAATGAGGCTGGAACATCGCCATTTGTAAAAGTTCAACAAACACACACATACACACACACATACACACACACACACACACATATATATACATAATACACACTTGTGTATATACATATATACATATGAAAATGTACAAATATACACATATATGCAGGTGTATAAAAAGTTTATGCATAAAAATTCAACAAAAGTTTGTGCGTGTACATATACATGAATAGGTACATATATCTGTATATATATGTGTGTATACATATATCTGCATGTATGCATGGATGTATACATATATCTGCATATTTGCATGGATGTGTACATATATCTGCATATACGTATATATCCACGTGTGATCAAAAGTTTGGAAGCAGAAAAATTATCATCTTCATGCCCACTAATTCTAGGGTATACACCAAGGCTTTGCTTTCTACACTCTCACTTTGCGACCTCATCAGCTCCCATGGGTATCTAAATATATAGCCCGAGTCTCTCTCCTTAGCTCTAGTCCTACATCACAATCTGCTTATTGGACATTTCCAACTTAATGTCCTGTAGGCATTTAAAATTCAACATATCCAATACAGAACTTATTATCTTTTCCTCCCAACCCCACCCCTTTTCCAAACTTCCCTATTATTGTTAGGGTCAGCATTTTTTCACAAGTCACTCAGGTTCACAACACTGGTACCTTCCTCAACTCTGCAATCTCACACAAATTCATGAAGCATTCAATAAATTTTGCCACCCATTGCCAAATCTTGTTTCTACCTTCATAATATTTCATGTGGCATTTATATCTCTTCACAACTTAACTCTTTTCAGGTTTCTTACACATTACTGCTCTCTGTGAATTCTACAATTAAGCCATATTGGCTTATTTACTGTTCCACAAAAAGCATGCTCCATATTAGCCTCCCTGTGCTTTCCTACACAATGTCCCCTTGCCTGGAATACACTCACCCCTCTGGGAATCCCTAGTTTCCTTTAACATTCAGCTCAGTCACCAACTTCTAGATGAAGCCTTTTCCAATCCCCCAGCTGTTATTGTGCTCCCTTCACAAAACTACTTTATATTTTGTATATATTATGCACATAATTTTATGTGTATGTGTACACATATAGGCATATGTTGTATATGTGTGCATATATTATATATGTATGTATGTACATACATATGGGGGGACTTATATGTATGTGCCTTTGTAGGTACATGTACACATCTCCCCCACTTAGAATGTAAGCACCTAAAAGGCAAGGACTGTTCCACTTTCTTTGTTGCAACTGAAATATTTAGCACAATGCCTGGCACATAGTATTTAATAAATGCTTATTCATTGATTGAGCCATTAAAAATGGTTTATTATGATTTATGTACCCTATGTTTTAAGGCACAACTCTTTTTCACAGCTTTGGGCTATTAATCAATCAACATCACTTATTAAGCATTCATTGAATAATAGCTGACATTTATAAAGCACTTTATACACATCACTTAATTTGATCCTCACAACCCTAAGGTAAAAAAACTATTACCATAACTTAGCTTTATATGTATGTATATATTCAGATATACATATACATATATATGAATGAGATTTATGATTTCAATATAAAATTCACAGTGAGGAAACACTGCCAATGCAGATAGGAACCTGCTCTACAACTTATTGTCTCAAAGTTGTCCAGTGTACTTAGGTTAAATAATGTATTCAAGGGTCGAAAAGCCAGTATACAATATGCATCAAGCACAGAACCCAGGTCTTCATGATTCCAAGGTCATCTCTCTATTCACTTACTATACTGTGGTATGTATGTACATACACACACATATGCATATATATAATATATATGAATATACAAGTATACATTTTCTATACACATATACTCTATTATACACACATATATGCATGTAAACATACACATATACATATACACATACACATATGGCCTATGATTTCATCAGTGTAGGGAATTTCCAGCGAGGAAACTATACCAGTGCAGATAGACACTTGATCTGGAACTTAGTCTCAGAGTTGCTTTGACAGAATTGAGAGGTGAAATGAATTGCTCAGTCACACAGCCAGTATGCATCATGGGTGGACTTGCATGAATGTATATTTGTATATACATATATCTATGTACATAGACAAGTGTGTATGTTGAGACTTACTGGCATCCTGAGATCAAAGCTCAGTGGAACAACACATTGAAAACAATTAACAACTACATAATGCTAATCATATACAATATTAGCAAAGCACATACATGTGTGTATATAAATGATATACATGACAAGGAATTATACCTGTGATTTCATTGCTATAGAAAAATCCCCTAACCTGAAGGTTAGCATCTTTTCTCCGTGTTAGAGTTGACTCCAAGAACTCCACTACTATACGTTGCTTCTCATATATAATAATATTACTTTCCCTCAGTGATATAAGTGACTTAGCCATAGTCGCATGGATAAGTATCAGAGGTAAGATGTGAAACCAAGTTTCCTTGCCTCAAAACTCAGTATTTCATCAACTATGCTATGAGATCACAGCAAGTACACTTGAGAATCATTTGGGATTTTTTTTTAGCTTTTTAAAAAGTTTTATTTTATGGGCTCCTTATCCTATAAATCTGTTAATATCTATTTAAATATCAAGAAAAGAAGTTTTATAGTAAAAATTTAATAGAAAGTCTTCAAAATCCTGAAATGGATAAAAGTATTCTGAATTAACAAAAATTACACATTCTCTTCAATAAAAACAGGCCATGTAATTCTAAATTGTTCTGTAATTTTGCCCTTATGCAATTACAAAGTGAAGATCTGTGAAAATGAGGCTTCAACTACATAATTTTCAGGGCACTTTTTGAGGTGACTAGACAATACTTAGCATAAGCTATTCTATTATACAAAATTATAGTTATAAGCTTAACACACATATTTATAAAAATTTAAATTCACACCAATTATTTTTATAAATACAAAATAAGGTTAGCCAAAAAACTGAAAAATACTGTCATGAAGTTAGTTTTAGTGTATTCTTTAAAATCATGTCCAAATCTACAGTTCAGTATTTTAATCTACTAAAATGAGGAATATAAATGTAATTTTCCAACAATCTTATACCATCTACCATTTTATCTTTCCTCTCTTCCCAAAAAAGCTGCTATCTAGAAAAGTCTTTCATACTTTACACTTCAAGAAATCTAGCCACATGTCCCAAAATGCCCAGCAGCACCATTCAATAAGGCACTGTGATATGACAACCAGTTACAAGAAAAACAGTTAAACTACTCTTTTTGAGAGAAAATACTACAAATAGTAGAAGCCTGGTTATCCACCTAACTTTGATCTCCATGTATTGAAAGCTTCCCAAAATTAAATGTCTTCTAAAATTATTGCCACTAACATTCCAAAAATTATGTTAATATCTCACACAATATGTAATTGTCATTCAAATAATTTTGACAAAGCAAAATCCTTACAATCCTTACTCTTAGATCATGAAGTACTATACTAAGTTAGAGCACTATATTAATGAATACAAGGGAAGCTAGATGATGCACTGGAGACAGCACCTGGCCTGGAGTGTGGAAGATCTAAGTTCAAATACGGCCTGAGACACTTACTTCGCTGTTTGAGTCAATTTAGTCATTTAACCCTGTTTGCCTCAGTTTCTTCATCTGTAAAATGAGCTGGAAAAGGAAATGGAAAACCACTCCAGTATCTCTTCGAAGAAAACCCCAAATGGGGTCACGAATAGTGCCACACCACTCAACAACAATGAATGCAAAGTTGTCTTTTTAAAAGTCATAAGGTCCTTTAACAAGGTTTCGTTCATGTTTTTTGTTTTTTTTCAGGATTTAATATTGAAAAAAGTAAATGCCAACAATGCACTTTCACACAAATATAAATCTTCGATATGAATAAAGTAGGTCTCCCAGTATTTGATAAAGTATGTGAAATTGTGTAATAAATACAGTAGGTCCCCTTCCAATATCAAGTACCAAGAAGGCTTCAACTACAAGCTGCCCACCTTTCAGTAAGCTAAACATACAGAGCCTTATAACATTTAAATAACAAGCTGTCAGTGTATAATTTTAAAGATGTGAAAACTTAACCATAGATAAGTTCAATGTTGACAGAAGAATGTAAGTTTGGTACACTGTTACTAACTAGCATTTTACTGAGAGTTGCATTCAAGATATATGAAAAGAGGGATACCAGCCTATCTGCATATGATTTTAGGACTTTATACCTCTAAATAAACTTTGTATCGTGACCTAATTTCAAGTTATTTCCTATTATTTAGGATTGCCATTTCTGTCCTCTGTCCGGTCTATTTTAATTGAATTAAAACCTCAGCACTAGAAATAAACAATCATAAATCATGGATTTAGTTCTGGAAAGGTCCTTAAAACCCATCGAGTCCAACTTCCTCATTTTACAGATAGGGAACTGAGGTTCAGAGAGGTTTAGTGACCTACCCATCAAGCAGATAGCAAGTTGCAGGGCTAGGATTGGAATTCAGGTTCTCTAACTCTTAAACACTCCACTGTCCTAGATTAGGAAAGGAGATAAGCACAACCAGAGTAGAAGGAAGGCTCAGAAAGTCTAGCTGGCTAGATTTCATTCTGTCATTAGACTAAATAAACCATGCTATCTCACTTTAATATGTAAGCAATAAAGGATCATTATTTTTAGTGGCTTTTTTTTTAAATCCTCTCATTCTTAGCTTATGGAAAGTTAAGCCAAACCTATCAATATTTGAAATTTATAGTATAATAAAGTATTCTAATTCTGAGGATAAGACCACTAAACCATTATTTTTCAGCCTAATTTCTCTTTAGCAAAAAGAAAAATAACTTCAAAGTTGACAAGACTGTAAATTGACACTAAAACTAAAAAATTATGCAGTGTTGTTCTATTTGAAGCAAACAATGAAATTAAGTACATTCTAGAATCACACTGAAAATTTCCTATGTGTAAGGCTCTTAATAAAAACTTATAAACAGTGGGGAAATATTGGCCATATCCAACTAAAGATCACTAAAAAGCAAATAACTTAAGCTTGATTTAGCAAAATGTGGCAGTGGTGAACTAAGTGAACCACATCAGAAAAAAACACACAAAAACTGCTTCACAAATTTAATACAGGCCTGGTACAAAACAAATCTAAAAATTCAAGTTGTCTCTAGTCAGAGTGATATAAATATACCAAACAGATGCAAAATATTGACTTTTAATAAACAAACTGACACTGAAACTTAGGATTCATAGTTCTTTATTTGAAGAGTATAAAAATCTAAAAACGTAACGGAATATTTTTCCCTAGTAGGTTAATATTACTCCTCCCACCACAAATACATATTAGGCATATATCATATCTTGAAACTTATAGAAATCAGCAAAATCACTCAATGGAAGTTTACTACAATTTTGAACACAATTAATGAATAATGAAGTTTTCAATCATGACTGAAGAAGGTAATAAGATCCATCTCTATCTTCTACTGGATCCAAAGAGCTCTGGAATATGAGGAGGGACCACTCATATTACTAAAATCCCTCAACCCTCCTATCCCAACAGGAAGTCATTCTTTGTTCCTTCCTCACTCAAGTTTCTCGACCTGCCACCACTTCATTCTGCAACTCAGTGCAGCTCCAACCTTCCTTTTTGGAGATGACATACTAACTCCCTTCTCTAAAACTGCTCATTCTGAAACAGGTCCTCGTCAGCTTACCCAATTCTTTTACTGCCCCGGCAAGGTCAATGGTGGCCAACTGTATCTTTCTGAATT
Source organism: Vombatus ursinus (assembly GCF_900497805.2). Classification (NCBI taxonomy): domain Eukaryota; kingdom Metazoa; phylum Chordata; class Mammalia; order Diprotodontia; family Vombatidae; genus Vombatus; species Vombatus ursinus. Next base: position 20,197,713 of record NW_020954590.1, read on the forward strand.
GGAGAAAAAAAAAACCCACCACAGAAATGCTTCCTCCCAATTACACTGCTACTGTCACCAGTTACTTTCTTTCCTCTACAGCTCCACAGACACAAGCTTCCCTAAGAAGCTAGCTGCCACCCCCAAGCCCAAATTCGACCTCCTAACACTCAAATCATCCCCGCCCCCCACCCTAGTCCCTACGAGGTCTTGTTTGCCACCTTGCTTTCATTCTTCCAGGCAGGGCTTCCAAACTCTCCGCAGGGGTCCTTTCCCCCCGTGCCCTGGCTCCCCACTGCCCCGCACACCAGCCCCACTCCCCTACACACCTACACACACACACACTACTGCCTACTTTATCAGCCTCCCCGCACCCAGTTAGCGCTTTATCTCACCTAATCCTAGAGCCCCTCCCCCAAGACCTGGTGGGCCATCTCCCCTACCTCTCCAGCTCTGGATCCCAACCAAGCCCGGAGGAGGCGGGTCCCCTCCTCACTTCCCTTCTCCATTCCCAATCACCCGCCCCTTCAAGACACCTGCCCCTTACCCCCTCCCCGCCCATTCATTCTCCTCCAGCCCGACGTCTGCCCCCATCACCGCGCCCCCCACACACACCCCACCCCGCTCTGTCGGTTTTCAGCCGAGCCCGCCACACACACACACACACACACACACACACACACACACCCGCGCGCGTACCTCGCCCCTCCCCCACCTCGCGCACCCTCTCACCCCCCCCGCCCGCTCCGGAATGGGGGGGCCTGGGCGGGGGCTGCGCTCGAGGTGAGCCCTCGCGCCCCACCCCCGCCGCTCAGCGGCGGCTCCCCAGCGCCCTCTGCCTCCCGAGCGGCCGGGGCTGACGCCGAGGTCGGGGGTGGTTCCGGGTGCTCCCCCGGGGGTAGAATTTACCTTCTTCCCGGAGATAGTTTGGAGACACCTCCAACATTGGCAAACACTAAAGAGAACTGACCCAGCTCGGCCGCCGCCGCCGCCGGCTTCAACCACTCCCGCTCTCCCTCCCCCCTTCCTCCTCCTTCCCTTCTTGCTCCCTCCCTCTCCCTCCCTCCTCTCCCGCCCGGGCCCGCGCCACCCTCCCAACCGCGCGCCCCCTCCCGGCCCAACCGCCTACCCCCCTCCCCCATCCACCAGCGCGCGAGTCTTGCCGCGTGCCGGCGCGACGAACCCCGTAGAACGCGGAGGGCCTAGGCGTACGCCCGGCCCCTCCCCGCCCCCCCCCCCGCGCGCGCCACGCTCCAGCTCCCCCCGCCCCCCTTTTCTGCCAGCTCAAATGGTCGATTCCGGATGGTTGGGGCTGCCGGGGACTGGTGTGGTGGGGGTTGGAGGGGGAGTTCGGCCATTGTTCACGGGGCTTCGCGCGCCACCTGGAGGTCGCCGCGGAATCCCCAGCCTGCGGGCTGCCTAGGTGCCCGGGCTGCAGTGGCCGCTCGAGGGCTGCCTTTGCCTCAGCGAGGCGAGCCCTGGAGCGCTGCGGCTGCGGCCCTGGCCCCCCGCGCCTGGACCCTGCTCCCTGGAGGCGTGCGTGCCTTGTCTCTGCACACGCCACCCTTTCTGTCGCAGGCTCTTGCCCTGGCCCCCGTCTCAGCCCAGTACGGTTAGATGTGCCGGTGCCCTACCCGGGAGCCCGGTGCACCCCGCCGGGCTTCATTGTTCTGCACCCCCCGCCCCGGTCCTGGAGCGGGAGGTAACACGCGGCTATCCCGGAATTGGGGCATCCTGTCCGGACAAAGGGATACCTGTTTGGCTTTCAGGGAGCAAACCAGGAGAACCAGAAATTCTTGGAAGATCTCCTAGGTTTGTTCTTAAAAGATCGTTCCAGATTTGGGAAAGTGCGGCAAAACTAGAAGGATTTGGTCAGGTTTTGCTTCTTGTAAAGGGGGAGGGGGCAGCCCAGACAATTACCTTTCCTATCCCCACTAAAACGTAACGGGTTAGACGGTTTGCCCCGCTTTCGGCCACATTTAGCAGGTGAGAGTGCAGGAAATCTGTTCTGATTGGCTGAGGGATTTCGTCATGCCCTGGGGCTTGAATAATAAATTGAGCTAGTTGGCTTGGAGCTGGGCACACCGTGGGTGCTTAATAAATGCTTCTTGTTCTAATTGGCGTTAGAATGGGAATAAAGTATTTGGCCGGAGAGAGAAGATTGCAAGCATTCCAGCCAAAACTCTGAGAAGAAATTAATTAGAGGAAAGAGAGGGAGGTCCAGGGCTCTGTCCTCTCCTCCCTGTCCCATCAAGCCCTATCAGTTTAAAATGTCTGCACCTTGAGGGCAGGGACTGTCTTTTTATTTGCATTTGTATTCCAAAGTGTCACTTTAAAAAAGTTTCTTGACGTTACTTAAAGTGGGGTGAAATGATTGGGATGTAGGTTGACACCTTCCCTTCCCCTCACACACATACCCTTTGTGACCTAAATCCAGTATAGTCTGTTGCTCCTTATTCAGGTAAATGTCATGAAAAAAAATCACATTAGGCATGTTTGAATCAAGTTACATTACATATAACACTGTCCTTCCACATATACTGCCCAACCCTTTTGTAGGGAGGAGGTCCATGCACCTGGAACATCGAATGTGATTAGATTTGCTGATAGATTTTTCTCTCCCTCATTTTCTTTTTAAAAAATATTTTGTTATGTAGGATAGCTTTCTGGGAAGGAGAGGAGAAGAAATACAGAGGGAAATTTAGGCCATATTAAAAAAATCGATGAAAACTTATTTTAAATAAAAAGATAACATTTAAAAACAGCCCCTTCTTTCCTATGTTCAGTTGTTTTTCAGTTGTGTAGGAGTTTTGGTGACCCCATTTGGGGTTTTCTTGGCGAAGATACTGGGGTCCAGCTCATTTTACAGATGAGGAAAGTGAAGCAAACAGGGTTAAGTGACTTGCCCAGGGTCATACAGGTAGTGTCTGAAGACAGGCCAGATTTGAACTCAGGAAGATGAGTCTTCCTGACTCTCTCCATTATGCCACCTAGCTGCCTTCTCTCCTATAGCCAATCCAAGCATTTTCCAAAATGCACACCTAAGTTTGAAATCTTTCGATTTAAACACCAGATAAAAACACTTATTTTACGTACAGGCCCTCAACAACTCAAGACTAGACTATTGCAGTAGTGTTCAAGTGCATCTCCCTGTTTCAGGTCTATCCCCACTCTAATCCGTCCTCCACTCATTTGTTAAAATGGTCTTCCATCCAGTTTACATAATAATTTGCTGGAGCTGGCTTGGGCAACTCTCGATTATCTTGATGATTAAATTTTCAATGCAGCATTTACACTGTAGAAATGGACAAACATAACAAATCAGGGCTTGGTTTACTGTTTTGATGATTGTCTAGATTTAAGAAATTAATGGAGAAAATGTTAAAGCAAATTAAACTTAGAAGTATGTCATTTGCACTTTTTTTCCCTCAAGAACCAGTTGTTAAACATTTACCATCACCCTATAATAAACTCCAGTGGCTCCCTATTACCTCAAGTATTAAATATAAACTCTTCCTTTTGTCTTTCAAAGTTTTTCATAACCTAGCCACTTCCTACCATTCCAGTCTTCTTACACCTTATTCCCCTCCCCATTCTCATACTGATCTTGAGAGCCCTGACCTCCTTTCTGTTCCTCACATTTGACACCAAATCCTGACTCCTGAGCATTTTCATTGGTTGTCTCCAATGGGTAGAAACATTCTTCTCCCCTGTTCCTACCTCCTGACTTCACTGGCTTCTTTAAAGTCTCAGCTAAAGAAGCCTTTCCCAGTTTTCTTTAATCTTAGTTTTTTCCCTCTGAGATTTGCCCCGATTTATCCTGTACATAGCTGTTTGCACATTTCCTCCCTCCCATTAGACAGTGAGCTCCTTGAGAGCAGGGACTGTCTTTTGCCTTTCTTTGTATCCCTGGTGCTTAGCACAGTGACTGGCACATGGGAGGCACTTACATGATAGCTGACTAACCAGTTTTGTTTTGTTGTTCTGCCACATTGTTCCAGAACCTACATAATCTTATAACTATAGGAACTGAAAACTAGGTTGTTGCTTTTTTGTTTGTTTTTTAATTTGTAGCAAAAGTAATTTGTTTTATATTTAGACATCAATATTTTAAAACAAAAGTAGATTTTCAATAAAGAAAAAAAAGAAATAAAATTGGCAGCACGCTCTTAATGGAGCCATGAATTGAGCCATACTTTCTGGAAAATAAGGGATTATTCAAGGAAAGTCACTGATTCAAGGAAAGTCACCCCCTACTGGGTGTATATCCTAAGGAAGTCAATGACATAAATATACCAAAATATACCCACATTTACCAAAATAATCATAGCAACACTTTGTAGTAATAAAAATCTAGAAATAAACTGAGCAGTCTTTGAATGGGGAATACCTGACAAATTATGGTAAGGTGGTGAAATATCATTGTACTATAAGAAACAATAAATATTAATTCATTGAATAAAGTATAACCAAGTATAATATACATATGGTATTTATACATATATATTATATTTTTTTTTCTGTGGTATGTGTTTATTACCCAAAAAGTCATCATCTAGGGAGCAAATTCCTGTGAAATGTGGAAAAGATACCAGCATCCCCATCAACTGTCAACCATCTGCCACCCATAGGGCTACTGGCCAGTCTAGCTGAGGCAGCAAAGCACCTTGGGGGAGAGACAGGACATGAACCAGGCAAGGCAAACCACCACCACCACCACCATTTGGACCACTACCTCCCTTCAGACTCCAATGAAGACAGCCTAGGATCCTGGGCCCAAGAACCTTGGGAATAACAGTGCTTCCAGTACAGTGCCCACAGCCATCATCCTAGAAAATATCCCCTGTGCAGATGCAGCCTAGCAATTGCTCCTGAAGGTGCTAAAGCCACAACTACTTAAGACCCAGAAAAGAAAAGTCCTGCCACCAAAGTTTTTTGCAACGTCAAATGATTCAACCTCAGAAAGTGATATCATTTTATCAGTGGAAATGACATTAAACAATAGGCATTACCATTTGCTCTGCTGCTGTACCCTAAGGACCCTGGGACCTTTCCATATGACATAAAGCTGAAACCTTCCATACCTGTTGTCCCTTTCCCTAGAATGTGAGTTCCTTGAAAGCAGGGACTGTGCTTCATTCCTATTTGTATCCACAACACAGTGATTAATAATTCGTTTTTTTATCATCCATTCATTCATTCACACAATGTAACCCATAACAGCACTAATGAATTATAAAAAACAACCTTGGTCCTGGAGAATGAATAATGAAACACACCTCCTTCCTCTTATTAGAGATGTGAAGGACCATGAATGTGCAATACTGTATATTTTGTCAACCAAGGATGTTGAATTGGTTAGTTTTTCTTAACTGTTTTTCTTTATTGCAAAGAAAGGTTGAGAGGTTGGGGCTTGGGGACAGTGGGTTGTGATATAAAAATGAAAGGCAATAATATGTTTTTTAAAAGAAATACTATTGTCCTATTTTTTTTAAATTATGTCTTTAACAATTTGAGCATTTCGAATTTGTCTTTTCTTCAGTCTTACTCTCTTTTCTCTGGAGTTTTCTAAAATGGGTCCCAGCTCTCTAAGTTTTTATCTCACACACCCATAGGATTGGCAAAGACAAAGATTTTCATATTAAAAGGCTGACAGAAAGACAGACACATTAGCAGAGGGAGTTTCCTTACTGGGAATTCCCCACACCAATAAAAACAAGTTTTGACACACACACAAAAAAAAAGAATTCCAAAGGTGAAGAGGAGATGAAGGCACAGAAAATGGTACCAAAAAAAAAAAAAAAAAAAGGAAGAGGGCAAGGTATGCTTTAAAGACAGGGGTAGGGAACCAGGGCCTCGAGGCCCTGGCTTTAACAAAATAGAGTAGTCTTATTTGGTAGGACTTTAGTGGGTGGGGAGTAGTAAGTGATAAGGCTAGAAAGATAAGATGTATCATCCTAGTAGTTAATGAGATTAACTATACAGACAGTGTAAAAGGGGAAAGCACCAAGGATGAATCCTTGAGAAACATCATATTAAAGATTAGGGGAAAAAATGAGCAGCCTGGGAGAGACAAAAGGAATAGATAGAGAGGTAGGAGTGTATAGTGGTTCTGAAGCCACGAAAAGAGAATCAGCTGTCAACGGCTGCCTAGAAGTCAACAAGGATGAGGATTTTTAAAATGCTATTAAATCTGGTAATCAAGTAGTCATTGTTCTGTTTACGGAAGGCAGAGTAATAAGAAATGTGCTGGTAAGTGTTTAACAACCAGCTCTCCAAGAAAAAGAAAAAGGTACGTACAACACACTTCTAAATTTAATCTCTATCATTAACATTTTCTCCATTCATTTCTCTTTTTAATTAAACAATTTATTTTAGTTTTCAACATTTTAAATTTTCTTCCCCCCTCTCTCCTTCTCTCTCTCCAAGCAGGCATGCAATCTGATATAGGTTCTACTTATATATTCATATTAAGCATATTTTCACATTAGTCATGTTGTAAGAAAGAATTGGAACCAATAGGAGGAACCACAAGACAGAGGAAACAAAACAAAACAGAAGGGGAAAAAAAGAGCAAATAGTATGCTTCAATCTGCATTCAAACTCCATAGTTCTTTCTTTGGATGTGGATAGCATTTTCCATCCTGAGACCTTTGGAGATGTCTTAGATCCTTGTATTGCTGAGAAGGGTTCAATCTATCAGTATTAGTCATTGCACAGCGTTCTCCTGGTTCTACTCACTTCACTCAGCATCAGTCCATACAAGTCTTTCCAGGTTTTTCTGAAGTCTCCCTGCTCATCATTTCTTATAGCACAATAGCATTCCATTCCATTCATATACCACAACTTGTTCACTCATTCCCCAATTGATGGGCATCCCCTCAATTTCCAATTTTTTGCTACCACAAAAAAAGCTGCTATAAATATTTTTGTACATGTGGGTCCCTTTCCCATTTTTATTATCTCTTTGGGATACAGCCCTAGAAGTGCTATTGCTGGGTCAAAGGGTCCATTAATTTCTTAAGTCTAGAATAGACAATCAACAAAATAACTAGTCAAGCCCTGTTTTATAGTGTTGGTTGATTTCTGAAGTGTAAATGCTCACACTGATAGTTTAACAATTTAACAATGGGCTCTCATGAGTTGTCAGAGCCAACTCCAGCACAGGTCTGAGTGGGATAGTTGTGAAAGCCTGAGTGACTGAGGAGATGTGGAAAGAATTCTTATTCTGGTACAAGCAAGACTAGATGGCATCTCACGTCCCTTCCAACTCTTGATTCTAAGACGGTGGTTAATAAGGAAGTCAGGACATCCTCTCTACAATAGCATTGATGCAGTTTTAGAAACAGTTTTGTTAAAGTTTGTCCTTAGATGGAGCTGAAATTTGCCTCTCTCTGTTTGCCTGCTCTTAGTTTTGCCTTCTGGGGCCAAACAAACAAAAAAGTGAAATCGTTCTTCCACAACATTACTCTTCAAATGCTTGAATATTGTTATGTCCTTTCCTGCAAGTCTTCTCTAATATAGGTTGACAACCCCTATTCCTTTGATAGATCCTATCCCATGCTATGGTATGGTTTCAAGTCTCTGGATCATTCCTAATCACCCTTCTATTGACATTTTTCAATTTAGGTTCACAAAAGCAGAAAAAATAATTTTTCTAGAGCACATGCCTGGCCATTACACTTTTGCCCCAAAACCTTCAGGGGCTTCTAATTTTCTCAAGGATAAAATACAAATTCCTTTTTTAAAAAAAATTCAATCTTATTTCATTTTCATTTCCTAAAATACAAACTTTTTAACCTGTCACTTAAGGTCCTTAACAATCTGGTTCCAAATGACTTTTTCAGCTTTATTTCACATTTTAAACATTTTCTAGCAAAACTGTACTATTATCTGTTTCCCAAACTTAACATTACAATTCCTGCCCCCGTCCATTCAAACAAGTTTTCCCCATACTTGAAATATGTTCCCCCATCTTCGCCTTTCAGAATTCTTATCTTCTTGAATGCCCAGAATGGAAGCCATCTCTTCCATGAAGATTTCCCAGATCCCCTAGAGGTAATACCCTCTCCCTCCTCAAATTAACTTATTTTTCCTTATGTATATGTTATACCTTCCTACAACGAACCACTCTCTTACTTTCCACAAAATCTCTTCCTTTCTTTTTGTAATTTCTTTTTTACCGTCATATCTAATAAAGAAATGCTTGTTGAATGAATACATCTAAACTTATAATCACCCCTAAATCCTTTTGTGACAAAAAAAATAACCTACAAAGCCAGATCTTAGCCACTCTGTCTCTTTTTGCTCTCTATTAGTGAATTCTCTTGAGAAGGTGTCCTCTACTTTCTACAGAGCTGTCCATTTTTTGCCACTATTCTAGATTGGGGAAGGGGAAAATTAATGTTTGCTACTATTGGTGCTGCCACTAATAGAACCCTGGTGTTTATTCTCATCCAACTCCATTGACTCTAGGAGGCCAATTTGTCACTGAGGAAATTTATATGTCTGGCATGTGGTGGTGGAACTCCAGAGGATCCATAGAGCAATGCTTTGTATATACCCCCTTCCAGCCTCAAGAGGAGCATCTATTTCATTTATAACCCTATATCCCCTATATCAATAAGGGAGCACATGTGTATTTTTTTCTTTTTTCTAACCCTTCAAATGTGTTATTTACTTATTCACTTTTAGCATTCTTTTTTTAAATTTTGAGTTCCAAATTCTTTCCCTCCCTCCAGCCCCTCCTCCCTCACCCATTGAGAAGGCAAGCAATATGATATAAATTATACATATGCAAAACATATTTCAACATTAGCCATGTCACAAAAAAAAGTAAGAAAAATAAAGTGAAAAGAGTATGCTTAAATTTATACTCAGAGTTCATCAGTTCTTTTTTTTTTTTGGAGATCGACAGCATTTTTGAGTCACTGTATTGATCAGAGTAGCTATGTATTTCACAATTGATCATCATTACAATATTGCTATTACATACAATGTTCTGATTCTGCTCACTTCACTTTGTATCAGTTCATATAAGTCTTCCAAGGTTTTTCTGAAGCTATCCTCCTTATCATTTCCCATAGCACAATAATATTCCATCACAATCATACATCACAACTTGTTCAGCCATTCCCCAATTGATGGGCACCTCCCCAATTACCAATTCTTCACTACCAGAAAAAAAGAGCTGCTATAAATATTTTTATACATATAGGTCCTTTTCCTTTTTCTTTGATCTCTTTTGAATACAGACCTAGTAGTGGAAGGGAGCACATTTGGCAAGCCAGGAAAAGTAGCACCAGTATCAGCAAGAAATCAGTAGTAACTTCTTTGTTCCTAAACAGATGCTCTTAAGTTAGATGTTCATAACTCAGGAGGTGCCTGTAAGATTTAATTTGATTGTACTACTGGTAATTTTCCACTTCTGTATGTCACTATTCTCACATTTTTTTCAGTTATTCTCTAGGGCAGGAGTTCTTAATCATTTTTTGTGTCACAGCCCCCTTTGATAGTCTGGTGAAACCTATGGATCACTTCTGAGAATAATGTTTTTAAATGTAGAAAATAAAATACATAGAATCACAAAAGAAATCAATTATATTGAAATTGAGCTATCACTTTTTTTTTAAAGTTCACAGACTTCAGGTTAAGAACTCCTGGGAGGGGATTTATTTTCCCGATATTAAGTTCTGAAATGTGGTCTTTGTTAAATGACTCCTGCTGGCCCAGATACAGACTTAACATCATCTCTGGAGACAACTGCCTCTCAACCTTACAGACAAATATTAGAGCACTGAGACAAATTCTTTTAAAACTCAGCTTAAATGCCATTTCCTACCTGAGATCTTACCTGACCCACAGTTGCCAGTACCTACCCAACCTGCTCAAAATTATCTATATATTTTGCATTTACTTTAATGACTATATGTTATTGTCTCTGCAGAATGTAATCTCCTCAAGGGCAGAGACTTTCATTTTTATCCTCTTTATATCTCCAGCCATAACAGTGCCTGGCATATAGTAGGCATTTAATAAATGAGTGATGATTTGTTGATTGAAATATGAAATATTATATTACCTAAAGATATATCTTTAAATGCTTTAAAGAGAGATATTAATAATTAAAAAAAGTAAGGAGAGGGGGAAAAGTTTTGAAAATATCATTTAAACCAACTGTTTACACTCCGGTGATATCTGTTCGGTAAATAGGCTGTGTTCTCTCTAAGTGCATTTTTAAGGGGCTTGCTAACATAAATTTAAACTAATGCCCTCATTTGCCCATCAACCTTCATTAGGTTTTTAAGAGTTTTTAAGTGTTTCCATCCCTCTTTTTCTAGCAAATGCCCTCTTTTCCATTCTCACTGTGTAGTGTGGTATTGCCACAAATCTTATGTGCCAAATGAAGAGTAGTGGAACTTTATTGCTGTGTAGGCTGAGAATAAAGAAGGACTGACAAAAGCCAGACGGACACCAAACAGACCAAGTAAGAACCTGAAGAGCTAAAGCTCAAAAAAAGGGTTTATCAGTTTATCATGCTAATTGAACTGGGTGTTCCTGCAGGGTTTTAAGCTATTTTTGTCTTTCCCCTTATGAAACACAGCTGCAGACAGTTCCTGCTCACTTCTACTGCCTCCTGAATGCATCAGGATGACAGTGGTGAGCAGTTACCCAAGTTTTTCACTACCACGCGTAAACTTATTTCCTAAGAGTATAAAATATATATATATACTTCTCAGAATCTGTGTCCTTACATACCCACAACTTAAAAATAGTAAGGGAATGGTCCTTAAAATAAGTATAATCATTCCTTATCTTTAAAAAATTATTTTGTTAGTTTTTCAAAGGAATGAAAATTTGTGGGTGAATTAGAAGGTAATTTGCTTACATACCATTCTCTTAACCCAATGAAATCAATAGCAGTAGATGGCTATAGATAGATGGTAGAAACAATGAACATTGGAACTCAGGTCAAAATCAACAACTGGGCCCATGTAAATCTTTACATATAAAATGTCCATTTCATAAATGAAGATGACAGGAAAATAATACTTATAATAACATTAATGTAGAGCATTCTCTCTGAAGATTTTCAAAGTGTATTCCTTTTGTAACATCCCAAATGCTAATCCAATAGGGTATAGTTCTCATAGTTCTCAAAATATAATAGGGTTGTGGTGGATGGGTACGGGGATAGGCACCTACCAATGTCACAGAATATATTTATAACATACTTTCAACAGGGCATGTTGACATCTTCTCTCTCTCTCTCTCTCTCTCTTTCTTTCTCTCTCTCTCTCTGAATTTGGATCACCCACTCCAACCTCTCCTCATCTTGGCAAGTCTACATTCACAGAGACAGAGTCACCAGCTGGTAACACTCAACTTCTCTCAGAGTTCTAGAGGTAACGCTATTGAGGAGAAATAGACTTTCCCTACTTAACACTCTTAAGCCCCTATCTAATGCATTTTCTATCTATAAAACCAGACCTTCAAAAGGTAACAAATTCACATAGTGTGAGATATTTATATAACCAGCTACTCATCTTAATAACACTTTTATTTTTTTTAATTTTTCATAATGACACTTTTAGATCTTAACATGACTACTTACTTTTAAAAAAGGCAAAAGAAATAATTACATTATAGACTAAAGCTAATGCATAAATAATAAAATACATAACAATATACATATAAATCCAGATCATCTTGCCCTCCAACGTACTCAATATCGGTAATGAAAAATGGGAACACACAGAAATGTGGAAGGAAAACATATGAGAGAAGAAACTCCATGTGTTTGGTATAACTCACAATTTTACATTGTGGACTTTGATATCATTAGTCTATTTATGAACATCTATACTTCATACAATTTCTTCTCTTCTTACTTTTTTTCTTTTGACTTCACTACTCTTTGGCTAAAGAAATACTCTTCTCTTCTATGGATGCTATGTTGTCCAGTCATAACAGGGTTCACAGCAACACAGCTGAGATTGACTCTTTAAACCAGGCAAAGAAACCCAGCCAGTGCAACACAATTCAAGAACGGCTCTAAAGACCCCCTGCTTTTCCTTCTCAGGCCAGAGATGGCAGCAGAGAGCATGGGTGCTCTCATGGGTGCTCATGAGAAGCTATATCTCTAACTCTAGGTAGTAGAGAAGGGCAATAGCTGTCATTGAAGCTCTTGGCCAATGAAGTCAATTCTCTCTCCCATCAGCAATCATACATCAGAAGCCTTCTGGCAGGTAACTGCTTCTACCATAGAGCAATCTTTCAGCTCCTTGAGGTTCCAAATCAAGTTCTCTCAGGTGCCTATACCCAGGTCCAATATCTACTTCAGAAACTTAACTGAGAGCCTCCTGACTCTCCATGACTCACCTTTTAATTTAAAAGTCACAAAGCCCCAAATTCCATTAAATCAATATCAAATCAATAGTTTTTAAAACATATCTCAATATCCAAACGTTTACATGATTTCTCATTTTAGTCTTACCCTCTTTAGTCATTAAATAAGGTGAGATTCATATAATGCTTGCAGTTTTGAAGGGTTCAATACAGCCCTCTATATCTTTGGTGTCCTTGAAATTGTTTCTTTACGCTCATAATTTTCCATTTTTAACAAATAAAAGATATTTCTCTACCTCTTTAAAATATCAAATTCTTCCCACACAAGTGTGGCATCATTCTACATTATTCACAAGGAGATTTATGTCTTTATATTTATTCTAAAATTAATGTCCAAAACTGTTCAGATCCTGTCTAAAAGCTATTTCTTTATACACATATATTTAAAGTAAAACAGAGTTCTTTTTCTACTCCTTCTAGATATCAAAGCATTCCTCCTTAACAATGGTAATATCTACATTATTTGACATTTCACATAAATCTTTTCCTTTACATAAAAAACCTTTTTTGCCTTTTTTTAATCAACAAACTGATCAATATGAAAAGGGCTTTAAAGGGACAGTACAACTTACATTTGGAACAATCTTGTGAAGTACATAATGAGTAACCAGAAATAAAATTAAAAAATCAAAATCAAAAGTGCCTGATGAGTATTAGACTCAGACTCTAGATAATATATTTATTAACTATCTTTTAAAATATCATGCTGTGTTCCAGTGCATCAAACTGCATGGAACACAGACTTGCTGAGGCAGAATTGTATAAGGGATAGATTCTTGCACTTGTAGTCAGGAAGACCTGGATTTTGATCTGGCCTCAGATATTTGCTAGCTGCATGAGCCTGTGTAAGTCACTTAACCTCTTTGAGGCTGTTTCCTTAGCCGAATAATGTCCATATTAATGGCACTTACCTCATAGGGTTGTTATGTCAATCAAATGAGATAATATATGTGAAATGTTTTATAAACCTTAAAGCCCTATAACAATATCAGCCATTATTATTCTAGATAGATCATTTGCAAATAAGCCATAAATTATTGTATTTGGGCATTAGCATTATATATTTAAAGGAAAGTATGTATCTCAAGAGGTATAAAAACAAAAATAGCTCAAATTTATGTAGTAGTTCAGTGACTTGCTCAAGGTCACGTAGATAGTAAGCATCAGAGTTGAGATTTGAACTCAGGTCCTCTGACCAGGGTCAACATTCGGAGTTTTGGCCCAGGAACAATTCTAAAGTACAGGAATTTGGAAGCAAACCACTCAGCCTCTCTGGACCTCAGTTTCTTCATTTGCAAAATGAAGGGGTAGGCCTAGATAACCTCTAATGTCCCTTCCAACTCTAAATATATGACCCTACTGAATACCATAATTACTAAATCCTGAAATTTTCATATATGTAATTATATATGTTTGTGTGTATTTATGCCATGAAACAGCATGATGACTCTATGGGGGAGAGTGGGACGGTATTTATGCTGAGAGGCAGCATGATATTGTGGCAAGAACATGGCTCTTAGATGTCTAGAAACTATTTCGTCTTAAGGGCTGGGTTCTTCTTCCATAGCTGGCTCTTTTATCTGCGGCAATAGCTTGTACTCACACATTGATTTTTTAAAATAAGTTTTTATTGATATATTCTTTTTTTAAAACATCAAAATACTATCCCATGCATTTTTCCCCTCCCCCTTCCAAAGAGCCATCTCATACAAAAAAGAGTAGTTTTGTTTTTGTTTTTTTTGCTTTTTTTGGTAAGGCAATCGGGGTTAAGTGACTTTCCCAAGGTCACACAGGTAGTAAGTATCAAGTGTTTAATGCTGGATTTGAATTCAGGTCCTCCTGACTCTAGAGCCAGTACTCTATCCACTGTGCCACCTAGCTGCCCCAACAAAGAATATTTTTAAAGAGGAAAAAAAAAATCAGCACAACTGATTGATACTTTGGAAAAAGTCCAAAAATATGTGCAATATATAATATCTGTGGACTTCCCACCTCCACAAAGGGCTTATAAGGGGATATCTTCTCATATCTCTTCATTCAAGTCCCACATGATCTTTATAATTTTGTTACATTTACTTTTGGGGTTTTTTTGGTGTGTGGTTGGTCTTTCCATTTCCATTGCTATAGTTAGTGTATATTATCTTTTTGATTCTGCTTACTTCACACTGCTTCAGTTCATAAAGATCTTTCCATGCTTCATATAAATCATTACACATGGGGGCAGCAAGGTGGCACAGTGGATAGAGCACCGGCCCTGAAGTTAGGAGTACCTGAGTTCAAATCTGGCCTCAGATCAAACACTTGACACTTACTAGCTGTGTGACCCTGGGCAAGTCACTTAATCCCAATTGCCTAAAAACAAACAAACAAACAAAAAACAATAAATCATTACACACCATTTCTTATAGCACAGTAATGTTCCATTACATTCATGTACCACAGTTTGTCTAACCTTTCCACAACTGATGGGCATTTATTTTGCTTCTAATTCTTAACTACCACAAAAAGTGCTACTATAAATATTTTGGAATATATGGGGACTTTCTACCTACTGATGGCTTTTATAGGATAATGGAGGCTCTAGTTGAAAGGTTATGGACATTTTAGTCACTTTATTTGCATAATCCCAAATTGTTTTCCAAAATGGTTGTTCCATTTCATAGCTCCAGCAACAATGTATTAGTGTGCCTATCCTACAACCCTTCCAACATTGACTTGCCATTTTTTGTCATTTTTGCCAAATTATGGGGTGTGAGGTGAAACCTCAGGGTTGTTTTGATTTGCATTTCTCTTCGAATTAATGATTTGGAGTATTCTTCCATGTGGTTCTGAATACTTTGCAGTATTTCTTTTGACAACTGTGCTCATATTTGACCAATTATCTATTGGGGAATGGTGAGAGAGAGACAGAGACAGAGAGAGAGAGAGATACACTCAGAGAGAATCTGTGTGTCTGTCTGCGTGTCTGTCTGCGTGTCTGTCTGTCTGTCTTTCTCTGTCTCTGTCTCTCTGTCCCTCTCTGTCTCTCTGTCTCTCTCTCTGTCTCTCTCTCGTGTGTGTGTGTGTGTGTGTGTGTGTGTGTATCTTGGATACCAAAACCTTATTAGAGAAATGTGCAAATATTTTTTCCCATTCAAACACTAGCCTTCTTATCCTAGATGCATTAATTTTGTCTGGGCAGAAGCTTTCAATTTTAAGTAATCAGTGTTATCTATTTTATCTTTTGTAATTGCCTCTGTCTCTGGTTAAGAATACTTTTCCCACTCAGCTGCAAGAGATTTATGATCTGTTTCTTTTCTAATGTTTTTATAGTATGATCTTTAATATTAAAGTTGTATATCCAGTTGGAATGTATTGTAGAATATGGTGTAAGGAGTTGGTCTTAGACTATTTTCTATCAGAGTACTTTCCATTTTTCCGAGAAGTTTTTATCAAATAAGAAATTTTTCCCTAGGTAATTTATGTTTTCTACTTTATAAAAAACTAGGATGTTGAGTTCTATTCCTTCTGAATCTCTCTTGTCTAGTCTTTTCCATTGATCTATAGCCCTATTCCTCGACCAGGACCAGATGGTTTTGATGACTGCTTCTTTATAAGATTGTTTGAGGTCTAGAAGTGCTATTACCACTCTATCCTTACTTCTTTTCATCATTTCCCTTGGTACTCTAGATCTTTTGTTTTTTCCAAAAGTTCTGAAAAGTATCCCTTGGTAATTTGATTGGTATAGCATTAAAAGTATAAATTAATTTTAGTAGTATTGTTATTTTTATTACATTTGCATAGCCTCACCATAAGCACTGAATATTCCTCCAGCTATTTAGGTTGTTCTTTATTTCTTTAAGGAGCATTTTGCAATTGAATCTATACATGTCTTTTGTGTATTTTGGGAGGTTGATTCCCAGATAGTTAATGCATTTTGTAGTTATTTAAATGTGATTTCCCTTTCTATTATTGTTTCTTGTGTTTTGTTATTATTATATAGAAATGTGGTTGATTTTTGAGAATTTATTTTGTAGCTAAAAGCTTTCCTATGACTATTAATTGTCTCAATTATTATCTTTTCTGATTCCCTAGAACTTTTTTATATCATCAGCAAACAGGGATAGTTTTAGCGTTTCTTTATCTATATTTATTCCTCTAATTTTTTATCTTGTTGTATTTTTATCTTGTTGCATTTCCAGAACTATATCAAATAATAGTGGGGAGAGTGAACATCCTTCCTTCACTACTGTATTTATTGGAAAAGATTCTATTATACCCCCACTGTTTATGATGCTTGCTTTTAGTTTTAGATAGATGCTTTTTATGACATTTAAAAAAAGGTCCCTCTATGCCTATACTTTGTAGGGTTTTTAGAATGAAAGGGTGCTGTACTTTGTCAAAAGCTTTGTCTATATCTATTGAGATGATCATGTGGTTTGGGATGTTTTAGTTTTTAATATGATTATTTGATTGTTTTTCTAATGCTGAACCATCCATGTACCTTGGTTTAAAATTTTGTTTAAAATTTCTGAGTCAATGTTTATTAATGATATTGGCTTAGAGTTTTCTTTCCATGTTTTATCTTTCCCTAATTTAGGTACTAGGACTATATTTGACTCATAAAAGAATTCTGATAAGATGCTTTCTTTCTCAATTTTTGAGTAATTTGTGAAGAAGACTATTCTTTAAAAGTTTGATAGAATTTTCATGTGCATACATCAGGACCAGGAGTTCCTCCCTCCTCTTTGGTAGTTCCTTTATAGCTACATCTATTTCCTTTTCTGAGATTGGGTTATTTAAGATCTCCATCTGGTCCTCTGATAGTTTGGGTATTTTATATTTTTAAAAAGTATTCCTCTTTTCTTTTGTGTTCTCAGTTTTGTTAGCATGTAACTGTACACAATATATTCTTATTATATAATACTATGTGCCAGGGCATTATGCTAAGTGCTTTACAATTATTATAATCATTTGATCTTCACAACAACCCTGAGGGGTAGGTACTATATAAACTTCATTTTGCAGATGAGGAAACTGAGGTAGACAGGTTAAGTGACTTGCCCAGGGTCATACATATGGTGAGTGTCTGAGGCTGGATCTGAACTTAGGTCTTTCTGACTCCAGGCCTGGCCTCTATCCACTGCACCACCTAGCTGCTATTATTTTAGCTATATTATTGGTATCATCACCATAATTATCTTTAAAGGCCTTCCTCATTCCACTTTCTGTGCAAAGTCTTGCAGACTTCAAGGCCTCTTCTTGCTCATGGGTCTTTGTACATTCTAGGAAAAGGGATCAGGTTCCCCTAAACTGACAGGTCTCTTTTTACCCAGATTGGTTCATATAACTCCTTCCCATAGAGGGTTTGGGAGACTATGGGGTGGAATTATTGGGAGGTGCCCTACTTTCTAGTGACATAGGGGAAATAAAACTGTCTCCACACAACTATGGTGATTGTGAACTCACTTAGAAGAAAGGAGATCCTTTAGTTTACTTGGTAGCAAACCCAAGTCCCTGGATAAAAGTAGGAGCAGGCCTTATCCATCCCCTATGAAAGGAGGAAGCAGTGCTTCAGCAGAAACCTTTAAAGCAGCAAAAATTTGTCTTCATCCCCCTGATGATTCCCCCAGGCAGGGGCTGGGGGTTGGCCAGTGGATATCAAATGTGTGGCAGCACAGGAAAAGTCTTAATATCAGCTTAGATATTAGAACAGGTTGCATGCAAGAGGCTTATGACTTAGTCACTTTATTACAGATGATCTCACGGTCAGAAGTATCCCTGATGGAGCCTTGATGTTCCTGGAGATATTCTTGCTAATCTTCACCTCATATAAGGAGAAGAAACCTATGACTGTACTAGAGGTATTATCATCTGTGCTGTGATGCTGATGTTTCTGGACTGCTCTGCTTTATCATCACAATCTTGTGTTAGAAGAGCACTGTGAACCATGTCACCCACCATAAGGACCAGACTGGAGAATTGGTCCTGCCAAAGGAAAAGAGAAGGCCTGGGATTTCTTGTTTTGTCTTCCACAATCTTTTGTTTTGCTCTGTTGGTTTTCCTTTTCTTCTTTTTTTTTCCCCCTTAGTATTGTCCATGCCAGGAGGACTGTCTATTATAAGCTATGGAAGCATTTAAATGGCAGAAAAACCTTTAGAAACCTTGTCACCAAGGGATGGAATGTTATAGGACCAGTATGTTCCTGATATAACTTCCTTCAGCCCTAGCTTATCTGATGCACTTCATCACTACCACCCTCCAGAACTCCAACATGGAGCAGGTGAAGCATCTCTCTCTCTCTCTCTCTCTCTCTCTCTCTCTCTCTCTCTCTCTCTGGATAGTGACAGAATGAGGGTTTGAAAGTGGGAGAGGAAAGTGGAGAACAAACTAACTCCACCTCCAGGCCCTATGAAACAAGGTTTATCTCAACCAATAAAACACTAAATAGATAAACGTATGTCTTTAAGATGCATATAGGGGCAAATAGGTGACTCAGTAGATAGAGAACTGAGCCTGGAGTCAGGAAGTTCAAATCCAGCCTCAGACACTTACTATTGTGTGACCCTGAGCAAGTCACTTAACCTCTGTTTGCCTTAATTCACTGCAGAAGGACATGGCAAACCACTCCAGTATCCTTGCGACGAAAACTCCACAGACAATATGTCACAAAGAGTTAGACATGACTGAACAATAGCAACAATGTCTTTAAAGGTGACATTTAAAGAGACTGGGAGATGGGGGGATGCATATACATATTAGGAGGACTCATTGTACTTGGATTACATGATTAAAGGATTCATTGGAGGCATGAATGGAAGCTAGTTAGTGTCTAAATGCTGATTTGAACTAGCATAAAATCCTCATATTATAGCAAAGCTTCACTGTAGCTAGGTCCTGATTAATGTGAAAAAAATCCCATGAAGTGGGATTTTTTAAAAAGTTTTCATTGTAAATTTCCTTTGGAATGGAACTAATGACTATGTTTTACATATAATTATAATCAAATAATGTGGATTCAAATCATTTGACCACTCAAAGGAACTCCTTGTTTGCACTAATCAGGTCCTAGCTATATTATGGCAGTCCTGGTTCTCTCTTTCCACCTCACCCACTACATTTGAAACAATAAGAGCCCTTTAATAAAGAAGCTGACTCTTGTGAAAGGATTATGTTTCTGTGTGTGATGCTGTAAGTATATATATATAGATAGATAGATAGATATAGATATAGATATAGATATAGTATATAACTCACATCATACATGAAACATTAGTATGTGGAAAAATATTCCATTAGAGGAAAGTCATCTAAAATTTTTTTAAAAGACTGTATTCATTTTATTGTCATTAAAGCCATTAAGTAAAGATAACCTCCAAAGTAAAGATATTCTAGTGCTTTCCCAAGGATATATATTTTCCTTGACTTATATTTTCCATTTTGCTCTATTGCCATATTTACAAACTTTCTAGTGTTGACCATTGCATTGCTGATCTAAGTGTTTCATTACTCTAATTCAGCTGAGGAAGGGCAGTAGGAATGAGATGCCAGGGAAAAAGAAAAATAGATTGTGACCTGCCATAAATATTCACCAGGGAAATTTTCCAAGTTAGACACTCAGAGTTACAGATGAGGGATTTTCTTTTTATTCATATCTCATAACTTTCCAGATAAGAATAAAAATATGGACTGGGATACATTCGTAGGCAAATGAGTTTAGCATCTTTACAGAGACTAGATAGAACATGTCAGGCACTGTGCTGAGCTGAGGATACAAAGCCTAAATAAATAAATAAAAATATAATCCCTGCCCTCAAGGAGCTAATGACAATACACAGAAGGAAGCTGAAAAGGTGAGGTGGAGGTTCCAGAAGGTACCCAATACCCAGGTAGGGGCATGATGATGACACTGGAATTGAAACCCAGTCAAGCAACTGGTGGCAAATGAAAAGATGCTGAGATTTTGAGCCCCCTATAAAGGGAGGCTAAGGGAAGAATTTTTTGCCCTTCCCTCCAGCCCCAGAATGAACTGGAGTGGTCTTCCTCTTCTGAGGTTTTCAATTTCTCCCCATCTTCCCTCCTTCCCTCCCTTCCACCAGAGGCAGAGCTGAGGGAGCAGAGGGAAGGACAACAGAAGGAGAAAGAAGACAGTGGTACCAGCCATATAAGGATGGGAGCAAAAAACAGGGAAGACCTAGCCCTTTCCTCACCAGCACAATAGCACTCACTTTGCTAAAAATAAAGTGCACATTTTTAAACAAATTTTAAGTAGTAGAAGTTTGTCTTTTTATGGACAATTATTTTTCTTTATTTTTGTACAGTTGAATATCTGTTAGCTACTAAGTTTAAGATAAAAATTGTTAACAAGTGTCAGACAAGGCACTTTTGCTTATTTTTAATTACAGAGTAAACATATTTCCAAGTTCCCTTCATTTTTTTAAAGCCTACTTAAATGGTACTTGTAATTACTGTGTTGATGGATAATGGAACTATATCCTATATGTGCATAACAATAGTAACTCAAGTTTATTTAGGCTTTGCAAACACTCCCTTCACAAAAACCCTGAGAGGTATTATTTTTTACTGCTTGAGAGATGGAGAAACTGATACTTATGGAAATTAGGTAACACAAAGTCACACAACTAGTAAATGTCAGAACTAGGATTCAGACTTAGGTTACTCTTAACTCCACATCCAGGCCTCTTCCTGGATTCACGACACTGTCTCTCATTTTATTTATATTCACTAGAGTATTGTAACATATAAGATTGCCTAAATGTTAATGGAATATATTTAGAGATAAATAGTTCTGCCATCGGGGTGACAGGAGTTTTTATAATTTCTTTGATAGAACTACAATTTCATTCCATGTAACTGGGGCAGAGCATAACCCTTCCCTACCTTCTCATCCTGCTTGACTCTTGCTATGCTGTCCCAGAAATACATAGAGCTTTACTCTATGTACTGGGAGCTTTTCTTTGTCTTTTGACTTTGTTTGCATGGATACTAAGTCATTTGTATGTGGAGGGAGTTACAATACTGGAAGTCCTCACCAAAATCACAGATTTTTTGCTAGATTGATTAATCATTACCCAACCATTAAACAGGTATTTAGATTGTTTCTAGTTCTTGCAATTACAAATAGCACAATATGTGTCTGTACAACCAATACCTGGAGTAAACATTTCTTCACTATCCACTTCATTTTTATGTTCTTTCACTGCCTTGAATGAACTCTGCTAAGGGAATGTGTTTTTTATTGTAATCTTCAATTCATGCAGCAAAAAGACACTCCATTTCTATTGTAACTTCTATTCCTTGTAGCCATTTATAAACCATAAAAGATGCAATTTTGCTTCTTTCTTTTGTTATGCTTGTGTTTTATAATATTCCACGCTGTAGATTACATTATTCCAATATCTTGTCCTATTTTACTTTACCATGACTATGTTCATGTCATTCAAATTATAAAAGATTTTTATTCTAATGTAATAACAAGCCTCTTCTTTTTTGCCCTCGCAGTGTTTCCATATGACACTTCTTGCTTTTGTCCATTTTGTTAAGGGTTCTTTAAAAAAGAAACTAACACAACAGTCGGTAATGCCATATAGAGCAGTATATCATATCCATACTTGATGGTAGATGAGGTCATATCAGTGACAGAGTAGCATTTTAAAACCCTTGACTAACTCACATGCATCACATTAATTGAAACTTGGCTTGCATTAAATGTGACCTAGTTTTATAATTTGCACTAAAACAAATTCCACATTATTTGCACACATAGTAGTCATAATCTATCTGTACACTTATTTCATTTTAGCTGTCAATTCTATTGGCATATAGTTTGGTAAAATAGTTTTTAATAGTTCCCTTTATTTTTTCTCAATTTGTTATGAGGTTTTTTTTATTTTTGATACTGGTAATGTGGTTTTTCTCTTTCTTTTTAAAATCTAATTAGCTAATTATTTGTTATGTTGTTTTCCCACCAGAAATATGTTCCTACTTCTGATTAATTCAATGAATTTATTTTTTTGTTTTTAATTTTATCACTTCTGCAATTTTCATAATTTATATTTTGGTATTTCATAGGGTTTTTTTCTTTTATTATTTTATGGCTTTGTAGTTGTTTTAGTGATATGACCTGTTTTTTCTCTTCATTGTTGAGGAAAGTGTTTAGCAATATGAACTTTCCCTTAAGGACCACTAGGGCTTCATCTAAAAAGAATTGGTATGTTCTTATAATGCTGTCATCTTGAATAAACTTATCTTTTGTTTCTATAATTTATTCTTTGATCCACCAGTTCTTTAGGATTAAGTAATTTAGTTTTAAATCAACGGTATTTGATTTAATATAATTTTTATTGTACTGTGGTCAGTATAAGCTGTGCTTAATATTTGTTTCTATGCATCTGTGAAGTTTTTATGCCTAATACATAGTTAATTTTTGTCATTTGTTGTTGTTCTGTCTTTTCAGTCATATCTACCTCTTCATACCCCATTTGGGGTTTTCTTGGTAAAGATAAAGTTTGCCATTTCCTTCTCCAGCTCATTTTACATTGTCTTAGAGGAACTGAGACAGAGTTAAGTGACTTGCCTAGGGTAACACAGCTAGTAAGAGTATGAGGGTGGATTTGAACTTAGGAAGATAAGTATTACTGACTCTCTTGATGGATTTGACTAAGTCTGAGAGAGATACATTGAGGCCCCCAACTACGATTGTTTTACTGTCCATGTATCCTTTTATTTTGTACAACTTTTCCTTTAAGTATTTTAATGTTATGACAGTTGGTGCATATATGCTAAGTATTAGCTTTAATGTTTTGTCTAGGGTACCTTTCAGAATAGTGTAATTTCCCTGTTTAATCTTTTTAAATCAAATTTGTTTTGTTGTTGCCTTGTCTGAGATCACAATTGTTACCTCTGCTTTGAGTTCAACTGAACTCTCTGTGGGTCTTTATGTTTCAGGTATATTTCTTGTAAATAATATATTGGCTGAATTCTGCTATCCCCTTATATTTTATAGATAAGTTCATCTCATTCACAGTTATGATCATTGTGTATTTTCCTTCAGTCTATTCATTTAGACTTTTTCTTTGCTTTGTTCCCTACTTCCTCTTTACATAGATGATGAGAGGAGCATGCTCAGCATGTGCCCCATGCTTTATGTAATGTTTCTGCTCCTCTCTTCTCTTCCCTTTCCCCAGACCTCAGTTTCTTACCCTTCCTTGCTTTCCATTTAAACTTCCCTTCATGATTCACCCACCAAAATAAGTTTGTTTTGCTTATTACTAATTCCTTCCCCAATCTGCTCTCTTTATCCCTTCCTCTCCTTTCTCTCCATTCCTTCCTATAGACCTTAATATATTTCTACACAAAATTATTTGTGTTTTTTGTATGTTCTACCCACCTTTTACCAGTTTAGATGAAAGTGAGGTTCAGGTTTTACAGTCTCTTCCCTTCCACTCCTCCCTTGCTTGTGTAATCTGCTATTTGTGCATATCAATTATCTAAGATAAATTCCCCTCTGTTTCATCCATCAGTATGCTGGTAAATGTTTAACAACTAGCTCTCCAGGAAAAAAAAATATATATATATTTTTAAGTTTAATCTGCATTATCAACATTTTCTCCATCATTTTCTTAAGTCTGAAAAATCAACAAAATAATAAACTGAGCATTGATCTGTAGTGTTTACTAATTTATGAGGTATAAATAAAATAACTTGTGAGTTATCTGAACCTATATGTTATACCTCAGAATTCAATTGGTGTGAGCTCCCTGCTTTGGCCATTTAGCTACAGTTGTCAGACAGTTCTCAGGAGCCTTCTGAGGAGTGTCACAGAGCTCCTACACCCTTCTGTTCTTGTTTTTTATCCATTATACAGCCTCAGATCTCAGCTGAACAGAATCTGTTGGATCCACAACTACCACATGTGCTGGAACACAGTCCCAGGCCAGTCCTCACCTAGCTGCAGGTCTCCCAATCAGCTCTGGGGTATTAGCAATATGGTTGCATGTTCTTCATCTTGCTCCTGCAAAGTACACTGGGTTAGACCTGCTCCCTGCTGGATCTGCGACCAATCCTTGCCCTGGACCAGAGCTGTCAGTAAGTCTGGGGCCTTGTCCCAGGCTTCCTCATAAATCCATGCTGTATCTGCAATGTAACTTGGGATCAGATGGACACAATTACTTGCTGGTTCATGTTCTCCTGGCTAGAAAAAAGTAATTCATTGTGTTTTTTCCTTGGATTTCTGATCACTTTTCAGTCAGCTGTTGCTCTTCCCAGATCATTGTTGGGATAGATAGTTGTGGGGAGGGTTGGTTAGTGCTTCTTACTCTTTACCAATATCCTTTTTAGTGTTTTTAACAGGCTAAACCAGGTTAAGGGTAACTGACAGGCCTTAAATTTGTTGATGAGTTAAGACAGGGGTGGGGAACTTGTACCCTTGAGGCTACATGTGGCCTTCCAGGTCTTTGGGTGTGGCCTTTTGACTGAGTCAAAGTTTTATACAACAAATCCTTTTATTAAAAGGATTCAGCCAAAAGGCCATACTTGAGGACTTAGAGGGCTACATGTGGCCTCAAGGCCACAGGTTCCCCACCCCTGAATTAGGGGGATGACAACCCCAAAGCATGTGATGACTTTCCCCAGAGGAATGGGCAGATAAGAACAGTTTGTTCCAACAGCCATGAAGCAGGCACAGTGGAGCACTTAGAGCTTAGTCAGACATCAAAGACACCGAAGTCATTCACTGCATCCTGTACCATGGCCAGTCGTCCCGACTTTTGTCTTGCCAGCGACTTCAGTGATTCTGGAAGAATCTGATGTTTTTGTATAACAAAAATCCAATTCACAGGTAAGTCAAGACATCACACATGATGTCATCGGTTCTCTTCAGAAATGAAGGACTAACAACAGCAAGTGTTTTTTAAAAGACTGTCTTTTGCCTTTCTTTATATCTCCAGTGCTTATCACAAGGACTGGCATATTGCAAGCACCTAATAAACGCCTGTAGACTGACTAAAATTGTATTTTGCCAAAAGCTTTTTCTGAATCTCACATAATTTTGTTTTTAGTATTGTCATGTGTGTATATGTGTGTGTGTATAAAATATAAATTATATTCCTGATATTGAGCTAACCACTCATTCCTGGTAATAATCTAAACCTGGTGATAGTGTATAATCTTATGATGTATTGTTGTAGCCTCTGTGATAATATTTTTTTAATTTTTAATGTATTTTTATTTATATTTTAATATCATTTTAAAATTACATTAGTATTTTTAGTATTTATTTTATTTTTCTTTATATTTTAATTTTATTTAAAAATTGCATTAGTATTTTTAGGGTAATTGATCTAAATTTTCTCTTTTATCACCTCTTGGTTTAGGTTATCAAGCCTATATTTGGATCAAAGAAGGAATTTAGGAGGGTCCATTCTTTTCCTATATTTTTTTTTTTGGTGACGCAATCAGGGTTAAGTGACTTACCTAAGACATACAGCTAGTAAGTATCAAGTGCCTGAGGCCAGATTTGAACTCAGGTCCTCCTGACTCTAAGGCCAGAGCTCTATCTACTGTGCTACCTAGCTGCCCCTGCTTTTCCTATATTTTCAAACAGGTTATACAGTATTAGATTTTTTTCGATTGATAGAATTTCTTATAAATTTATTTGTTCCTTGAGTTTTTTCCTTTGGCTTGTTAAATTTCTCTGAGATTGAATTAAATCCTGCCTTTCTTGCTTTGTTAATCTGGGCATTTTATTTTTTATAATTATTGATTCATTTCATTTCTCAGATTTCTTTTGGCTTATAATTGGACAAAATAGTTTTTATGAGTTCTCTTTCTTCTTTACTTTTTCATTTCTGATAGTGGAAATCAGATTAGTTAATGGGTTTTGTTTTTTCCTTTGGTTTGGTTTGTTTAAAAAACAAACAATCCCTAGCTTTATTCATCAAATTAATGTTTTTTCATTTTAATTTTGTTCATTCAATTTTCTCAGAATTTCCATTTTTAATGCTTAGTTGGCATTTTAAATTTAGTTTCTTTTCTAGTTTTTTTAGTTGTATATTCATTAATGTTTTATCTTTCATTGTTTAAAATGTTGAGAGATATAAATGTTCCCTTAACTGCTTTGGCAGCATTCCATAAAATGTGGTATGTTCTCCAATTGTCATCACTTTTTTAGGGAGGGAGGGGGGTGAAATTATCTAATATATGTATGATTTTCTTTGTTATCTCATCTATTCCTTAGGATTGAGTTTAGTCTCCAATTCTTTTTTAATCCTTTCTTGAGGGGTCCTTTGTGGAAAAAATTTTTATTGCACTGTAGTCAGTAAACAGGTGCATTTAATATTTTGGCTTTTGCCTGTGAAGTTTTTTAATGCCCTAATACAAGGTCAATTTCTGCAAAAGCTCTGTGCATAGCTGAAAAAATATGTATATTCCCTTCTATTTCTATTTAGTAGTTATCAGAGCTCTATTATATCTAACTTTGCCAAAATATTATTTTTTGCATATCTTTTGGTCACATTTATGAAGGTCTGAAATGTGATATAGTGAGATCTCTAGCTATTATAATTTTACTCTTAATTTCTTCCTGAAAATTGACTTATTCCTGCAAAAGTAGGATTCCTATTTCTGGGTTTTGTTGTTGTTTTTAGCTCATCTGAAGCAGAAAGGATTTTGCTGTTGCCACATATTTGAACTCTGTGTGAATCTCTTTGAACTGTATTTCTTGTAAACAATACATTGTTGGATTCTGTTTTTTCACCCATATTTTCACCCTGTTCTATTTTGTGGCTGGTTGGTTCTGGGTCCAACAAGATGAAAGACTAGACATATTCTCCATTCCCCACTAACTTTCAAAACCACCGTCCCCAAGAGGAATTATGTTACACAGATAGAACAATAGCAACTGTCTCTACTAACTAAGAAACCTAATAAAGTAACAGCTTTATGAATTAACAGTGCAGAACGATAATTCCTAATTCAATCACTCAGCACCTCTTCTCTCCACTATCTTCCATACTCTGGCAGGGCACCTAACCTGACCCACTGGCTTATGTTCTGGGAACCATTCAGCAATTCCCCACTGCTGAAATTTCTACTAGAGCACCTTGCCTTTGCTCTCACCCTACATGTTTGTGGCAATAGAGGACCTCAATTCTGCCCAGCCATAATACAGAAGATGAGATGGTACAAGAAAATGTGACCATGATGTTCCTTGGGTGGTGATGCCCAGCCAGAGAACCAAAGATGCAAGAGAACTAGAGCAGAATGCCAGAATATAGAGCTGAACCAGGAAGGAAAAGGGACAGTAGTCAGCTGGGGCCTCCAGTTCTGTCCCCCAATGTGACACATTGGACTGCGACTGAAGCCAATGAAAAGTGAATTCTCCAACATGGGAGAAGGCTAAGACAGCCTTGACATCCAGTCCCCAGAGGTAAACCTACAATTAAAAGGAAAAGAGTCAGAAAGTGAGTGATGGAGTGTCAGGGGAAAAAAATAGGAAGAGGCACATCTTGACTCGGGAGTGGGTGAAAAATATTTCTATGGTTGGGAATATTCTGTATGGGGGACCTTACCAATCTAGAGGGATTTAATGCTCAGCGAGACCACTTCCTCTGGCTGCTCTGCCTCCATGGTCAATATCTTACCTCAAGCAAAGGAAAATTAAATCTGCTAGGTACAACCAGCACCCACAAGGGTTGGAAAGCATGGGCAGAGCATGGAAAATGAAGCGAAGTTCTGAAATAAGCAGGGGATAAAATTGAACCCAATTTGAGCAAACAGAAGAATTTCTACCATGTGGCAATACTTCTTACTACACCACAATGTAAAAGTGAAAAAAAGATGGGAGGGGAAAGGAGCTGAGCTCTACAAAGCAAAACTTGGTATATTAGATGCTTTATTTCCTTATGGAACACTAAGAAAAGTAATAAAAATAATTAAGATCATTAATCAAAGAATAGAAGTTTGGAATAAAAAAGGAAGATAATTATGAAGATAATAAGATAAAGGAATCATCTTTAGAAAAAAAATAACAGAAAATGAAAAAATCTAACAAAAGTTGAAGGGGAGAAGGGTAGAATTTTAATGAGAGGGAAAAAGAGGAAGACTTCAATAACTAAAAGGAAGAAAAAGGAACTAGTACTTTATAGGTAAGTTCATCCCATTCATATTTTAGATTGTTAATCTAAAATTAGATTGTTAATTGCATACTTCCTTTTATCCTATTTCCCTTCTTGCCACTTTACAAAGAGGGTAGTAAGATAGGTGTGCTCAACACTTGTGCTATAAATGAGAATCTTTACTCCTTTTACCCTCATCCCCCATCACACATTCAGAAGTTGAACTTTTTCTTATGCCCAAATTCCCAGTCCCTTCCTTAACTTTGTCCTTCCTTCTCCCTTTTTCCTAATCATCTCTTATTTAATGTCTTTCTAACCAAAATCTTTGAGTGTGGATATGTGTCCACCTGTCTTCTGGTCATTTCAGACAATTTAGGCTCATGTATAGGCCACTCCCTTTCTCTTTCCTGTTTGTAGTCTTCCCTCACACTAGATGTGAGATAAAGGTCCACCCCTTATCCTAAGATCATAAAAATATTAATCGTAATTTTTATTTATTCTTTCTGTAACCCTTAAAGACATTGTTTGCATATTAAAAGGGGGAGAAAAATTTCATGTAATAGTTCCAATTGCTCAAATGCATTTACCTCTCTGTTTCTCTTGAATCCTGTTTGCATTTCCAAGTATCTATTCAGCTCTGGTCTTTTTCATCAGCAATGTGTGGAAGTCCTTTATTTGACTAAAGGGAGGATGATACAGAAAGAGTTGATGGATTCTTTTCTTTTTGGTAAAGAAATGAGGTCTTCAGATATGAGTTGGTAAAGTAATGAGGTCTTCAGATATGAGTAGGTGAGCTGATGAAAGATGACAAGTTTTGAACAGCAGCAGCAATGGCCAAGTGTGATAGAGAAACAATTAGGGAAGAGTAAAAGGATTGTCTTCTTATACTGAGGTCCCAGCTGAAATAAGACAACAAATCTGTAATGAACCCAATAAGCTCTATTCTTATGTAGGTAACATAAAACTTAAATAAAATTTAAAATAGCATTCTAGATTCTAGCTCTTACATGTGTATTTTGTAAATTAAATTTATATACCCACTACATGGAGAGGCATTTCTTTATTCACAGTCTACTGCAAGACTTAAGGTATCTATTCTTATCAGTATTAGTTTGACCAATTCGAAACTTTAATCTTCTAGAAATTTCAATATACATGGTATATCCAATGAGGGGCCAAAAATAAGAGGCTGATATATCGTGAATTTTTTTTTTTTAACAAGAATAATATATAGGGGCAGCTAGGTGGCACAGTGGATAGAGCACTGACCCTGAAATCAGGAGGACCTGACTTCAAATCCGACCTCAGACCAAACATTTGACACTTACTAGCTGTGTGACCCTGGGCAAGTCACTTAACCCCACTTGCCTTAAAAAAAAAATAATATAAAAGGCAAAGACTAATTGCAATTAACTACTGTATATGAAAGAAGTGAATCCCTTTTATTTTTTATTTGTATGTATTCAATCAGCTATCAAATGCTGAATCTCATCCACAATTTAACCAATCCAATTTAACCTATGATCCATGAGTTTTTATGTGGTTACTCTACAAAATTCTTTAGTTGGCTCACTTTATGATTCAAGTGCTGGGCCAGGAAACACCCTTCAGTTCACGCAGATCCAGGTCAACCTGACAAATGTCATCACATCAATATGGAAGACAGTGGGATCTTAAGGCTTTGACACTATTTCTAATTATTTTTACAGAAGCAGGCCATGTTCCTAGAACAGATGTGTATTTATACACAGAATAAGGGTAGCTCTAGCGACTCCAGCCCTCTCTATACCTGACTGGTGGGGCTTGAAAAGTACAATGTTCAAGCCACAGGATACCACCAGGGGAGTGGCGGAAATAGTGTACTAGAAAGTCTTAGATCTGTCATTAGACATGTGACCTTCAGGAATTCAATTAATTATTATATTTTAGAGGGAAATAAATGAGATTAGATAAGGCACTAGGGCAGCTAAGTGGCACAGTGAATTAGAATGCCAGGCCTGGACTTAGGAGCTCCTCTCTCCTCAGTTCAAATCTGGCCTCAGACACTTACTAGCTATATGACCCTGGGCAAGTCACTTAACCCTGTGCCTCAGTTTCCTCATATATAAGATGAACTAGAGAAGGAAAGGCAAACCACTCCAGTATCCTTGCCAAGAAAATCCCAAATGGGGTCATGAAGAGTTGGACATGACTGAAAATAAATGAACAAGAACAAGAGACACTGACCCTATTCTCATTGAGCTTACATACAAATATGATACAAAAAACACAACAGCATAAGAGGTACAAATGACTTCAGTTTAAGGGTTTGGGAGGCATAGGAATTATTTGGCAAGCCATTTACATGTCCAGGACTGTTTCTTCTTCTGTAAAATGAGAAGTTTGGAACATAACTTAAGATACATTCCAGGGGCAGCTAGGTGGTGCAGTAGATAGACCTCCGGCCTTGTATTCAGGAGGACCCAAGTTCAAATCCGGCCTCAGACATTTGACACTTACTACCCATGTGACCCTGGGCAAGTTGCTTAACCCCGATTGCCTCACCAAAAAAAAAAAAAAGATACATTCCAAGTGTCAAATTACTATGATCACAAATGCACATTTTTGAATGAATATATAATGTGTTAATAGGGTTGATTAAAAGCTTTGTAGCATCACAGATTTTGAGATAGAAGAGAACTTGGAGACCATCAAATCCAAATCCTTTATTTTAAAGTGGAAACTGACATAGAGAGCTTAAATGACTTTCCCACGATCATAAAGCCAGTAAGTGCCTGAAGAAGAATTTGAACCCAAGTCTTAACTCTAAGTCCAGCATTCTACATAAACCCTATACTGCCTACTCATGAGAGAAACTAAGGCTCTCGCTCATAGGCTATTATCATTTTAGACATGATTCTAGCAAGTTCAGTTATCTGACCCTCACAGCTGATTTGAAGGGGGAAACTCGTAGTATAAAGAGCCAAGAGTAGTAAGACGTGACAGTTTGGGAGGACACATAAAACCCACAAAAAGAGCAAATAGCAAAGCAGCCTGAAGCCAATTAGTATACGGTCAAACACGCCTATGAAAAATTGAGGATTCTACAAGAGTTACAACTTACTAATCAATTGGGCTGAATATGAACAAGCATGAATACAAAAAAGTTCAATTACAGGTGGGTTTCATTTATCAGAAAAATTCATTTAAATGACATTCTTTATTCCCCAATACTAGATAAATATTGTATAAAGGAAATCCAAACTAATATTGAATTTCTAGCATTCAGCAAAGGTGGAGAAAGTAAACTAAAATCCAATAAAAACTGAAGTCAAGAAATATAAGCAGCAGGAATCATAAAAACTTGGAACTAGTGACACTGAATTCTTTATTTAAAACAGATTAAACAAACATTACCTCTCCTTAGCCCTTCTATTTCTAGCAAGAAATTCCAACAATTTGTTTTAATTCTTGGAAACAGGTGTTTAAAGTTGAATATCAGCAACAAGTTGTAATAAAAGTGTACATGAACAGTGACAGCCTGCTTCCAAATAACTTCAATGATTCCATTATCTTTGGTGTGGTTTAGGAGCAATCATGCAGCCACTGGGTCCCTATTTTAGAATCTGAAGAGATGTGCCCAACACAGGCATCCAACCTTTGGAAATATTTTTGTAGGTATAAAAAACTCAGAGAATTACTCATGAAATATACTAGTTATTCTTTGTGCCAAATATTGATCTATTTGAGACAATGGAAGACATTTCCCTCCCCCCCCAAATTACATCATACTTAAAGATCTCAGCCTTTTCTTCTAGGAGAAAAGCAGATGCTTTCTATACTCTTTGATATATTATAAAATGTTCTTTAGTTGCAAAAATTAGATCCTTAAAGAACAGTTCCAAAATGTATTAAAAAAATTTTCTTTCCCAGGAAGGTGAATGCAACCTCACTCTTTACCATCTAACAGCAATAATACCTACTTGACATATTTAAAATGTTTTTTGAAAGGGTACCATGCTCATGATTTAAGCATGCATAAATAATGTATAAGTTGAAAGTAGCACTAGCTAAATATTTGGCAATCTAGAAGAATGTTCCAAAAATATATATATATGCTAAATAAGAAAGTATTATTTCTACAGGTTTGTGCAACAAATAGTGCCTTTATCTTCGAGTAGATGTGGAAAGGAAAGGGTATCACATTCTTTAACATTATATACATTTTCTTGGTATTCTGGTAACAGCATCTGGATGTGAGTTTTCCAAATAATGGGCAATTAAATTATTAACATTAGTAACTATTATCTTCTACCACAAAACAATCAATTATTTAGCTCTTGTTTAGGACAGTGATGTAAGTAAACCAATTCATTTCATAATACAGCAATACAAAATATTTGTGAAGCCAACTTGTCAACAACCAAATTTGCAAACAAGATGTAAAGAAATTAATGTTTTTGCTCTTTAAATATTTTTAAATTCTGGGGAATAATAAAATTCTAAACCAGATCGCTATATGTTATTTTATGGGTGGCTGACTTTTGACTATTCTTTTAATATTTCACCATATTCCTCTTTCTTTAAATCAGTTTTCATTTGTGACAGTCATTTAAAACTTTTTTTTTTTATTTACACTTTAAACCATTTCATGGTGACTGTAGGTAAAGAAGTATACCTAAACATTGCTTATACCAAAAGGCAATTATGAGCCTATATATTACCTCTCAATCTACAATACAGCAAGGCTAAGTCCTTTGGGGAATAATTTTCACAAGAAATATTTCTAACATAGGAGGGAGAATCCAGCAGAATGGAAAGATTTTGGGGGAAATGATGGGTTAAGTCACCCAGTACTATAAAGTAGTTGGATAAAATATGAAAATACATAATTTAACTAATTTACAGCTGCAAAATTTCATATTAAAAGTAGTTAAAAACTAAATTATAGTAGCTCCAAAGCATTAAAAATAATTGGCTCTAAAGAGGCCAACTGGTTGAAGTATTATAAAGATCATTGAGAACCTGTGTACATCTAGCTTCACCACACAGTTTTAAGTGTTAAATGAGATCTAAAGCAAACTTTTAATAGAAAAGGTGAGAGTTGCAAACTAGCAGTGTTGCTAAATTAACAACAGCCATAATTTGGTGGCCATATTTTTCCTTAAAAATTCAACACTTCTACAGCAAAAATACGAGGCCTACCCACCCCTGAGTTCAGCAATTACACTTTTTAATAAAAAAGTGCAAGGTTTTATGTAATTAACAGTATGTACAATGCTACAAAATATCATTACTATACACAGATTAAAAACAGTACTTAGAATACCTTTTGCCAATTCTAGATTTAGTTTTTTTGGGGTAATATTTCAATACTTTCAGCCAATTCCCCCTTTTTTTTTTCCCAAAGCTCCAAATTAAAGCAAATATTCACCGTAGGATTTATTTTTTCAAAGTGCAACCATAAGGCATTAGTAAAAACATTGTAGTAGAAACTGATTTTGCATAAGTGTTAAAGGTAGTTTATAAAATACATTAAATGCTTTCTTAAAAGAGAACCAAGTTGCAATATCATTAAATTACAATATTGGTGACAACAACTAAACCTATCTTTCAACATTTTTTTTTGTAGAAAAGTCATCTAAATGCAAAGGCTTCTGAAGAACCACCACCAAAAAAAGGGAAAAACTAGAGCTGTGTGAAACAGACAAGCAAAAATATCATATTATTCTCTAATTATTTAAACTTAAATAAAAATGTCCACACTTTTTTGTCAAAACATTAAGCCTCTGTCAAAAATGTATTTCTTTCTTTATAGTACAGGATTAAAAGACAAAATGGTGCTTACAGATAAAGAAAATTTACAAGAAAATATTTTGACAAAGTTTTTCAATTAAAATATTGCAACATTCAAATTCGACTTACAATATAACAAAAGAAATGAGACTGCAAACAAAATGGTGTATGGATTTTTCAAACACATAAATAAATGAAATATTGTGAAGGCAGCAGGGCTCATGCTGATGGCTAGCAGGAAGTAACAGAATGTAATCTACTTGGAAAAAGCTTTTAATGTACAAATTACAAGCCCAATTATGGACTGCAGCAATTCAATGATCACTGCCATTTTTTCTTACTTCCAAAATAAAGCCTTGATTAAACCATTCATACCCTATATTACTCATACCTTTACTTCAGAGACTGAGTAACTACATACAACAAATGTATTTATTTTCACCATAGGGATAACATATTGTACCTCTCTGCCAATGTTACTCAAAAACCTTTCATGTCAAAACAATATGACAGCATATAAACAATTCAATAAATATGCAATGATCTTTCATTACAGTCCTTTATAAACAAGCATGTTAATTCATGCTGCTAAACCTTAGGATCACAGTGCATAGAATCCAAATATTAAATGGTTGGGGTGACTTTCAAAGTTATGATGGATCCTTCACTTTATTTATAATCCCATTATAACTGATAAACTCATTTCATAGGCCCTTTCATGCATTTATCATTTGGTGGCAGGAGTAAAACATTTCCTGTTACCAACGTCCACTGCCAGCAATGAACGTCTCAAAACTGCCAAGAAGTCACTGTTATTGCACAATGCATGGAGGCCCTAGACATTTTCCAAAAGCTTTAAAAAATAAAAATAAAAAAATGGAATTACTCTGACATTTCCTGACACCTGCATTAATACTTGTATGACTAATAAAGCATGTCAGTTGCCTGGACTGAACCAGCGATCAACACGTGCCCAGAATGCACACAAGTAAAAATGCAGAAAAAGGAAGCAGTCTTCATTGCCTATAGGTCACTTCCAGTCAAAAGTTAAAGTTCAAAGACTGAATGATCAAAGTGCTCATTTTCTCAGTAGGGCTATCTTCTGCTACGAGGTTCACAATGGTGGCATCAACATGTATCATCTTAAAGAAAAAAAAAAGAAGAATATATTAAAAAAGTATGCACAAATATTTACAAAATATTCTAGTACAGAAATAACTTCATGAGGCAAAAAATATACTTTTAAAACTTGTAGCCCTACTTTGACCCTATCTCTCCAATCAATATGATTTTGCAACAATCTTTAGTTTAAGTCTTGATTATATTAATTTGACAAATCAAAGAGTTACACAAAGATTCAAAAAGAAACTTGTTTTGTGTCTTTTGAGAAATGGAAGCATATGCCTGATCAATTTATGATTTACCATCAATATTCACTCTAAACTAGGGGTGGGCAACCTGCAGCCTCGAGGCCATATGTGGCCCTCTAGGTCCTCAAGTGCTGCCCTTTGACTGAATCCAAACTTCATAAAACAAATCCCCTTAATAAAAGGATTTGTTCTGTAAAACTTGGACTCAGTCAAAAGGCTGCACTTGGGGACCTAGAAGGCCACATGTGGCCTTAAGGTCGCAGGTTCCCTACCCCTGCAAACAATCAAGTGAAATAAAAATCCAAATGATACGTATTCCTTTTCTATACAAATACACAAATATGTATATGCACATAACAGGAAAAAAATCATGCACTTGTCAAACTGTTAATGAAAAAGTAGAAGTTGCCCAAATTCAGAGTTTACTAACCTTTCTTTAGAAAGGTCTCTCATGGAATGCATAATTTCAGAAAGGACTGTTTCATTAAAATTTGCACAGAGTTGGGGTACTATGGTGTGAAACATTAAATATACTATTAAGACTCAGTTACTGAACTGATTGGTTTTCCCGAACTGCTTTTTTTCTCCTTTGTTTCAGTCTTTGTTACAAAAAGGAGAAATTACTTATGTACACTAAAAAGATATAAACAAAACAAAATAGTCCTTAGAGTTCAAAGGCCAGAAATCAATTCATTTACATATTAAAGATAAATAAAATAATTATAAGATGGAATAGCACCAAAGAAATTCAAAGAATTCAAGGATACAATTGTGAAACTATTGCTCCAAACAAATAATCTGCTGTCATCAACTTATCAGGACTGACAGACAGCTGACACAGCCCGTCTCTGTAGGAATGGCTTCGTGGCAATCAAAGGATCAGTTAATCTGCACTTACCTTCCAGAAAGCCTAAGAAAGTCCTGTGAACCAATCCTCTAGAGATTCTGATTCTGCTGATGAGTGGAGGGAGTATAATTGTTGGAAAGAAACTAACTGGTTCTCTTCAGCCAAGTTTGTAAAGGAGCCAATTTAGCCCTATTCCTCTTCATATACACTATGATCTCCTCAAATGAACTACTCATACTCTGCACTTGGGTTGCACTTTCTAATCTCTCAGCATCTGCATATGACCCTCCTGGAAAGTATTCACTCTCTCTTTCATAAACGCTTTTCCTGATCCCTTCCTGCCTCAAATCTCTCAAAGCACTTAAAAGCACATATTCATGTTCTTGTTATAACATGTATTTTGTATTAAAGAGTATGTACATACATTTTATCTCTCCTTGTAAGCACTCTGAAATCAGACTTTTTTTAAATAAGCTGAAGCATTTGATACAGTGCCTTGCACAAAGGTATTTAAAAGATATTTAATAAATTAAATTGAGATAGGAGTTATCAGCTGTTGGGGGAATATATATTTGGAGAACAAAGCTTACATTTAACAGAGATTCCTTCAAAAATAAAACTGAATCATCTTTGATAACTGGAATTGGATTACTAATAGGTAAGAAATGAGAGGTCAAACAGAGAATATTAGGTGTAAGACCAAAATGAGATTCTTTAGAGGTCTCAGACACGAGTTTTTAGTATGACTATGAAGAGGATAGAAATATCCTATTGATTCTCCAAAGCTAAAGAGTATGAATACGAAGGGCTGGATAGAATGTAGCCTACAGACTCTAGACAGGGGGACATTCTTAAAAATTGAAACCATGGACATCCTACCCACAATTAATAGTCTATAACATATAGCAGATGTAGTCTAGCTTCATAGTTGAAGACAAATCTCTTATTCCAGTTATTTGTTGGATCAATGAACACATACCGTAGTAGGAAGGAATTATCCCCATCAGCTTTTAAAGTAAGGTCAAACATCAAATTATGGCTGTCATGGATGACTAGCAATATTTTCAAAGATCTCAAGAAAGAGATCCAATCTTTTGGTCAGATAATTAGAATGGGACAAGGAGATTGGTTTTTTTTCCCTTGTTTTTTGGAGTGAGGGTGGATGGTGAGAAGACAGAAGTGATGCAAGATATCCTAGTGGATTAGTATCTATCTTCTAGGAAGTAATGGTAGCTTCTACCATCTTGACTTAGTGACTAAAAGCTAGTAATAGGATTCAGGTGGTATTTGGTAAAATGAGATAAAAAAGTTATACCTCACTTTAGCTTATAACAAAAAGTAGCTAAAGACTTGTAGCTTAAGAAATTAGATATCCTCCTGAGGGACATTATTTCTAGACCAAAAATTCTTTTTTTTTTGGCCTTTTTGGTGAGGCAATTGGGGTTAAGTGACTTGCCCAGAGTCACACAGCTAGTAAGTGACACATGTCTGAGGCCAAATTTGAACTCAGGTCCTCTTGACTCCAAAGCTGGAGCTCTATCCACTGCGCCCCCTAGCTGCCCCTAGACCAAAAATTCTTAAAAATAAGAATGATAATCTTTGGGCCAAAGAAAGAATCTCTCTAACAAAGGCTGGTAAGAATTTACCTGGAATTTTGCAAAGCTAATCAAGATGACTTTAATTTGGAAAAAGGCCAGGGAAAGGGGTAAAAATCCTGCCTTACTATATTCACCAAAGTAGATAATACATAGAAAGGATAGGAAGAATAGCAATAGAAAACAAAAATCCAAGTAAAGAACCCTCAAGAACAATCAAAAAAAAAAATTTCATGATCTACAATGAAAACAAATCAAAGTGAACTAGAGAGAGTCTAAACAAGAAGACAAATTTGATTTCAAAGATATCACTGAGACTATTATTGTTTGTTTAAAAAAAAAACCTGGATATGAACAGGGTGAGGGATAGTGTCAGGACTGGAAAAAGGCAAATGCATAGATTTTTCAAAAAAAAGTGAAAAGAATGGATGTCTCACATATAACCTATATCAAACTGCTTACCATTTTAGGGAGAGAGGAGAGGGAGAAAAGGAGAAAAATTTGGAACTCAATTTTTAAAAAATAAAGGTTAAAAATTATCTTCACATGTAATTGGAAAAATATGAAGAAAGAAAAAAAAAGAGTGGATGTCTGAGTAATACGGTGAATCTGACTTTGATTCCAGGAGAAATTTTCAAAGGCATTACTATATTCAAGGTGTAATGGTAATTGAACCATCCAGAAAAATGATAAAAAGAACTAGCTTGGCTTTATCAAGAACAGATAACATTAAGCAAGACCAAGAAAATTTTGTACATAGTATCTACAAACAATGTACAAGAACAATAACACCAAAACTAATTCTGTGTAATTATATGATCAAGCCTGGTCCCAAATAGAAAAAAACACACCTTTATTTGCAGAGGACAGGAACTATGAATGCCTATAAAGTCCCATTTGGCTATTTGATTAACTTTGCAGAGCTACTCCCCATCCCACCTCCACCCCACTCCTCCAACCCATTCTTTAACATTTTGTTGCTGTTGTTTAAAAAGAGAGACGGACAGAGAGACAGAGACAGACTGGGGGGGGGGGAAGGCTTTCTGAGGAAAGATGAGGGCAGGAATACATTTGGAAGTGAAGCATAAAACAACAGAGGAATAAAAACTTTTTTAAAATCCAAATCATGCCAGACTAACCTCATTTTCTTTCTTTCTTTCTTCCTTTTTTTTTTTTAACAAAGTTACCAGACTGGGAAATCAAAGGGTATAGAGATACAGTAACCTAGATTTTTAGCAAAGCAGCTGACAAGTCACATTATTCTTGTGAACTCCAGTGGTCGCTATTACCTCCAGGATCAAATATAAAATCCTTCTGTTTGGCTTTTAGGTCCTTCATAACCTGGTTCCTTTCTACCTTTCTAATCTTCCCCTATACATACTCTATGTTTCAGTGACTCTGGCCTCCTTTCTGTTCCTTACATACATTTCATCGGTTGAAAATGCAATTCTGTGCATTTTCAATGGCTGTCCTCCATCCTCCTTTTTTCTGCCTCTAGACTTCCTTGGCTTCCTACAAGTCAGCTGAAATTACATCTGAAAGAAGCCTAGATTATCTTTATTCTATTCCGTGTTTGACATAGCTGTTTGCTATTCTCCATCCCTACCCCCCACCTCCAATTAGATTGTGAACTCCCTGAGAGAAGAGACTATTTTTGTCTTTCTTTGTATCTCCAGTGCTTAGCACAGTGCTTTGAACTACTCCAGGGTCCAACTTTATTAAATGTTGACTGAGTCTATTTCAAATTATCAAACTACCCCATTTGACCCAACATGTGTATGTGTATGTGTCTCCGCTTCAAGTGTGTTTCTTGTAAACAATATATTGTATGATTCTGGTTTTTGATCCACTCTGCTATCCACTTCTGTTTTATGTGAGAGTTCATCTCATTCACACTCACAGTTATGATTACTGTGTATTTCCCTCCATCCTATTTTTCCTCCTCTTTGTCCTCTTCTTTCACCCTTTCCCTCCTCACCAGTGTTTTACTTCTATCTACCACCACTCCAATCTGCCCTTCTTTCTGTCACTTCTCCCCCTTTACTTAATCTTCTTCCCTCCTATTTCCCTGTCAGGTAAGATAGATTTCTATGTTCAACTGGTTGTGTTACATTAATAAATGTAAATGGATACCAGACCATCCTTCAGTTTCACATCCCATCTAGTAATGGATCTACTCTCTGCCTACTCCTGTGGGGAAACCTTCCTACCAGCTTCCAATTCCCCCCACCTCCCACCCCTCTGGCATGTTCCAAAAACAAAACTCTTTTTCCTGGTCACCTTCCCCTACAGATACTGTCTATCCCTACAGTAAGTTTCTAGAAAGGAGAGACTATTTCTTTAAAAAGAAAAAGAAAAAAACTTTTTTATCCCTGGTGCTTAACATAGTACTTGGCACACAGTAATCCCTTAATAAATGCGTTATGATTTATTCATTCAAGTCATGACAAACAGGGCAATTTCATTTCTTCCTTGTTAAATTTAATATACACTTTTAAAATTACATAATTTCACAGTTTCATATATAATCCTTTTTTGTTTTCTGAATAATGGAATGTTAGTACTGATGACTTTTCACAATAAAGTTTAAAATTATCCACATACAAATAACACTAATAAATTTAAAAATAAGAAATGTAAAAAAACCATCAATAAAAAAATTCAAAAATAATAATAAACCATGCCACAGAAGACTCATTTTCTTTAAGACAGGAGAATGCTGATGGGACAACATATTTGGGTTTCAGCAAGGTATTTATCAACTTTCTTATGAAATTGCTTTGAAAAGCAAAAAGAAATGAACAGGGATAATGCAATGGGGCCAGTTTGGAACTGGATGACTGAAAAATCCAATGAGTGCTGATTAATGGATTTATGTCTATGTGGCAGAGGGTCTCAAGGCAAGTTACAAGGTCCTGTTTTCCTTAATATTTTTAAAAACAATAATGTGACAACATCAATGACATGCTTATCAAATTTAAAAAATGACAGAGGGCTGAAATGATTTAACTAATACATAAATAGCTTGACAGAATCAGGGTCCAAAAGACGGATTGGTTGGAATGACAGACTGAAAGATGAAAGAAATTACGAGCATAAAAATTAAGTCTATACAATCGGTTTCAAAGAACTGCACAAAGGATGGGGAAAATGTGCCTGAAAAGAAAGTTACGTGAAAAAAAAAAAATCTAAGGGGTTTGCCAAACCAAAAGCTCATGAGAGTCAAAGCAATCAAAGCAGCTAATGTAATCTTCATCTGCCTTAACAAAAGTATAATGTCCAGAGCAAGGATTACTAAAAGGAAGATGCTTTGATGTAAATGTTAAATAAATTATTATGACAGTCTCACTGTATTCTCCCCTGGTCAGAACAC
Source organism: Vombatus ursinus (assembly GCF_900497805.2). NCBI lineage: Eukaryota > Metazoa > Chordata > Mammalia > Diprotodontia > Vombatidae > Vombatus > Vombatus ursinus. The sequence continues at coordinate 20,239,175 of NW_020954590.1, forward strand.
ATCTGGAACAGTATATGCAGTTCTGGATGTCATATTTAATAAGAGGCATTAACAACAATCTGGAGCAGGTAAAGAGCAGTGTGTTACGGCATAAAAAAAAAACTACTGAAGGAATTATGGCTGTTTAGCCTAAAGAGAAGGTTTAAAGAAGGATGCTTATCTCCAGAGGAAATAACTACTATCAATGGATAGAAGTGATATGGAGGCAAATTTTTGGTTCAATATAATAAAGAACTTAACAGAGGTGTGCAAAGGTCATATAGGTGGCCTTAAAAGGACTAAGTTTTTTTGCCACTGAAAATTTTCAGATGCTAGATAAACTCTTCTCGGGGATGTTAAAGTTTATTTATACCTAACATTTGTGTTTTGCCTGAAGGGTAGACAAGATTACCTTTGAGATCCCCTTTCAATTCTGTATTTCTATGATCATAAGCAGACTAGGACTAAACATAGCCGGCTAAGAGTAAAATATAAAGACTTTTCAGATAAACATCAACAATTACTTTCTTTTTTGAGGCATTCAGGGTTAAGTGATTTGCCCAGGGTCATACAGCTAGTATACATACACTAGTAAGTGACTGAAGTCATATTTGAACTCAGATCCTCCTCATTCCAGGGCCAGCGCTTTATCCACTGCGCCACCTAGCTGCCCCAACAATTACTTTCTAAACAGGAAAGACGATAAAATCTGGAAAAACAGGAATAACTTTCATACCACTTAGATATCCTTGTAATTATCTATACATAATTTTTATACCAAAATCTCAACACATCTGAGCACTATTGTGGTTAACTAATGCACTACAGAGGCTACAGTACTGAAATGGTACCACAGAAGAAAGGAAGGACTGTGATCTCTGAGTCAAGTTTTTTAACGTAGAAATCCCAACCTCCTGGGTAAAGAACATAAAAACTTACTCAAGCAGCAATGAAACCATATTTGACTTAGGTTAAGTGTAATCCATGGGCCTGGAATCAGGAAGACTCCTCTTCTTGAGTTCAAAGCTGGTCTCAGACACTTACTAGCTGTGTGCCCCTGTGTCACTTAACTCTATTGCCTCAGTTTTCCTCATCTATAAAATTAGCAGAAGAAGAAAATGGCAAACCATTGGAGTGCCCCAAATGGGGACACAAAGAGTCAGACACAATCGAAAACCACTAAAAAACAATAACAAAGTCTAATCCCAAATGATGATATCCTCCTTGTGAGGCTAACATTAATGTTGAAGAGTCCCTGACCCAAGGGAGTTACAAGGGATAGGCTGGCTCTATGAAACTGTACTACCTCTCAAAACAGCAAAAGATGGAAGTTTATCTTAACAATAATGCCATTAATCTCTCTCCTCCAAAATGGACAGTTAACTACTGCCCAGTTAAGAGACATTTTAATGCAATGTGAAATGGAGCTGTGAAGGACAGTGAACACAGACACAAAGGTCATCCTGGAAAGTTTTTTTTCAAATGTATTGGAAGAGAAAAGCCATGGGGCTCTTTTCTTGATGCCACTTTTCTTATTCCTCAGAAACTATTTACTCATCCACAAAATGGGGATAACAACTGAAACACTTACCTCACACAGCTGGGAGGAAAATGCATAGTGAACCTCATAGTGTGATAGAAATATAAGTATATTACTACTTTTGACAAAATTATGACCCATTCATCTAAGCACACCTATTGGGCAAAAAGTTTCCACTCAGTTTAACAGATTTTTAAATAAAATAGTTGTGTCAATACTTTGATTCTAGACTTTCCACTGATTTTTAGCTTAGTAAAGAAGACTGTACTATGAAGGAAACTAACTACAACAAAGAATGGTACAATACAAAGTCATTATTAGATTTTAAATAGATTATCATATATTAGATACAAATAAGTTTCTACAAGTAATTAAGACAGAAAAACACTCAAACATTAACACAATCCTATCAACCTAACAAAGAGAAAAAGAATGAGGAAACTTAAGAGTTATGGAAATTACAAATAATTTAGAAGGTACAACACCTAATCATCAATTCTTGAGGGAAGCAGTAGGATAAAGAAAGCTTGTATTTAATAAGTTACCATAAATTGATTATCTTTTCCTACTGAAATTATCTACTTCAGACCAAAGGAAAACAAATAGCATCAATATTTATACTAAAAAGAATTAGTTTTACTTATAAAAGCAAAATTTTTCCACCAACATTATTTCTGAGCTGAAAATTTACAAAGAGATTTCTTCTATTTTTATGTATATATGGTAAATGCTTAAAATATTAATATCATTTTATTTGTTCATAATAGTTAGCATTTATATAGCATTTTAAAGCTTGCAAAGTGTTACATAAATATTATTTTATTTGAGCCTCATAACTCTGGGAAGTAGATGCTATTATCATCTCCATTTTAGAGATGAGGAAACTGAGTGGGCTAGAGATTAAGTGACTTGCCCAGGGTCACATAGTGTCAGCCAGATATGAACCTAGGTTTTCCTAAACCCAGGTCCAGTGCTCTATCTATTGCCCTAACTTAGCTCCTTTGGATGATAGTTATCTATTTTTGCTCACCAACTGGAATCCAAAGTGTTTTTTTTGTTGTTGTTTTTTTTTTTTACTCCCACCATGCAAAAAGATGACAATTAAAATTGCTAAAAAAAAAATTCCTTACACATCATGGAACAAGGATTTCAAACCATAAGCCCCCTCCCACTAACCTGACTGTATGCAATATAATAATTCTTCTTGAAATGTTATTTTTTTTAAAAAGTCATTTCAAATTGAATGCTTACCATGATACCACCACTTTGTTTTCTTTGGATTCTTGTTACATGTTCTTACATAGAAAGAATTATCTGGTGGTCGCCTCTGAAACCAGAAAGTTTAAATGGATAAAATAAATAGCTAAAAAAAAAAAAAAGAAATTAAGTGAAATATTCTAAATAATCCTTAGTTATATAAAATCTGTGTGTGTGTAATGTTTAAAGAATGGACATGAAATCAATATGTATCTGTATATGATATCAATGACATAAAAAGAACAGAAAGCTTTATATTTTGGGAAATTATAATATTGGTAACTAAATTGTTTAAATGTCACATATGGTTATATGTGTTCTGTGGATAGAGAAGAGATAGAGACTCACTACAGAAGAGTCAATATGGAAGGGAGAATCAGATTTTTAAACACATATGTGGACATGTATACACACATACACACGTTCATCTATGAAGGAGGAAATCAAAGATTGCAATGACAATTCCTTATGGCCTCTTTGTAAAGAACTGATTTCGTTTTATCTTCCTTTGTTTAATGACTTTTAATATAATTAATGCCTTTAAAAAACTAATTAAGTAAACACCCAAAGAATTTGGGAAATTTGAGAACTACTTAAATAAAGTGGTACTACAATGTAATGCTATCAAGAACATGGCACTAAACATCAAAGCTTCCATAATGTGTTATAATTATATATACATATATATATAAAATATATATGTATATATAAAAATAACCTATGCTGGAATTTCCACATTAAAAAAAACCCTCAAATGGCAGACCAGGGGCATTTGGTAACTGCCACATGTTCCTGGGGCATAGGGAAAATTAGCAAAGTCAAAAAAGTTACAAGAGAAACAGTAAATCTAAGAGCAATTAAGGAAGAATTGAACAGGAAAAACCTAACACTGAGCAGAAGAACTATGTCCAAGTTCAAGGCCATAATTATAAGGCTCTGGGAAATGGCATTTATAGGCAATGATGGCAGTTTGGGAGAATGTTCTTCCTCCACTTCTCTCTCCTTTCATAGCAACTACTTCATCCCTTCAACTTAATCACTAAACATTAATATCTTCCCACCTATAATTTTCTGCTAAAAATTGCATATTTAGACATACTATCAAATCAATTTCTCTAAGCCAATAAGGGAATACACACACATGCACTCTTAAATATTTTAAGGAACAGGTAATCAAGGTCTTTCCTTGTTATGTGAGGGTTAAAGATGGCAGCTCTAGGTGGCATCAATAAAGAAATGGGAAAACACACTTGGGAAGCATGTTGCATTCACGTAACTAACTATAAGGAAGAAAAAAGGAGAAATATCCTCACTCTCTGAATTAGCTTAATATGCTTTTACTTTTAAAGCACTCACATTTATCTCCTTTGATACTTAAGACATATTATTTTAAAGTGTAGGATTGTGAAGTATAAATGGATAAAATATCTGCCCTAACTTTGAAAATCAGGAAACTAAGCAAAGGTTAAATGACTTGTTCAATAATACTAAGTTGATTGTGCAATTGGTTATCACTCAAGATAATTACAGAAAAAATAAAAATGAAACTAGGAACCTGAAAATACTTCAGAATGAAACTGACTCTTCATATTAAAGTTGTTACTCAGGTAAGTACAGTTTTACGGAAAACCACTTTAAAGAACTATAACTACCTTTTTAAGTATTAACATTTTGATCATTGTTATGGTAATCCTTACATAATCCACATTTCCTAGACTTGGAAGAGATGTATTTAACCATCTTTGAATAACTCAGCCATTATGAACATCCATTATGTCCTGGGCTTGAAGGCACCAGCTTTGCCTACTCTAATTTTTCTTCTTTCTTCCTTCTTTCACTATCCGTTATTATGGTGCCTTCCTCTAATAGTTCTCTTCCTTCCTTGCCCCCAAACTCCTCAGTTTAAGTGCTTTCAATTTGCTAAGGAAGGAGATGGAAATCAGAAAATCAATCTTCATAATAATTCTGTATTAAATGAAGGTAAATAAGGCTTTGAGTAAAAGGTCTATTGTGTCTCCTAAGGAGCAAAGTGCTTTAGTCCCGAAACTTGCACCAGTATTTAGGATATTTAATGCTCAAAAGCCTTCTTGCTTTACTTGGTTTAGGGCCACCATCCAGGAGTCTGATGATGCCAGAAATCTGATCTCCAATTAAGCTGAATGTTATTGAACTCTCAATCAGCTGTCCATGCCAGAACATGAAAAGATTATTTTGGTTAAAAACAAAACAAAACAACACAAAATAAACTCATATTAGCATTATGTCACACCAAGGAAACAAGTAGGAAAGATTAATTTTGATGTGTGTCAAATGATCAAATGAAATGAATGCTGAGGAAGACAACAAGGATTAGAGAAAGATAGATGAGTTATAGCTCATTGTTTTCTAGTTTTTAATGGCAATGATGATCTCTCTTCTGATTTCTGAACAGTTAACAAACATCACTGACTTTGAAGTCCCAGTAGCACTTCTGAGCCAACGTAACCAACTGCCTATTGGACATTTCTAATGAGTTGTCCCACAGGCACCACAAATTCAACATATCGGAAATAGAATTCATTATCTTTTCCCCCAAACCCATTCCTCTTATTAACTACCCTATTTCTATCGGGGGCATTTCACTATTCTTGCAGAGATACCTAAGTTTGAAACCTCCAAGTTACCCTTGACTTTTCCTTCTACCTTATCCTTTATAGCCAATTAGTAGCCAAGTTTTTAAAATTCTCTCTCTCTAGTATCTCTCCCATTCAATTCTTTCTCTCTGCTCACATGGCCAATACTCTAATTCAGGCCTGGACCACTCCAAAAGCCTTCTCTGATTAAAATCTCTCCCTTTTTTAATCCATCTTCCACAAGGCTGCCAGTGATGTTCTGGCAGCAGAGGTCTTTCTATGTCACTTCCCCCACCTCAAAAAGCTCCAGTGGCTCCTTATCGCCCTCTAGAACAAAAGAGAAATTCTTCTGTTCGGTCTTTAATGTTTTTTACAATCTGGTTCCTGCATATTTTCCTAGACTTCTTCTATGCTACTCCCTCCTTCATGCACACCACGTCAGACATATTGACACACTTGCTGTTCCAGGTGTAGGACAATCTTTCAACACTATGACTTTGTATGTCATAGAATTCACCCCTTCCTCTTAGAATCCCTGGCTTCCTTCAAAGCTTGCCTCCAGTACTCTTTCTTACCAGAGACCCTTCCTGATCCTCCCAGCTTCTACTGTCACATTAAATTACTTTCATATTTGCTCATATGCATACCTATTTTGTTCCCTGAACATCAAGCTATCTCATTAACGGCAGGGACTCGTTTTTGTCTTTGTATCCTAGTGTCTAGTACACTTAAGTGCTTAATAAATGCTAATTGTCTGTTCCACTTCTCTCAGCCTTTCCATCTTCAAGCTTCCATCTTCCCCCCTCCATCAATAATTTCATCTTCTCACATGACTTCAACTATTACCTTTATTTGGATGACTCCTAAATTACCCTAGGTCCAACTTTTCCTCCAAGTTTTAATGTCTTACATCTGTAATTCCTCACTGGATATCTCCAACTAAGTAAGTATACAGTCCAGATCTCAGGTTCAACATGACAATAACTCAACTGCTTTTCTCTTAAACCTGACCTTCCTATCGTCCCTAATTTCTGTTAATTACACTACTGTTTTCCCAGTCAAGTATGCTTAACCTTGGCATCACCTGACTTTTCTTTCTCTACACACAGTTATCAGTATTTGTCAAATCCTTTCATTTCTGTCTCCTTTCTTATTTTCATGAGCATCCTCACCATTACCACCACTCAATATTTGTCCTAATCCTTATTCTTCTCACTTGGTACTACTTTAGTAGCTCCCCCAAACCAAATTCCCTGCCTTTAAGTTTCTTTCTTCCTATACACTATCCTACCCACCGCCTTCCATGATCACAGCTCTTGTTATGTCATTCCCCTACTTAAAAAAATCTGTAATTCAAATCAACTGGCATTCATTAAGCACATCCGATGAGCAAGGTATTGTGCTAGTACTGGGGATAGAGTCTCTGCCTTCAAGAAGTTCATAGTCTATTGGTTTCTAACCACTTAAAGAGTGAAGTTTAAGTGCCTTATTCTCTACAATCTGACTCCAACTTACCTCTTCAACTGTCTCTCTCATCATGCCCCTTTGCATATTTTATGGTCCCTTAAACTAGGAAATGCATCTTGACGTTTCCCAACTCTGTGCCCTTATTGATACTCTCTATCACCCCTAGAATACTTTCTTTTCCCTACTCCCATTTCTACCTTTTGAAATCCTCAAAGCCCAATTCAGATGTCATATCTGTTGTGAAGCTGCCTTTGATCCTTCCACTAAAAGTAACCTTTCTTTAAAACTTCCACAGTACTCAGTTTGCACCTCCTCCCAAGTACTTGTGATTTCTATATCCTATTTCAGAAAATCATAGGATCACAGATGTAGAGCTGGAAGGGGTCTTTGTCCATATAGTCCAGTCCTCTCATTTTACAGGTGTGGAAACTAAGGATAATAGAAGTTAGATGACTTACCCAAGCTTACATGGGTAACAAGAGAGGTGATGCTTGAGCTGTGACTCCAAACTCATTGCTATTTGTACTGTATTATGTTCTTGTGCACATATTCATTTCCCTTATTATACTGTAGGGAATGGATTACATTATTTATTTTTCTATCACTCACAACATTTAGCACAGTACCTTGTACAAAGCAGATATGTTTATGAATTTGACTCCCTCCGATTTTATAGCTGTCAAAGCGGCAGAAGAGAGTAAAAATCAAAAGTACCTCCAAACAGTCACCAAAATAATATTATTCTTCCTTTGAAATTTCACTTGGTTCTCCTGTTCTGTTCCCATTCTCCACACTTAGGCTGCTCCCTCTTCAAGATAAATTCTCCCCACAATTTGCTTTTCAGCATCAGCCTATTAAAATGTTACTACGGCACCCTACTGTTCACTGAGTTTATCAAGCTAATAATTTTACTTTGATCCAAAGACCCTCATTCAGATAGTTCCATAATTATTTGTTTTAACTTTATATCCCTCTACTTACTAGGTCATGAAAATTAGAACTGCAAGGGACCTTAGAATCAACTAGTCTAACCCCTCATTTTAATGACTTTTTAATTTTTAATGACATCCTTTTTTTTTCATCAGGATGTTTTTGTTCCTTGCTTTCTTCTCTACTACTCAAAATCCTATACTTTATGATAATTATTTATAGTTAACTACCATCTCAGCATGTGCTGATCTTTTCCTACTTGCAAGCCTGGTATCTTACTCAGGATATGTTCATTTCAAATGCAAAACTCTTTAACTAAAAGGGAAATTGGCAAGCAATTGATTTTGGCCAGGCTTGAAAAGAATTTGAAGGACTTGAGGAGAAAGACAAAGATGTGGCTGGTAAGGCAGAGGGAAATAAGAAGCCATCAAGATAAGGGAAAGGAAATTCAATGTGCGTAAGGAGTTAAGGAGAATGACATCTAAAGTTAAGGCACTCACACAAGCAGCTGACCATAGCAGTTCTTTTGGAGGAGCTACTAGCAAGAACACAGACTAAAGAACTCACTTTCGTTAAATAGGAAGAATTCTGCAGTAGCCTGCATCAAGTGTGTTATTTGTATTTTGACATAGCTAAGTGGCTCAAAATGCAGGCTAATTACCCACCCTCTAAGAAGATAAAGTAAAAGAGTACAAGAAACCCTCCACCCTCCAACTTATTAGAGAGAATGAGGTGCTCCCTTAAAAAAAAGGAGAAGAAAAGAATATGGAGAAGCAGAGGGGAATGCTGAATGCATCAGGAGAAGATTCACCAGCAAACACTTAGAAGTAATCAACAAATAGGAGGCTATTCTTAAAGAAGATTCCTCTAGAAGAAGCAAGTGCTCAAAATAGTTATGATGCCTATCCAGTGGTATTGTCAAGTGACAGGCAAGCAAGGGTGAGAAAAGAGGGGAAGAGAGGAGGATTGATTTACTAAGCGCCTATTATGTGCCAGGCACTGTGCTAAGCACTTTATAAATATCTCACGTGATCCTCACAATAACTCTGCAAGGGAGATGCTATTATTATCACCCCCATTTTACACTTGAGGAAACTGAGTCGGCAGTTAAGTGACTTGCCCAAGGTCACAGTGTCAATAAGTACCTGAAGCCACATTTGAATGGTCTTCCTGACTCTAGGCCACCTAATCACCTCCAAGCAGTGATGGCAGGCGAGCAGGTCTCCTGCTTTACTGGAGTACACAGTCAATACATGACTGAAGTTTCCAAAATCTGTCATATCTGGTGCTTCACATGAGCACAAATGATACTGACAGAAGTAACTTAAAAAACACTGCCAAAGATTACAAAGTCTTAGGCAAGAAATTGAAGATCGTGGGGGATGGAGGGTGGTAAATAATGTTTTCATCACTGCTGCTCACTGGAACCAAGGAAAGCAGAAGAGAAAAGGAAGATTTGGGAAGGAAGAAGCTAGTTAAGAATAACCTAAAACAAAGGAATAACAGACTCCAGGGTAGGAATAAAGTACATCTGACAAGGTCTAGAAATAATGTATTTGTCTGGAATTTTGGAAATATAATCAAAATACTTTTCATTGGAAACAGAAGGGGGAGACAAATAATTACCCACGTCTAACAAGAAGGCCAGATAACAGAAAACAGCTGCAAATAGCTTTGTACATACCCCAAAGGTCCAGGAGATAAAATCTAAGAAAGGAGCTATTAATAAAAGCCATGTTTTCAAATGTTCATATAAAAATGTACACATGTGGTTTAATATGCAATAAGATTCATACCTGGAATACGGTTCTAGGAGGTTATACTTATTCCAAAGGAAAAAAGACAGGTAAGAGATGTGGAGTACCTTTAGAAGATATACTCACATTAAGAAATCCAGGAACTGGAGAGGGAAACACTAGAGAGTTATTTGGATTAAGATCAAGAGAGGTAGAAAGGGCAGCGAGGTGGCATAGTGGATAGAGCACCGGCCCTGGAGTCAGGAGGACCTGAGTTCAAATCCGGCCCCAGACCAAACACTTGACACTTACTAGTTGTGTGACCCTGGGCAAGTCACTTAACCCCAACTGCCTAAAAATTAAAAATTTAAAAAAAAAAAGAGAGATAGAAAGAGAAGACATTTATACTACAGACTATTTGATGAAAAAAAATACAGTTGTGGAGTTCAACAAACAGATCACAAGCCTGGCAAAGAGATGTGATAGGGGACTTCAATTATTTAAGTATCTGCCAAAAGCAAAGCAGATAATTTTGTGACCTACCTTAATTACAATTTCACCCTTCCAAAGGCAGAAAAATTAAAAAGAGGAAATTCTATTCTGAATCTTATTGTTACCAAAAAAGGAGGAAATGAATAGTAGGGTAGAGATGACAGAAACCTCGGAGTAAAGTGATCCCCTCATCTTAGCATTTATAACAAAGCTGCAGTCAATTTATGGTGGAGAGGCAGATTTCAAAGAATTTGGAGAAAGAATATGTAGGATCTCATAAACAAAAACTCGGTCTAAGAAGAATGGGAATCCAGTTCAATAAGGCTGGGAATTTCTCAAGAATACAATTCGAAGATACAAGAAGTATTCTAATGGGCCGATAAAAGGTCTGAAAAATGGATGTGGATGCATAACTTACCAATTAACTTAGGTTTTTCAAATGACATAGAGAGAAGATGGAAACAAGGACAGGTAACTAAGGATGGATACCGAAGTACAAAATGGTACTCTCCAGGCTCTGACCCAAAACAAAAATGACAGGACCCTGGCTAGGGATAGAATATACCCAAAAGGAACTGGTAAGAATTATTTGCCCGGATTTTTAAAGCAAAAACAAAAACCTCTCAACTCGGCAAGTATAAGACTAGGGAGTTAAGGATAGCCAGTAATTTGTCAGAAAAAGATCAGAAGATTTCAGTGGGTTGCAAACTCAAAAAATGCAACAGGAAAGACAATGTGATAGGCTGCATTAAGAGAGACACAATGTTCAGGTATGAAGATGATAGTACTGATCTATTTTGCACTGATCAGTACTATGACCACAATCTGAAGTATTGTGTTCACTTCTGGACACCACATTTTAGAAAAATATTAATAAGGAGGGCCAGGTGAGTAGAGGGCCTCAAGTTCCTGCCATATCAGGATCAGCTGAAGGAAATGGGGATGCTTAGCCTTGAAAAGATTTTTTGTTGTTGGGGTGAAAGGGTTTGGTGGGAAAGAACATGATAACTTTCTTTAAGTATTGAAGTGTCACACGGAAGAAGAATTAAGACTTGTTTTATTTAGTCCCTGAGGGTAGAACAACGGGCAATACATGGAAGTTGCAGAGGCAGATTGAGGCCTAATGTAAGGAAAAAACTTCCCAACAATTAGCACCATTCAAAATTGGAAGGTGCTGCCTCAAAAGATAATGGTCTCCTTCTCATTAGAGGTTTTCCAATGAAGGCCAGATTACCAGCTGCCAGGTATTCTACACAGGAGATTTCAGTTTAGGTACAGACTGGACTGGTCCTGAACCCCTACAACTCAGATGCTGTGATTCTCTTGGGGTCCTATGTGTAATGTATTGTTCTGAAGTTCTGAGATAGATAAATAAGATATAAGCCCTAATTTCATGAAGCCCACAAGGATCATATAACACATCACACAGATACACTAATTACAAAACATATGAGTACAATGGAGAAGTGCAAACATACTCTGAACTAGAATCCATTGCCCCCTTTATCCTATTGCCCACCATGCCTTGTCAAATCCCAACCTTAGTTTACTCCCACAATCTGCAGTTTTCAATCACATATGTGTACTCCTCAATGGTGCTAGAAAAATCATGAAACCAGACTACCTGAGGTCACTACAAATTTATGTTACATAATTTCAACTGGTCCCTCACTGCAACAAGGCAAGCCTTTTATATCTCCCTAATTAACTCACAAACTCACTGTCCATTCACCAAGACAGCTATTCCAAATCTTTTCATCCCTCTTCATGCCTTTCATAGCACTCTTCCTACCCTCTAGGCTGAGGGTACTTTGCTTCACACTTTAACAGAAACAGTGAGGGTCTTTCTCATCTT